>NC_089491.1:320350797-320950797 GCF_036850765.1 Saccopteryx bilineata
AATGTTAGAAACAATTGCTGGTCAAGTTCAACTTGTTGCTATTGTTTTTAATTTGCACAGGAGTAGTATCAGAAATTAGTGTCACTGCTTGTATCTAGCTGAATTTTAAACAACAGAACATTAGTTTTTTATGTTGGTGCCACCAACTGTAAATGACATAAGTTAGTAATAACAAAACACAGTAATTAGACTGTTGCAACCATCTACAACCTTAGGCTTCCAGTCTGTGCTGTTAGTGTTAAGATGTAAAGTGCAATCCTAAACTGACATTATCTGTGCAAGCACCATAGAAACATTTGCGTATCTGCATAGAACTTACAACTGTACTCGTTACCTCCTTGTGATAAAGCTTTGTCTACCTGCAAACACAGTCAAAGGCTACAGCTGCAAACCAAAGCCAACTCTAACCATGGCCAAGAGCTCAAGGACAGAAGCAGCCACGTGCTTTGGTCAGCCTTCTGTAACTTCAATTAGTACAAAGGAACCTTTTCCATGAACTACCTGCTGTTTTCTGATGACCTCTGGGATCTTTTCATTTAGCCCTAAACAAAGAATTAAATATGACAAAAACCACAACTAAAAAATTAATTCAGTCACAGAGTAATCTTCTGAGACTCAAAGTCCATCTAAATGCAATAAAGATTTGCTTTCATTAAAGACAGAGGTGAGGACAAAATCCGCAGTGGAAGTTATGATATTTTAGAAACAACAAGTGTGGATCACTGACCAAATTGATTATGTACTTGATGCAAATGCAGATTGCATATTGTTATATATATATAGTACACTGTGTTTTTGTTTTCCCCAACCCAGTCACTTATTTTCGGTGGTGAATACATGTTGTTAGAAGATGTCTTGTATGGTCTGAATCTTTGTTGTGTACTATTTTTTATAGTCTTAAGGTATAATGAAAAAAACAAAAAAGTAGGAACCAAACATAAAAGGTCTAGTAAAGCCAAAAATTAATTTCCTATTGATTTTAAAGTGATCTAGCTGAGTTTTTACACTGAAAGCAAAGATTATAGCAATTGTAGTCCATGGTATTTATTTTCAGTCAAACCAAAGTTACATATAATTCTGCCTCTGCTTATACGGGATATTAACACTAACAATACACTCCCTTTCAAAGACTTGCACAGGCCAAATTGTTGGAATGCTGGTTTTCTTGACAACTCCAAACCCCAAAACTTTGATAATGCATTAAGGTGTAGTTGAAAATAGCATAGTCAGATGTTTGCTTAAAACCTAGAAACTTTACGTGTTGCTTTTCATGTGCTGTGCCAAGTCTTGATAACACTTTTTCCCCCAACCAAGGGACCTCATAACCTGAGTATGGTTATTGCTTTACAAACAGTTTTGACAGAAGGTGGCTGCTAGAGCTTAACATATGTACCAGTTCCATGTGATGGAGCTGGTTCTTGCAAACTAAGCTCGTCATTTATTCTTTGCTGAAGTCAGCAAATAAAGTTAGAGAGATACCCAGTCATCTATCACACCAAATAAAAGAACATAACGGCTTTCAAAAGGGTTTTCCCACTTACCCAAAAGGCTTTCTGAAAGCTTCTACCTCTGCAAAAAAAAGAAAAAAGAAAAAAAGGAAAAAAAAAAAAAGAAAAAATAAAAGAAAAAAACAAAGAAAAAATTAGAACAATTATGGCAGATTGCATGAAATGTGAGAACGCCACAGTAACTGCTTCTTTTCATGATGTTTGTCTTTGGGTCATGATCAACGAACGGGAAGTTTATCATGTGGTATCAGGAGGAGGATTGGTATTGTGACGGATGCTTTTCAGTCATCTAGGATCCGGTCAGGATTATCTGAAGGGAGAATGGGTCTTTCAGGTACATGTTCAGAACTCTTTGATGGACTGAAAGTAACTGCGAGAGCTGTACCATCAGGAGGGCGGCCTAAGACTACAATGCTAAAGTATGCATACCTCAGTTACAAAACTTTTGAAAGGAAGTCTCAGCCACAGAATGCATATACCTGTAGAGTTTTGCATGGGTTTTATATGAATACAATTAAAAAAAAATAGCTGCTTGCACATTATACCAGAAAAACCTCCAAAACTGCAATTGCTTTGAAAATAGATTTTAGGTTTTTTGGAGTTTTCTGAAATGCTTGGTCTGTATTTTGATAATTGTGCATATTATGTAAAAAATGTTGGTGGACCCATAAATGACCAGACTTTTTCTAAGAAAAATGTTGCTTTATTGCATTTCATGAATTTTTACTTATATCATTGCTTGCTAGTAATAGCAAATCTGCTTTTCTGCATCTGCTTTGCGTAGCTATTGTAAGGCTTTGAAGTAATGTATGTATTTATTGCTTGAACTTCTGTGCATACCTTATAAAGCATAATGTCTGACAATTTAAATGGCTCATGTATTCTTGCTTCTGTCAAGCTGATTATGGGGACTATGATCTTTTGTATACAACAAATTTTAATTGTAGCACAAACATCTGTTTATGTATTGGTGGAATATACCTGTTTTATTTATCTTTTTTGAGGTAAACTAATTTTTGATACTTTTCATTACTGTGTACTATGTTCATACTTTGAATTCTCTGACGTTAGAAGTCATGGTTGAGAATTGTAACAGCTGTTATTTGTTCTGTATTCATGGCTTTCACTGCTGAATAAAATAAAGGACCAAACCTAGGATTTGAAAGAAAACTGTCTACCTCTAACACCAGGGAGTTATCAGATCTTATTTTACATAGTTTTAGTCTACAAAGACACAATTGCTTAAACCGAGCGGGCTTAAGGCTTAGAATCTATGTGGTTGAATTCATGACACAATTGTACTGTTTGAAAATCAATTAAAATTTTATGTGAATTTTACAAGTATTTGGTAGAATTACCACTAACTAGGTTTTCTTTAAGCAACTCAGATACGGAGAAAATGTTATCTGCATTCTCTGTCTACAGCTGTATAACTTCATAAGAATGCATCTCTTTGTGATTAGGGAATCGAAGAACAGTCAGCTAGGAACAGGGCTACAGAATCACCCTTAAAATAAAACCATCCTGGACTTTAGCGTCCCTGGGTAGATCCTGTCAAAAAACCCATCTGGATATTTTGTAGTTTTCAAATTGGACGTTCTCATTGTACAGAATTTGTAAGACTTCATCCTACACATGCCAACATTAACACACATTTGGACAACAGCTTTATTAATGCCCTAAAGCAATGAAAGGAACATGGCTTACCCTTGTAATTTCACGAGTTCAGGTTGCAATGAAAGGTTCTTTTGTCCATGAACACTTGGCAGATACTACCTAACAAAAAGAAAAACAAGGATGTACATTTTCCTATAGAATTAATGTATGAACAGTGTATCACTGCTGTTGGATGTAAAAATGTATATGAAACAATTTCATTCACTTGATTACATTTCTGAAGTATAAATAAAAAATCTAATTCTTTTTGACCCATTTATAACCCCTAGAATTTTATTTTTTCAGAGAGACCATTTTTCCCTGCCAGAGCCAAGTCATAAATTTGTATACACATGTCCCACAATTTGTTTAAAATTATTTTCTTAGCAATCGGGGATTTATAAACCAAACCATACTCAAATTAAGTCAGTAAAAGTAAGGGTTGCTTCTCAGATACATTCCATTAAAAACTATTTTTAGGTTTAAAATTGATGTGCTTACATAATCATCTCATGTTTTTAGCCTTTATCTTAGTAGAATTTGACTTCATTAATTCTGAACCTCCACAAACAAAGGGAAAACATGATTACTTTTGACTTTATGACTTTATCTTTTTTTCCCTTCAAATATTAATCACACCCATGGTCTTCTGCTGTAGTTCAGGAGGATGTACAGGTAGAGGTAAATAGCTTTCTAAGAGAATGCTTCTTTGCCTACCTAGAGTGACCAGTCCCAGACCTTTATTAGTGTCCAAAACAGTCAAGATAGGGCCTATGCAGAAAGAAAATTTGCCTTTTTATTTAAGTTCAATATGCATTCCAAAATCTGTCATAATTAGAAGTAAAAGGGAAATGATTATGTTGAGTATATTTTTATTTTATGTATAGTTTGATGTTTTCTGTCATCCTAGTGAGACTTGACTAAAAAGCTTTCCACAGGATAATGTTTTAAAAGAAATTTAAACAGGAAATTTTTTGAAAGTTAGAATTCATTTTTAACTACAAATTAGTTGAAAGTATGCCTGACCAAGCAGTGATGTAGTGGCTAGAGCTTCAGCCTGGGATGCTGAGGACCCAGGTTTGAAACCCAGAGGTCGCTGGCTTGAGCCCAAAGGTCACTGGCCTGAGCCCAAGATTGCTGGTTTGAGCCACAGGTCGCTGGCTTGAGCAAGGGGTCACTGGCTTAGCTGGAGCCCCTCAGTTAAGGCACATATAAGAAAGCAATCAAAGAATAACTAAGGTACCACAACTATGAGCTGATGCTTCTCATTTCCCTCCTGTCTGTCCCTGTCTGTCCTTCTGTCCCCTCTCCCTCTCAAAGAAAAAAAAAGAAAGAAAATGAATATCTACAATACCCCCACCCAGTGCATTTATTTTATTAACTTATTAAAAGCTATATAACAAAATATGAATCCAATTCTCTCATACTCTATGCTCTAATATAGAAAGAACAATTTAGAGATTAACAATGTAAGAAAAAGTAAAACTGATTTGACAAATGTTTTATATTTAGACCTAAGTTCAAATTCATGTCACTATTGTTTAAAATACAGTGTTGCCTGGATATATTGTGTTGTGTCAATGGAGGAATCAGCTGCTTTATAAAAAGCTGGCTACTAAATTTTCAATTTTTAAAAATTAAAATCAAGATGGCAACATAAACTCTAACTAACTAGACTAAACATACAGATGGCAGATCGCATCCTAACCCTTTCTCTAGGCAAGAGTAATGAAAGTAAAGTGTCTAACTCTACTGTTTCTCATGTGTCACTCAATGAGATTCAGACAACCTCTAACATTTAAATGTTGATGAAGGAAAATAACATAAACTACATCTTTTTATTGCTAATCAGTTTTTGAATTGCATACAAAACTTTTAAACAGCAGAGTACAAAAGCACTGCATGAGAATGTGGGGCCTGAGCAAACAAAGTGTGGCCCCCCCACAGTTTGACACATTATTTCCTTTACTAGCTCTCTGTTCAGTCACCATCAACACAGATTAAAAGGAGCCATATGACACCTGAATAAATGGAAAGATTGTTAGTTTTAAGTAAAGAGTTTACAATTTTTTTCAGAATTTGTACCTTACATTAATATACATACCTCAAAATAATAGTTTAAAGCCCTAAAAGTACAGTGTGTCCATAAAGTCATGGTGTACTTTTTGACCGGTCACAGGAAAGCAACAAAAGACGATAGAAATGTGAAATCTGCACCAAATAAAAGGAAAACCCTCCCAGTTTCTGTAGGATGATGTGGCAGCATGTGCACATGCGCAGATGATGACGTAACACCGTGTATACAGCGGAGCAGCCCATGGCCATGCCAGTCGAGATGTGGACGGTACAGAGGAAAGTTCAGTGTGTTCTGTGGCTCACTAAATTCGAATCCATGACCAAAGTGCAACGTGAATATCGGCGTGTTTATAATGAAGTGCCACCACATAGGAATAACATTACTCAGTGGGATAAGCAGTTGAAGGAAACCAGCAGTTTGGTGGAGAAACTCCATTCTGGTAGGCCATCAGTCAGTGATGAGTCTGTAGAGGCTATACGGGATGGCTACCTAAGGAGCCCTAAAAAATCTGTGTGTGAACCCACTTCAAACTGCACTGAATGAAACTGGGAGAGTTTTCCTTTTATTTGGTGCAGATTTCACATTTCTATCATCTTTTGTTGCTTTCCTGTGACTGATCAAAAGTGCACCATGACTTTACAGACACACTCTATATTGTTGATATTACACTGCTGTGAAGATTTACTTGATAGTCTATAAAATTAACATCAGTGAATCTGTTTCCTAGAGTTGAAGCTGATCTTATCCCTGGAATTCACAGGTCTTCAGTTTCCAATGCTCCTGTAGAAAATGCAAACATCTACATAACAAAAATGATTGTCCCTCCCTTCATGTTTGAGGATCATTGAGGGCAAAATGTTTGACAGTAAACATATGCAAAAGTGAGTGAGGATGAACAGAACAGAGAAAAGAACACGAAGAGATACCAAAGAAAATGACCACTGTGACTAAGTATGAATGCATTTTTTCAACTCTTCATGTCATGATTTGAAACTCAACTATCTATGTGATTCTCTCCTCAGTCACTTTCATTGCAAATCCTCCTTGTGTTCAATAACAATTTACTATTGCCCTGGGGAAATGGTGCAGAGCAAATTGCATGTTCTCATTGTATACCATTTAGGGATGTGGATATAAGGCAAAGACCCTAAGCCACCATTCTCTTCCTCTCTTGGGAAGCAGCCCACAGCCTTTGGGACATTGGACATACTGGAGGGAACAACTGACTTGCTTTCCTTGCTTAATTCTCCTTTAAATATACTCATATTTTTCCTTCTTTAAATATATTTAAATGATTTTATAAAAAATAAAACATTAAAAGTTACCAATCCTCTTTGATCATGTGCTAAAAAGTTAACGAGGAGTCTCAGGAAAAAGTTATAAAAATTTTAAATGACGTTTCTCCTAATACAGTTAATATGATCATGTATTCACATATCTTCCACAGGACAAAAAATTAAACTTTTCAGAAAAAAAATCTTAGAAAAATTTGAGTGAACACCAAGTTGAGAGTCCTTGGAACTGAGCTCTACAACAACATTTAAATGTTCTATTTAGTGCCTTTTATCAGAGGAAGGAGCTAAACAGTTAATCTACAAGAAACCAAGTCAACAGAACCTCAATAGCAATTCTTCATCTATAGATAATAGACTTAGATGTTAAGAGTCCTGTAATAAAATAAAAAACTTGCCACCAATGCCACACATTCATTTATAGTTTTGGTCTCTTTGGTAATAGAGTTTAGTTCAAAGTTAATGAAAAGGAATGATTACAAAGAATTAAAGAAATTAATTTTAAAATTGTTTTATAGATTAAATTGGTTTCCCAATAGCCATGATAAACTGTACGAGATTTATAAAATAACCCCACATTTTGGTTGTCTCTAGTCTCTTAAAATAGATTCTTACATACAGTCAGTCTCTTTATATATAGCAGGGACACTGACTTAATATGCATTCTAGTGCATAATAAGTTATGCTTGTTATTTGACAGTATTTATTTCACCTTTTATTTTCCCATCATCTGAGAAATAATCTTATAGTAGCTTCCATTACAAAATGGAAAAATGTCATTAAATTTTATCTCTGCATACATTTAAAGCTATTATTACTGCATAATGCATGCCTTGATAGTTTGCTGAAGGAGCATTCTTAGGCAGATAATCTTTACTATACTAATTTTCAAAAGGGGACATTCTGGTACTACAATGGTTATTTCTAGCATTTAGTAAAATTATTGGGACACTTGAAGAGTACATATGATACATAAAATTTGAGAGTCAGACATTAATCAACCATCTTAAAAGAGGACTTTTCAGATAAAGACATTATAAAAATATATATAGGCCAATATTCCTAATGAACATAGCAGCTAAAATCCTTTAAAATATATTAGCAAACTGGATCCAGCAATACATTAAAAAGATTATTCACTATAATCAAGTTAGATTTGTTCCAGGGATGCAAAGTTGTTACAATATAGGCAAATCAATAAATGTGATATACTACAGAAACAAAATAAAGAGTAAAAGCCACATGATCATATTGATCATATCAATAGATGCAAAAAAAATTGGATAAAATACAGGACCTATTTATGATAAAAGCTCTCAGCAAAATGGGAATAAAGGCAACATACCTCAATATAATGAAGGCCATATATGACAAACCCACAGCCAACATCATACTCAGTGGGCAAAAAGCACAAGCATTTTCCTTAATATCAAGAACAAGACAGGGATTTCCACTATCACCATTCTTATTCAACATAGCACTAGAAGTTCAAACCATAGCAGTCAAACGGGAAGAAGAAATAAGAGGCATCCAAATTGGAAAGGAAGAAGTAAAACTATCATTAATTGCAGATGACATGATACTGTATATATATAGAAAACCCTAAAGATTTTACTAAAAAGCTACTGGAACTAATAACTGAATTAATAAATATCTAGAATAAGTAAATATCTAGAAATCAGTTGCATTTTTATACACCAATAATGAACTATCAGAAAGAGAAGCTAAGAAACCACTCCTATTAATAATTGCTTTAAAAACAATAAGATGCCAAGGAATAAATTTAGCTAAGGATGTAGAAAAACTATACTTAGAAAATTATAAGACACTAAACAAAAGAATTGAAGAAGACACAAATAAGTGGAAGCATATACCATGTTCATGGATCGGAAGAATTAACAGCATTAAAATGTCCATATTACTCAAAACAATCTATAGAGTCAATGCAATTCTTATTAAGATACCAACATAATATTTTACAGAACTGGAAAATATATTCTAAAAATTTGTATGGGATCACAAAAGACCCCAAAGAGTCACAGTAATCTTAATAAAGAAGAACAAAGTTAGAAGAATAATGGTATCTTATATCAAACTGTACTGTGAGGCCATAGTAATCAAAAAGCATAAAAACAGACATATACATCAATGGAACAGAATAGAGAGCCCAGAAAAAAATCTACACCTTTATAGTCAATTAATATTTGCCAAAGGAGGTAAAAACATGCAACATGGCAAAGACAGTCTATTTAATAAATGGTGTTGGAAATATTGGACAGAGATGAGCAAAATCTGAAACTGGACCACCTTCCTACCCCATACACAAGAATAAAGTAAAAATGGATTGAAGATTCAAAACCATAAAAATCCTAGAAGAAAACATAGGCCATAAAACCTTGAATATTTCTTTCTCTAAACATATTTCTTTTTGATATATCACCTCAACAAGGGAAACAAAAGAGAAAAACAAATAAACAGGACTATACCAAACTAAAAATTTTTTACACAGCAAAAGAAACCATCAACAAAATGAAGACAACTCACAGAATGGAAGAACATATTCATCAATTCATCTGATAAAGCATAATATCTAAAATTTATAAAGAATTCATAAAAGTCAACACCACCAAAAAATCCCAAAAAATTCAATTAAAAAATGGCAGAGGACCCAAATAAACACTTCTCTAACAAGTACATACAAATGGCTAATAAATAATTATATATAAAAAGATGTTCAATGTCACTAATCATCAGGAAAATGCAAATTAAAATCACAATGAAATATCATCTTACCTCACATCTGTCAGATTGGCTATAATCAATAAATCAACAAATAACATGTATTGGCGAAGATGTGGAGAAAAGGGAACCCTCATGCACTGTTGGGAGGAATGCAGATTGGTGCAGCCATTGTTGAAAACAATATGGAGTTTTCTCAAAAAAATTAAAAATGGAACTGCCTTTGACCCAGCAATTCACTTCTGGAATTTATCTGAAGCAATCCAATACACTACTTTGAAAGAATATATATGCCCCTATGTTTGTTGCAGTGTTATTTACAATAGCTAAAATTTGGAAGCAGCCTAAGTGTCCATCAGTAGATGAGTGGATAAAAAAGCTGTAGTACATTTACACAATGGTATAATACTCAGCTGTAAAAAAAAGGAAATTTTACCCTTGTGACAGCATGGATAGATCTGGAGAACATGATGCTAAGTGAAATTAGCCAACCAGAGAAAGACAAAGACCATGTGATTTCACTCATATGTAGAATCTAATGAAAAAAAAAATGAAATAACAAGAAAAATAGACACAGACTCATAGACAGCAGGCTGACAGCTCTAGAAGGCGGGCTGGGTGGGTGTGGTGGAGGTATTCAGCAAAATGGGGGGAAATAAAAGAAAAACTCATGGACACACAACAGTGTGGTGATTGCGGGGAAGAGGGGAGGGCAGACTAAGGAGGTTGAGAGGGTATGGGGGAAATAAATGGTCATAGAAGAAAGCTTGACTTGGGGTGGTGAACACAATAGCCAGTGTTCAGGTAACATATTGTAGAATTGTGCATCTGAAACCTGTATAATTTTGTTAACAAGGGTCATCTCTTGTTGTAGAAAGCTGCATCTTTCTCAAAATCCACACTGCAAATTGTTTCAGCTGAAATAACAGAAGACCTACAGACATGAAGACCCCTGAAGCCTCACCTTTTTTAAAATTTAATTTATTGTGTTTACATAGATTCTAGTGTTGCCCCAAATGCATTCCCCTCCCCCATATTTTCCTCAACATCTCCCTTGCCCCCTTCCCAACAGCACCCTCCTCCTTTCCCTTCAGGTTTATCCCATTCTATCATCCCCTTTCTCTCTGTCCTCTTTTCCTCTGTTCCCTTTGATCCCTCCTCTGTCTCAATTCCGTTCCTCAGTTCACATTGTTGCTTGAATTCCTCAAATGAGTGAGGTCATATATTTTTCTTTCTCTGCCTGGCTTATTTCACTTAACATAATAGTTTCCAGGTTGTTGCAAAAAGTAGTATTTCCTTCTTTTTCATGGCGCCATAGTATTCCATTGTGTATATGTACCACAGCTTCTTAATCCACTCGTCCACTGATGGATACTTGGGCTTTTTACAGATCTTCACTATTGTGAACAATGCTGCCATGAACATGGGGGTGAAGCTGCACCTTAATGAAAGGTCTCAGTTGGAACTTGGCCATGTTTATTTAACTACATTTCTCAGTCCTCATTTTGATCGAAAGGCAACTGATCCCAGTAGGTCCTAACAGTAGTCTGTGGGTACAATCTCTACTATTCCAATCTTTGAAATTCTTTTCCTGAGGCCCTAGCTCTTTCATCAAGTTAATTCCCCAGAGGGTCTGAATCTCACTGTTACAACTGCTCCTATAGATGTTTGAGTAAGCCTTTTGTTTGAAGCTCCCCTGGTTTGCCCCACATCCTGATTGTCCTGATAGCTGCAGTAGTCCTTATTGATGGCTTTCATCCTTGCCTGTGGTTTACCCACCGAGCTTCTACTTTCTCCAAGAATGAGCTTCTGGGATCCGGATTGCCTTTTAAACTCACACTCCATGTCCATATCTGGTTTCCCAACCCCTAGTGGGGCCACCCATCAGCCCCTAGTACAGTGTGTCCGCAAAGTCATGGTGCACTTTTGACCAGTCACAGGAAAGCAACAAAAGATGATAGAAATGTGAAATCTGCACCAAATAAAAGGAAAACTGCCCCAGTTTCATATATCTTCAGTGAAGTTCGATGTGGGTTCACGCACAGATTTTTTAGGGCTCCTTAGGTAGCTATCCCGTATAGCTTCTACAGACTCGTCACTGACTGATGGCCTACCAGAATGGAGTTTCTCCACCAAACTGATGGTTTCCTTCAACTGCTTATCCCACTGAGTAATATTATTCCTATGTGGTGGCGCTTCATTATAAATGCACCGATATTCACATTTCACTTTGGTCATGGATTCGAATTTAGTGAGCCACAGAACACAGTGAACTTTCCTCTGTACCATCCACATCTCGACTAGCATGGCCGTGGGCTGCTCCGCTGTATACATGGTGTTACCTCATCATCTGCGCATGCGCACATGCTGCCACATCATTCTACAGAAACTGGGAGGGTTTTCCTTTTATTTATATTTGGTGCAGATTTCACATTTCTATCATCTTTTGTTGCTTTCCTGTGACTGGTCAAAGTGCACCATGACTTTACGGACACACTGTATATCCCAGACATTTAGTCCCAGATATTCCTCATAAAATCCAAAATGCCTCTGCTCAAGCCCTGGTAATCCACTATTACCTTGACTCAAAAGGGAAGAGCATGATGTGAGGCCATCCAAGAAAATTACCTTCAGTCTCTGCTTTAGAAGTAAGAAATAAGTCTGCATGAGGGCTCATTCTGTAGATTTCCACGTGCCAAGATTTATGGGTAATTCCCAGGAGACTAGAAACACTGTAAAGGATAAGAACTTAGTGTAGGCCCTGGCCAATTGGCTCAGTAGTAGAGCATTGGTCAGGCGTGTGGAAATCTCAGGTTCCATTTCCAGTCAGGACACACAGGAGAAGTGATTATCTGCTTCCCCCTTCCCCCATCTCTCTCTATCTCTCTTCCCCTCTTGCAGCCATGGCTCAAATAGTTTGAGCAAAGTTGTCACCAGACTCTGAGGATGGCTGCATGGCCTCACCTCAGGCACTAAAATAGCTTGGTTTCTGAGCAATGGAAGAATGGCCTGAGATGGGCAGAGCATCATCTCCTAGGGAGCTTTCAGGGTGAATCCTGTCAGGGAACATATGGGAGTCTATCTCTACCTCCTTGCCACTCACTTAATAATAAAAAATTTAAAAAAACACAAAAAAATTGGTGTTTGTTTATTTATTTATTCATTGTGACAGAGACAGAGAGAGAGAGGAACAAATGGGGAAAGACACACAGGAAGGGAGAGAGATGAGAAGCATCAACTCTTCGTTATGGCACCTTAGTTGTTCATTGATTGCTTTCTCATATGTGCCTGACCAGGGGCTACAGCAGACTAAATACCCCTTGCTCAAGCCAGTGACCTTAGGTTCAAACTGGTAAGTTGTGCTCAAACCAGATGAGCCCACACTCAAGCTGGCGACCTCAGGATTTCAAACCTGGGTCCTCCACATCCCAGTTCAATGGTCTAGCCACTGTGCCACTGCCTAGTCAGGCCTTAGTGTTTATTTTTATGACCAAAATTTGACTATCCTGAGAAAATTTTAGAAAAAGTAAAAAATTTAAGCTCGTTGGATCTGTTCATTTGCAAATTGTGACAGTGAATGTTAAATGTTATATTATTCTTTCCTGACCAAGTGGGGGCTAAGTGTATAGAGCGTCTGACTGGAATGCTGAAGACCCAGGTTCAAAATCCTGAGCTCACTGGCTTGAGCACAGGTCCACCAGCTTGAGTGCAGAGTCTCTGGCTTGAATATGGGATCATAACATGACCCCATGGTCACTAGTTTGAGCCCAAAGGACACTGGCTTGAGCCCAAGGTCACTGGCTTGAGTCCACAGTCACTGGCTTAAGCAAGGGGTCACTCGCTTTGCTTGAACCCCCCAGTCAAGGAACATATGAAAAAGCAATTGATAAACAACTAAGATGCTGCAATGAAAAATTGATGCTTCTCATCTCTCTCTTTTCCAGCCTGTATGTCCCTCTCTCTCTCTCTTTTTAAAAAAGGAGAGTGTTATATTATTCTTTTCATTTATTCCTCCTAACTTCAAAGTTATACATATATAAAAAGTGCCAACATGGTCATTCAAAGTCAAGGAAAGTGACATCATCAGCAACTTTTGTTGTAGTACTATAATGTTATAGTAATTAATTAAATAGAAATATAAAAATATGGAAGATATATAAAATAATTAAGATATAATATTAAAATTAATTAAGGAAATTAAACAAAGTTATGCCATCTGGATAGGAATTAATATAGTGTGTGCAGATGTGATAAACAGACTCTTTCAAGCAGAGCCCAGTTAGTGTGTGTGTGTGAAGTTATACATAGATAAGAAGATAAGAAGTTGCTTGGTGTCATAACTCTGAATGTTAACATAAATAAGAAGCTTCCCTAAGAAACATCTTAAAAGTGGCTTCCTGTAACATTTCAGTAGATTAACATAAAAAGGGCTCCCTGCAAGGAACTCCCAAAAGGTTTGAGGTGATACTCCTGCAGATTGACACCTGTTAGAAGGCATTGGCCAGAAAAGGTACTAAAGCTGACTTTAGTACCCCCTGCTGCAGTAGTCACCCAGACTCCAACGTGAATGTAGACTGTCTTCACACAGCTCTGACCAAGACAGCCAAGAGGAGCCTGCCGATGGGACCCCCTTAAGCTGTACACAGGCACGCCAAAAGGATTTGTGAATAATAAATTGCCTGTGTGATTCTTACAACTAACTTTGTGTGTCAGTCTCATGTTTTTCCTCCAGTGGCAGTTGGTCTCAGCACTGTTAAGTAGCATCCTCATAGCCGCCTCAAGAATAGTCTCAAAGAGGCTGCCAGCCCTGCCAATAAGCAGGAGTGTCCCACTGCATGGGGAAGTTGAATCAGGGACGCCTGATCGACATGAGAGTTTGTGCTCTACTGGGACAGCTCTCAATAAGGTAGTTCTCAAACATTACTTACTGTCAACACTGATTTCAACTCTTTTGATAAAGTCTATAGTTAAAACAGACAAAATAAAATAAAACCCAAAAAGCCTTCACACAGGTGGCACCTGCGAGGTGAAGGGAGGGTGGGAAGATGGTGCTTGCTGGCCTCCTTGGAGAACACCTAGCAGGCCTCCAGGCACAGGCCATACGAGATGCCCACCCCTCAGGCCAATGCTTTAAGACCAGCAAACGAGCCTCATTCAAGCTGGATGCTTTTCTCTCTGCTGATGCTTCCAGGTTGAGCCATGGACCACGTAAGACTGCATGCGGGGCACCAGATTTTCAGGAGTCATCATAGCTTGTGGGACTCCAGGTTTCCAAAGCTAGATTTTTAGAGGGATTACCTCTCAGATGCAGGTCTTAAAAGATTCTCTGTATATCTAGGCACTACGCTAAGCAAATTCTCACATCATCTTATTTGATGCTAATAACCATTCTGTGATATAAAATATAAAAATTCCCCACTTATCTGATGTGGAAACTGAGAGTTAAAAAGGGCTATGGTGACATCCCAATGTCACAGAGTATCAGAGCTGAGATTTAAATATGGGACACTTATTTTTCCACAACTGCCCACACACACAATGTGGGTTTGATTTTGCACATGGACACACTTTAACAATGAAATGTTAAGTATTGTACATTCTTATGGAAGTTGAAACCTGAACACTGAAGTCATGTGACTGACAGAACTATTGTGTGCCATATCTGTAGGGAGTGACTGCCAGGACAAGTGGCTTCAGTGACCTACACGTCATATTTCTATGACTGACGTGGTGGCAGCTTTTAAATTTCTTTCTTTGTAGGTTGCTTAATTTCCCCAATGATTTAATGCAACATCACAGTTGTTTTTTGGCCCCCAATGAATCAATGCATACTATTTTTTTAAATTAATTAGTAACATAATGTATTGGGTGGACTATAGAAATTTTAGTTACCATCTTTCTATCCAAAGATGCTGGTAATTAATGAGCAGTTGTATTCAATAATAGGACCGGTTATTGGAAAGCAAAGTATGATATTTAGAGCCTATGGTTATTGCTCTTTTGGAAATGAAGTGTCTCATCTCATGGAACTTCAAATGGCTCAGATATTGAACCAATATCTGCCAAAGGCCTTTGAAGTGATGCTTCTTTTTTTTTTTTGCATTTTTCTGAAGCTGGAAACAGGGAGAGACAGTCAGACAGACTCCCGCATGCGCCCGACCAGGATCCACGCTCTGTCCACCAGGGGGCGATGCTCTGCCCATCCTGGGCGTCGCCATGTTGCGACCCTCCTGGGTGTCGCCATGTTGCGACCAGAGCCACTCTAGCGCCTGGGGCAGAGGCCACAGAGCCATCCCTAGCGCCCGGGCCATCCCTGCCCCAATGGAGCCTTGGCTGCGGGAGGGGAAGAGAGAGACAGAGAGGAAGGTGCGGCGGAGGGGTGGAGAAGCAAATGGGCGCCTCTCCTATGTGCCCTGGCCGGGAATCGAACCCGGGTCCTCCGCACGCTAGGCCGACGCTCTACCGCTGAGCCAACCGGCCAGGGCCGAAGTGATGCTTCTTGAAGTCAGAGTCCACATGTCTTACCCATTGTCAATACTTAACTAGCTCAGTGGCTAGTCCAGAAAAGTACTCAATATAATTAATCACATTTAAATAGTGCGGTTTAATGAAAACAAGTAGCCTTTTTCATTGGAAGTTGTTTTATTGTCAAAACTACTTTTATTATCTACCGTTTCTTTCTCTCTTTGTTATTTATTTTATATGGTGTCAGGAAGTATAATAAACCTTGCATCGGTTGGCCAGCTTAATTGAAAAATATTTTGAAAAGTTAAAAAGCAAAACAAAACATACTGAAAATCATTTTCATACCAATTTCTTCCCTCTGTTAGTTCAGTTGAAAGAAATGGAGAACAAAAGTATTATCAACCACGGCTTTTAGAGGAAATATAATTGCTTACACATCCAACGAAATACATCAACCAGGTTTGCAACAAGCGATTAGGCAGCCAATTGTGTTGAAAATGTGCTTGCTCATTCAGAGGACACCACTCCCCAGGCTCACCCACTTGCTCCTCTTCAATCCTGAAGTTCAGTTAGCACCGCTCTATTTCCATTAGCCACTTGTTGAAAATATAATTGAGGCCACCAGGTACTAAGCATCTGTCTTCAAAAAACCCCACACTGGTCAGGCCAGGAGTGTGACTCTCCAGCCTTTTCTTAATAACTCTAGTAGTGTCTTTCTATCCAAAGATGCTGGTAATTAATGAGCAGTTGTATTCAAGTGGCTATACATATAATATCACAGATGTGGATCAAACCCTAACGTTTTTAGTTTACATGTCACATGAATGGTCACTCAGTTTGAAAGAAAAGCAGGGTCACATTCTATATTTAGTTTCAGGCACATTTCTGCATTCTCATCTCTCCATCTGAAGTTAATTTAGTTTTTAATTCTCTGATGAATATAATAGAAACCCAAATTTTCATGTCCTGGATCTCTTTTCTGACTATACTACAAATTTCTTAAATGACTTGGCATGGGGCACAGCCACTGTCTGTTCCTCAGTCTCACCCAGAATTTTAGAGTAAAGCAGGACCATGTTTCCTCCTTGGAGCACCACAGTTGGGCTTCAACTACAGTGGTACCTTGAGATACGAGCAGACCAACATACAATTTTTTTTAGACACGAGCTGCGACTCTGTCCGTATTTTTGTTTGAGATCCGAGGGAAATTCCAAGATACAAGTTGTGATTCCAGAAGCTGCCGCTAGTTGGTGCGTTGGCGCACGGGTCCAGTATCGCAGCACAACACCAGCATCTCGTTCTTTCTCAGGTGTTACCCGGAGAATCAAGTCGAATCTCGTTGGCTGTACTCGTTCTTGCATCATTTTTGCATTTTTTACTAACTTTTTTTTGTGTGCTATCATAGGTCCAAAGAAAGTGAGTGTAAAGGACAGTGGTGAGAAGAAGAGAATGATGTCGATAGAAGTAAAGCAAGAAATAATAGAAAAACATGAACATGGTGTACAAGTGATTGAACTGGAAAGGCTGTACGATCACAATACATCTACAATTTGTACCATCCTTAAACAAAAGGATGCTATCAAAAGCACAAATCCAGGGAAAGGAACTGGGAATTCTAGTCCAGGAATTGGGAATTCTATCCCAATTAAGGACAAATATCCATGAAGAAATGGAGAAGCTTCTGCTGGTGTGGATGAAAGAGAAAGAGCTGGCAGGAGATACAGTGATGGAGACTGTAATACATGAAAAGGCACATATTATTTATGGCTACTTGAAGAAGAAAGAACCATCAACCTCAAAAGAGGCAACAGAAGATATGTTTAAGGCAAGTCACAGCTGGTTTGAAAATTTCAAGAAGAGATCTGGCATCCACTCGGTGGTGAGGCATGGTGAAGCTGTGAGTGCTGACGTTAAGGCAGCTGAGGAGTACATCACATGTTTTGCTGTGCTTATCATAAAGGAAGGCTACATCCCTCAATAAGTGTTCAACTGTGACAAAACAGGATTGTTTTGGAAAAAAATTCCCTGGAGGACTTTCATCACTGCAGAGGAGAAGAAGCTGCCAGTCCATAAACCCATGAAGGACCATCTGACCCTTGCATTGTGTGCAAATGCTAGCAGTGACTATAAAGTAAAGCCACTGCTAGTGTATCATTCTGAAAATCTTTGAGCCTTTAAGACTAATAAGATTCTTAAAGAAAAACTGCAGGTTATGTGGTGTGCCAATGCTAGAGCATGGGTTACGCAGCAGTTTTTTATTGAATGGGTAAATCTTATCTTTGGTCCTGCAGTGAAGAAATATCTTCAAGAAAATAAACTCCCGATGAAAGCATTACTAATCTTTGAAAATACTCCAGCCCACCCACCTCGTCTTGGAGATGACATTCTCGATGAGTTCAAATTTGTGAGTCTTCTACCTCCCACCCTGTTGTTCTATCTTGCAACCTATGGGTCAGCAGGTCATTTCCAACTTTAAAAAGCTTTACACAAAGCACTTGTTCCGCCGCTCCTTTGAGGTGACTGAGAATACAAATCTAACCCTTCAAGAGTTTTGGAAAGATCAGTACAACATTGTGATATGTTTACGCATTATTGACTTGGCATGGCAAGAGGTTACAAGAAGAACCTTGAACTCGGCATGGAAAAAATTATGGCCTGATGTTGTTGCAGACAGGGAGTTCAAAGGATTCAAACCAGAGACCGAGACTGAGGTAGAAGTGTTGGAGGAGATTGTGTCCCTCGGAAAGCCGATGGATTTGGAGTTAAATGAGGATGACATAAATGAACTCATTGAGGAACATGAGGAGGAACTCTCAACTGAGGAATTGAAGGAGCTACAGATGATGCAACATACGGAGCTTCTGGAAGAGACTAGTAGTGAGGAGGACGTAGGATCGGAGGAAGTGATTTCTATAAGTGAAATTAAAGACATGCTGGCAATGTGGGAGAAGCTTGCAAGTTTCATTGAAAAGAAACACCCAGAAAAAGTTTCAACTGGTTGTGCTCCAGCACTTTTTAATGACGTTTGTTTGTCACATTTCAGTAACATTTTAAAAGGCAGGCAAAAGCAAACCTCTTTGGATAGATTTTTATTCAAAAGTTCTGCAAGTGAAAGTGCCAAAAGTGCAGCCAAAAAGGCAAAAACAGATGATGATTAAATGAAAAGTATGTAATGTTAAGCTTAGGTTAAGTTTCAAGTTAAGAAAGTGCATTTTTTACAATTAAATTTTGTGGTTTTATTTTAAGTAAAAAAAATGCAGTTTTAGTTTTGTTTAAAGTAAAGAAAATGCAGTTTTAGTTTACATTTATTGTGAAGAAAGTGTAGTTTTAGTTTATGTGTCTACAGTGCCTGCATCCCTTCCTCCCTCCCTTCTCCTCCGCATTCACCTCCGTTAGCTGCACTCATCTGTCTCCAAGGTAAGAATACAGTACTAAATAACACTTTTTTCTTTTATTTCATATATTTTGTTATGCATTTGTAAAGTATACATGTGTGTTTCTTAATTAAAACATGTATTTTTTCATAAATTAGGATGGTTTGGGGATGTTTCACAGGGCTGGAACGGATTAAGTCTATTTCAATTATTTTAAATGGGAGAAATTTGTTTGATATACGAGTTGCCTGACTTACAAGCTTGGCTACAGAATGAATTAAACTCGCATCTCAAGGTACCACTGTTCAGAAAACACAAGCTGACAGGTACCACCCTTTGGCCAAATAGCCTTTTGCTATATAGCTGATTGCTTAACACGTCATCCTTTAGGATCGACCCAGCAGTGCTGGGATCAACTATGTGTTGGAAATTGGTTCCCCTGGGATAATAAGTGCTAAATGTTGTTCGCCTGCCCAGCAGGCTACCACATAAAATGCAGAAGATGAAACCGGAATGCTAGCTAGCCAACCAAGCAGAAACAATTTCATGCCTTCCACTTAGACAAATCCTATGTTCTTTCTCCCAAATGTTTGCTGATTTCCTAGCCATCATCACCACAGACAAAGCTTAATGCAAAAATTACACTTCTACATGTCAAGCTGACTGTTGAACTCTGTATTAGTTTCCTATTGTTGCTCTAATATATTACTACCAACTAAGTGGCTTTAACCCTGTGAATAGTACGAACGTTCATGTACGTCCTCGTGACGCCTGACCATCCAGAGTACAATCGATTTATTTTAAAAATGTGTAAGGCAACATTTAAAAAAAGGCAAATGTATGTCCTTCTTGTTTCCATAAATTAGTTACCTAACAAACATGATTTTAAGTTAATAAAACTGGAAGTGGAACTAATTTCATTTTTTGAAAAAAAAAACTCACTCCTAGGGGTCAGTGAGCATGAAAAATCTCACTACTCAAAGAGTTAAACAACACAAGTTTATTTTCTTACATTTGCTCATCACAGGTCTCAATGAAGTAAAATCAAGGCGTCAGCAGGGTGTCCTTCTCTTTGGAGGCACTAGAGGAGAATCCAGATGCTTGCCGCACCAGCTTCAGGAGGCCTCTCACAATGCTTGGCTGTGTCCTCCTCCCTTCATCTTCAAAGCCAGAGGAACAGGTCAAGTTTTTCATACATCACTCTGATCTCTTCTGCCTCCTTCTTTCACTTACAAGGACCTTGTGATCTTATTGTGCCCATGACAATAATCCAAAATAATTTTCCTATTTCAGGGGTAGTTGATTATCAACCTTAATTTCATCTACATTCTTAATTTCCCTTTGCCATGTAACCAAGCCTATTCACAGGTTCTTAGGATTAGAATGTCGACATATCTGGGGGGGGGGCATTATTCTGCCTACTGCAGACTCATTTCATCTTGATAAAAAGAGTTTTACACTAGAATTCCCAAAAGCTACCTCTGGACAGCAAACAGAAAATATATATCTTCCAGCCAAGTCCATTCTTTGCTCTGTGCTCTTACCAATATCTTTAACTGGATTTGCCTGCAGGTTTTAAGATTCAACGATCTCTTGTTCCACATTGTCTGTATTCTCATTTCACTGAGCCCCTTGCTCCCCACTTGCCTTTGTGTGGGCAGTTAAGCTCTGCTCTCTGTAACGAGCCCCTCTGCCATACAGCAGACCTTTTGAAGAGTACCTACTTTTCATCATGCCAAAATATGAGCTCACACACGTTCACACTTGCCTTTGTTCCCTCCAGGATTCCATACCTCATGAGTTGCCTCTTTGCTTTCAGGGGGAATCAAGGTAGCGGACCTCAACAGCATTCTGTTTCAGGGGTTGAAGAGAGGCAGCGGAGAGAGGATTTAGGCTATATCCAATGACCACTTCTTTCCTGGGTTTGCCCTCACAGCAGCTGGAGGGCTTGGAGGTGCTAAGCTCTCTGATTTAGAACTACACAAGTCTGAAGGCTGAGCATTTTCTATGAAGGGCCTTCATCTTTGGAATTCCCTCTCTAAGGCTATTGACCTATATGGCCTGAAGTAAATTCTATCTCACCAGTAAAGTGGATTTCACAGTTAATATGGCCAAGCTGAAATGGAGTATTTATTTCCAATATTAGCCACAGTTGTAGAACTCTTAGATATGTGCGGGGATTGAATGCATCTTTAGAAATCTCAGGGACAAACAGCACTGCCTGGGACAGGGGAGGGTTTGGCTATAATCTTATTTTGTATTGCCATTGACTTGCTCTAACACTGAATTGCAGCTTGTGCTCCATGGTTATTTCTTCCATGTTGTTTTTTTGTCAAGCTAACCTCCCTGACCCGTTTTTGTGTTTGCGTGTTTTAGAGTATCTCTCTATCTACCTTAATAGCAAGTGACTGACAAAATAATGTAAATAAGGCACACGGTGTACCCGAATATTGAATCAGCTGCACTTGTCTGTGTGGGGGGACTGGAGTAAAGTGAACATGAAGGAAGTTATTAGCTCTCCAGCAGGGGCAAAGAGAAAAGCCAGTTCTGTCAAAAGTGAATGTTGAAACAAAAGAAAATAACCCTGTCCCAAATACTCTGGGATGAATCGGCCTTCCTGGGGTCTTATTCTGGTTCAGAGATAGCTCTGTCCTTGAAGTACTCTCTGTTGAGTGACACTAGTCCATGGTATCAAGTAGTGTTTAAAATACCTAGATTAAAAAAAGCCTTCTGTATTTAATGTCTCAGCTCCAACAGGTATATAAACCAAAATGAACTTGCAAATTTCATTGAAGTTTTATCCTCTAGCCCAGGCTAGTCCCTAATGTCACAATTTCCACATTCCTAACAAAGAATCTTTTACTCTAACCAAGTTCCTGTTCACAGTTGGCAGTTGGCCCCTCCAGCGGGGGAAGGTGACTTTAGTGGTGTCCTCGCTCTTGCAGGGGTGGAGGTTAACATCCTCCTTGGGTAGTGAGGGGACTAATATTCTGTTCTTTGTTCAAAGCTCTGAAGAATCAAGTTGTGAGATGTGATAATCGAATTGGTGCTATTCTTGTCCTGAAAGCATTAACTCCAGTTCCCTTCCCAGTGGAAGAGGTGAGAGGATGTGACTCTTGGCTCAGCACTGCCCAAGTAAATACTTTTTATCAAATTTCAGCCTGACATGCATTGATGTTTCTATTAGAACAGACAGGTAACAGATCTCAGAGATTCATACTTATGCAAAAGAGGCCACGAATTTCAAATACATTCAGACTAAGGAGAGCAGATCTTTTAATCAATCCAATGACTATTCAATCAAACATGGCCAATATGTCCTTTAGCTTGGCTATCATCTCATACTGAACCCACCTCTGTTCAAGCTGTTCTTGGAAATGCCCCAGGAAATCTTGCATCTCAAGCAGGATTCCTGCACTTAAAGGATGATGTGCTTACTGATGCCATGATCGCTACCTACAGAGTAGTATTGGAAAAATTGTTTTCTTAGGTTTTTGACACAAGAAATGGACGCATTCATGTGAGCATACAGCTATGCTCCTTTCTCCTGAGTCTTTCCACTAGAAAACGCTGTTCCTAAGAGCGTTGTTGTAGGTAATGTGGCCGGAGATGGCTGAACTCAGAAACAGTTCAGGTTGGACGTGCTGTACCAAATGAGCCTGCTCAAGGCCTAACAGCGAGTCAGAAAGCCTCTTCTAGGTCAGCAGTTCTCCTCTCCAAGATGGGAACAAAATGTCACTGGCAGGGCTGTTCTTGAAGCTGACATGGCCTGAGCATTAGACCCCATAGGGACTGAAGTTTTCCACACCTGTAGAAAGTGGGTCAGCATATCCCAAGTCCTGACCGACTGAATAACTGGTGATTGCCCTGGGCGTTTCCCCCCAGCTTTATTGAGATATAATTAACAAATAAAAATGTAAGCTATTTCAAGTGCACAACATGATGATTTACTATGTCTACATTATAAAAGTATTCTTCTATCTATAGATTGCTTTGTGTTGTAGAGCAGCCTAACCCACCAGTCCCCATGCAATCTGCCCATTGTACCCTGACCTTCTCCTATGACTGTGATCTGGTCCTTACCAGGTACTTACCCTGGTCTTGAAATGTCCCAATCATACCTGTGGCTCATCAGGCCCCATAGGACTGAACTGACATGCTACAAAGCATATGCTGACATGCTACAAAGCATATGCTAGACACAAATCACCTCCTAGACTCTAATTATTTTTCTGTTAATTAGCAAACAAGGACCTTGTATGGTGGCCAACAATTCTGTTAGAATATATTCTTGTTATGTGTCAAAGACAGCAGCTTTGTTTGACTGTTGGCTTTGTCCTTGCAACTAAAAACTGTCCCAAGCACTCATCTAGATATCTTGTTTTCATCTTTCATTGCTCTATTTAATCCACTTTCATAGTCATTGTATCTCATGTAAACAGATTTTAGGGCTATGGTGAGTCCAAAACTATGGGTTGAAGCATGTTCCAATGACAACACAGTCTTTGTCAGGTCTAGCAGACTTTCATGTGATGCTGCTCCTTAACAAGAATTGTGATTCTTATATTTAACTTTTTTTATGTAAAAGGGTCTCCTTTCATTTGATTCATGTTGTGGCTCAAAGTTATCCTTTCTAATTTATTTTAATTTCCTTTGCCTTAAGAATGGTCTAACAACTGTATGGTATTCCTACTGTGGTCTTGTTAGTATCTGGTTCTAAACTGAAATACTTTTCGCTGATTTTTATTCTCTAGTATATTGTTGCATTCTGAAATATTTTATTACAATATCTCATTGTTAGTAGACATTGAGCTAACAGTTAGACATTTTCACTTCCATAATTTTTGGGCCTTGTCACCTTTGCCAAATTGTCTGTGAGAATGCTGTCCCAGGAAGAGGTTTTGTCTTTAGCTTTTCCCACCTTAAAATTCTATTTATAAGTCCTCTGTATTCTCCATACTTTACTTAATTGCCCATCTTACACTGAAATTAGCTGCAACTACCCCATCACTCCACTATCCACTTACCTTTTAACACATCGAGGTGCTATTCTTATAGTATGATTATGCAGTGGTTCAAATGAAATGAGTCAGGTGATTCAGGTTGTGTCTACACAAACACTGAGTGGGGATTAAACTACAGGAGCAAGTTTTTAGTCATATATTTTAATTTGAAAGTGGAACCCTCCCTTTTTTCATCCTGATGGGAGAAGCAAAAATGGCATAATTTCTACTTGTTTTTACTGTATCAGAATTGAATCTGCCTACTCCATTTTGGAATGATTACTCCTCCTATTTCATTGTGATGATTCCTTAAGTAGTAAGGTGATATCTACTAAATTTATTTTTATTTATTGTTATTTATTTAATGAGCAAGCAAGAGAGAGAGACAGAAAGAGACAGAGAGAGAGAAGAAGAAGAAGAAGAAGAAGAAGAAGAAGAAGAAGAAGAAGAAGAAGAGAGAGAAATGAGAAGTATCAGCTTGTTGCAGCAACTTAGGTATTTATTGATTACTTCTCAGATGTGCCTTGACCAGGAGGCTCCAGCTGAACCAGTGACCCCTTGCTTAAACCAGCGACCTTGGGCTCAAGCCAGTGACCTTGGGCTTTAAGTCAACAACCTTTGGGCTTCAACCCAGCATCCATGAGGTCATGTCAATGATTCCCTGCTCAAGCCAACAACCCCAAAGTCAAACTAGTGAGCCTTCGCTCAAATCAGCAACCTCAGAATTTTGAACCAGGCATCTCAGAATCCCATGTTGAAGCTCTATTCACTGCACCACTGCCAATCAGGTGGCAAACTCCTAAATTTTACATGGTTAGAACTTACTTACATATTATCTCCACTACCACAAATGGACAATTATAAGCAGTGGAATAACTTTAAAATATTTTTATATGAATAAGACATAGTTACTCCTGATAATAAGCAGCCTGCTTTTTGAGTAGAAAATTTCAACTTAAAGATACCTTTTGGCAAACATGGCTTTAATATTAATAGTGCTTCCAAATTAGGAAGGGAAGGTAGTTGGGAGGAATCTTTCTGGCCCTTTGGGTGGGAATATCGGTGAGCACTTCAGGTTTAGGATCTCTGAGGCAGGCTGTGTTCAAGGCCTGTTGGATTCTCTGAAGCAGAGGGGTTTATGTTGAAGAGGAAATCAAGCCACATGAACACCTCTCTACTGTCTCCCAAACAATTAAATGACATTAAGACGTCAAAATATAATAAATTTATAAACACACCAGGGTAGAAATGGGGGGTGGCATGGAGATAAAAGTTGAATAAAAATGTGTATTAGAGTAACAATGATGAATAATTCAAAACAAAGAGAACTATAGAGGGACAAGGGCAAAGAAAGCAAAAGCAATTTTTCACAGCAGAGTTTCCCACAGTGAGCAGATAAGGAGACCAAGACTGAGAAAAAGGACAGAAACCAGTATACCTGACTGAAGAATTAACTACAGAATATCAACAATGCCCCGCATTGCCCACTCATCTCTGAGCCTGCTTCTACCACAGTGCTGTTGGAGTTAGAAAGATACCCTCTAGCACAATAACCTCCCACCCATTTCTATTTTTTCCTTTTTAAAAATTTTATTTTTCAGTTACAGTTTACATTCAATATTAATTTGTTTTAGTTTCAGATGTACAGCATAGTGGTAGACAATAATATACTTTACAATGTGTTCCCTTTGGATGTTTCCAGTACCCAATTGACACCATACATAATTATTACAATATCATTGACTATATTCCTTATGCCGAACTTTACACCCCTGTGACTATTTTGTAACTACAAATTTATACTTCTTAATCCCTTTACTTTTTTCACCCAACCCTCTTCTTCTCTGGCAATTATCAGTCTGTTCTCTGTATCTATGAGTCTGTTTCTATTGTTTTCATTTATTTGGTTCTTTAGATTCCACATATAAGTGAAATCATATTGCCACCCATTTCTTTCATGCAACTTTTATAAAAAAAGTTTTCTCAGCCTAGCTCACAGATATTTTGTTATTTATTTTTTCAATTGCATATCTGTGCGCTATGCAAATGCTTTATCTACGTTATAAAACATACAATAGAATTTCTTTAAAAGGATGAGAAATAAAAACTCCAAATAGAAATTCCAATGCTGGCTTTTGTTCAATGAACATTAAAACACATCTCTGAACATTTTAGTGCTTCATGTAAAAATATTAATAGTGATTATATCTCCTTATTTCATTGAGAATCATTTTAATGTGTCAACTCAAACTCCCAACCAATTTCCTAAAATGGAACTTAAACATAGTAAGTTAACTACACATAATAAACACTTAAATGTAAAATGCTGAAAATATAATTTCCTGTTATCTAAAAATTGTAGTTACTAACAAATAGCTGCTTTGAGTATATAGCATATCTGAGCTTCAGCATAGATACACATCCCTTTTGTTCACATTTATGAGGTCTTTAAAAAGGTCTATATGTAATTCCAAGATATAAAAATCTTTACTTAAGTGTATTTCAAGTATTTTCCATCATTGGGTTTAACATGTACTGAGTGTTGAGAATGTAAATATATTTTTTTATAAAATATTAGTCAAAATTTTTACTTAGAGATATAAATATTCTCTGAAGACTGGATACTCAAAACTAAGAGGAATTTATTGGGAAAATATTAATTAGTGATATTTTTCTGCCAGGGTATGCCTATATTTTCTTCCATTACCCCCAAAAGACAACTTGTGTACTCTAACATGAAATTGTCACTTTTGGAAGTGACTGTTTTCTAAAGCCATGAAGGTTGAAGTTTTCATCTTAGATCAAGGTCTTCATATCAGCAATGGCTAGTCAAGAACACATATGTACAACCTCAGTGAAGTCTGCAAGTCCCCACACCTTGCTTGGACACCCAGAACTTGCTTGGCAGTCATTTCTTTCTTTCAGGGGAGACCATGAGCCAGATACAGAAATTCTGTGACAGTTACTTAGATTGTCATCACCTCTTTCATTCAGGTGCACAAAGGCAAACGAATATTTTGGAAATTACTTGAGGACAATTGGCTGCATAAAACTGAATGATAGAGATGGACAAGCAGAAATAAAAGACACTCAAAACTAGAAAGAAAATGTGGCGTTTTTTTTTAATTACAGAGACTAAAGATAATATAATTTGCATATAATAAGAACAAGCCACTGGCACAGTGGATAGAGCGTCGGACTGGTGCGTGAAGGACCCAGGTTCGAGACCCCAAGGTCGCCAGCTTGAGCACGGGCTTATCTGGTTTGAGCAAAGCTCACCAGCTTGGACCCAAGCTCGCTGGCTAGAGCAAGGGGTTACTCTGTCTCCTATAACACCCTGGTCAACGCACATAGGAGAAAGCAAACAATGAGAAAACTAAGGTGTCGCAACAAAAAATTGATGCTTCTCATCTCTCCCCCTTCCGTCTGTCTATCCCCCTCGGTCCCTCTCTCTGTGTTTCACAAAAAAAAAAAAAAAGAAAGAAAGAACAAGCTGCTAAGGAAAAGGATCAATCAGAAAATGATAGTTGATGACAATTTAAAACAAAAATGACAAAAAGAAGTCAGCAAAAGGTGAAAAAAAGTTAAGCAAATCACACAGAATAGAGGACAAGAGAAACAGATAATGAGATGTAAAATGTAAAAAAATAAATTCAAGGTACATGGAAGGTAATTCAAGAAATAATAGATGAAATATTTGATGTTTATGTGTAATTGCTTGTATATTAAAATAAATTAATACAAAATTACTTAACAGAGGAAATCATGGTTTGGAACTGTTTTTTTTTTGTTGTTGATTAAACAAGGAGAGAAAGAAGATTGTTCTTTGCTGAGAATATAGATCTTCCAGGACAGAAGCCCAAGGCTCTCTGAGATTCATATGGAAATGATGCAGGAGGAATTAGAAAAGAAAATGAACAGTTTCTATACCTGCAGCTAGTGAGGAACACAATTTCTGGAGTAAGTTGCTCCCTTCTGCAGCAGAAGGAACGAAGAGAGCTGTTGAGGGCGAACCTAGCAGTCTGTGCAGGAATTTCATCTGCTGTTAAGAAACGAAGGTTTACTGGCCCAGGACAAAGCTGAAGTCATTTCATGGTAGATATATTTAATCAGAAATGTTCTCACTAATGTTCCAGGTGCCCATTTAACTCCATGCATGATCACCTCACCTTCTTAGTCTCAAGTCGCTATTAACCAGGAAGGATGGTTTAGCTGTCTGTAGGTGGGGGGAGCATTGGGGGCAGAGACAAACAAACAAAGCTCTCTGGCATTTGACAAGACTGGTGTAGAGGCTGAAGGGAGTGTTCTACAAAATCCAGTGGGTCATGGAGTTAACAGCTCCCGGTATTGCAGGAATCAAAGGAGGACAAAAACGCCCAAACAATTTGATGAAGGAAGTAGGATTTATTTAGCCGGCAGAGCAGCATGACCACAAAAGAGGCAACCAAACATGTGCTCCCCAAAGTTAGATTTCTTACATCCTATATATCTTTACAGAATACAAGTTTTCATGCAAGGGGCCCGTCATTCCTTTGTCTGGAGATATATGTCACTGGATGGGAGGGTGACTTTAGGTGGGTTCAGAGGATAAGTGTTGAAATTTTTAAATAAAGTATGTAAACATTGTTTCCTAAAAGCTTTTACGAAAAGACAGGGGGAAGGGGGTTTCAGATAAGTTCTGTCTTCTTTGCTCTGTGTAGCAAGTGGCCCCAGTCACCCTTTCAGAGAACTACAGGAAGTAGTTAATCTATAACTGCCTGACTCAGTTGCCCTTGCAGGCTCCCTTCCCTTGCATTCTTTTTGTTTCTTCCTCCTCAGGAATGAGGGGCAGGGGGCCTGTCTTCTCCTTCTTTACAGGAGTGATAAAAAAAAATTCAGGGGGCCTGACCAGGTGGTGGCGCAGTGGATAGAACGTCAGACTGGGGTGCGGGAGACCCAGGTTCGAGACCCTGAGGTCGCCAGCTTGAGTGTGGGCTCATCTGGTTTGAGCAAAGGCTCACCAGCTTGAGCCCAAGGTCACTGGCTCAAGCAAAGGGTTACTGGGTCTGCTGAAGACCCGTGGTCAAGGCACATATGAAAAAGCAATCAATGAACAACTAAGGTGTTGCAACGGGCAACGAAAAACTAAAGATTGATGCTTCTCATCTCTCCGTTCCTGTCTGTCCCTGTCTATCGCTCTCTCTGACTCTCTGTCTCTGTAAAAAAAAAAAAAAAAAATCAGGGGCAGTCAAGCTGGAGAGAAGTAGAGGAGCTCTTTAGTTCCAGGCAGGTTGTGCCAGTCCTGGTCTCATCTAAGGATGAGGTCACTGGGAGGCTAGATCAATCCAGGGACAGGCCTGGGAGTCCAAGGGAGCTTGAAACCACCCAAAGTTGTTTACAGCTGTTGCAAATCATGCATGTAAGGCCAGGAGCCGTCATCGTGACCATTCACATGCAGGTTCCCATTGGATTCGGGCAGGCGATAAAGAAATGGCGGAGTCAGAGGATGGGGGGCCATCCTATTTATTGGTGTCTCACCAAGACAGGCAAACCACAAAAGAAGACAAGGGAAAAGCAGAAAACCAGCTCTTCCCATGAAGGGCAAGGGATCAGGGGAGCCCCTGCAATTGTGATAGCAGGAACTGTGTGTCTGAGCTCCTGGTCTGTCCCACTTTATAGTGTAGAAAACCAAAATCCCTTAATCCAATATACAAACAAGGAAGTCTCCGGTACAAAGTCACTTATCCAAGGCATAATTGGATTTCTCATGAGAGTGCACCACCCAGATCATACTATCAGTCAAGGGTGTGGGGAAAAGCTTAGTCCCAAAACCAAACCTCAGGCTACAACAACCTGGCCTGCTTATAGCCTGTCCCCCACACCCATTATAAGTCACAAGCGAGCAAACATATATATCATGTTTACAAACTTATTTGACCAACAATGCAGAACCCCAGTTTAATGTGAAACCCCCACCTCCCTCCCCAGTAAAGCTACAGCCGACTGGCTCCAGTGTCTGTAGAGAAAGGCAGTACTCACCTATGGCTACACTCACGGTGACTGTTCAGAGTTAGGTGTTGGAAGCTGTGCCGCCTCATTTCTTCAGCTCTCACAGTCTCTCAGGAAGTGAAATGTACCATGTGCCAGGAGTCTTATTTCATCATATTTTGATATATTTGAATAAAAAATGTTAAGCAGGTGGTTATCTATGGATTAAGTATTATATTACTTGTATTTATACTCTAGTCATCACTATATTCATACAAGTTACCATAAATTAATAAATAGTATCACCTTTTCACATAAAGAGTGCCCTAAATTATGCTGCCTAGATTTGCTGGCATTTTATGATGTGTCTCATAATGAAGATGTTGGTTAAATAAGTTTGTAAATATGATATATATGTTTGCTCGCTTATAGTTTGCATTGGGTGTGGGGAACAGGCTGTAAGCAGGCCAGGTCCTTATTGCCTAAGTCTTAGTTTTAAGACTAAGCTTTTGCCACCTTTTTAATACTAAGATCTAGCTTTTCCCCACACCCTTGACTGTAGCATGATGTGGGGTGGTGCACTCTCATGAGGAATCCCATTATGCCTCAGATAAATGACTTTGTATCAGAGACTTCTTTGTTTGTACATTGGATTAAAGGTTTTGATTTTGTCCCAGTAGAGCCCAAGCTCTATGTTGATCAGGCATCCCTGATTCGACTTCCCCATGCAGTGAGACACTCCTGCTTATCAGCAGGGCTGGCAGCCTCTTCAAGACTACTCTTGAGGCGGCTATGAGGATGCTACTGTTAACTGCCAATGGAGGAAAGACAAGACTGACCGACACACAAATTAGTTGCAATAATCACACAGGCAATTTATTACTCACAAATACTTTTGGCATGCCTGGGCACAGCTTAAGGGGGCCCCATTGGCATGCTCCTCTTGGCTGTCTTTGGTCAGAGCTTAGAACGGCGTGGAGACAGTCCACATCAACGTTGGAGTCTGGGCGACTACCGCAGCAGGGGACCCCTCAGCTTTAGTACCTTTTCTGGCCAACGCCTTCTAACAGGTGTCTATCTACAGGATTATCACCTCAAACCACCTTTTGGGAAGTTCCTCACAGGGAACCCCCTTTATGTCAATCTACTGAAATGTTTACATTAAACCACTTTTTAAGATGTTATTATTTTCATTAATTTACAAAGTTAATGTAAATAACACCAAGCCACTTCTTATCTATGCATAACTTCACACACATACTAACTGGGCTCTGCTTGTAAGTCAGAGTCTGTTTATCACATTACAGAGTTATGGCACTAAGCCACTATATTAATTCCTATCTGTTGGGCAGATAAAATGTATTATGCTCACTTTGTTAAAGATTACGCTGCCCACGTGAGGCGGTAGCCCAGGTGATATTAATGTGTGTTGAAAATCCTTGTAGCCTGGGGCTTGGTTTTGGGATTAAGCCTTTCCCACCCTTTTTGATGTAGGGCGGTACAATCCAATCATGCCTCAGAGAAGTGACTTTGTATTAGAGACTTCCCTGTTTTGTATATTGGATTAAGAGTTTGGATTGCTACACTATAAAATGGGGATGAAGTGGGAGCTTGGATGCTTGGTTCCTGAGACTAGTATTAGAAGAGAGAGCAGAGGAGAGCAGAGAAAGGCCACGTGGAGGAGGCCAGGAGAAGCAGCCAAGATGGTGGAGTGCTGAGTGAGATGCCAGTTTGTGTAGAGTTTGTATTTGGGATAAGGAAGGAGAGATGGGGAACTGAGGAGAATAAGTCTGGTGAGCTAGAAACCTTTGATTCTAGGAAACTCGGATAAGTCAGTGGCTTTGTGAGCACTGAGTGTGACTGGGTTTTGGAGCCCAGTGTGTATTTTTACTTGCCCACCGGGTGCAAGGTAGGATTAAAGGCTATGGCCCACCAGTTTTTGGCTCCATGGTTTCTTTACCAACTGTCCGAATCCAATGCGAACCTGCATGGGCCAGGCGGCTGCTGTGATGGTGGCCCTGGCCGTGGCTTCTGGCTTTACACTATCCAATTGGCATAATTTTACTTAATTTTAATAATTATTTTTAATATCCTTTTAATTACTTTTATATATCGTCCATATTTTTATATTTCTATATATTTAATTACTATATAACCTTATATTACTACAACAGATTTCTACACCAAAAAACGGGGCAGAGGAGCCCATGCTGGAGGAGAGCAGAGAAAAGCCAGAGTTTGTGCAAAGAAAAGGAGATGGGGAACAGAGGATGTTGGTCAAATAAGTTTGTAGATATAATATATTGATATATGTTTGCTTGCTTGTGGTTTGTATTGGGTGTGGAGGATAGGCTATAGGCAGGTCGAGTCATTATAGCCTGAGGCTTAGTTTTGAGACTAAGCTTTTCCCCACATCCTTGACTGATTGCATGATGTGAGGTGGTGCATGCTCATGAGGAATCCCATTGTGCCTCAGATAAGTGACTTTGTATCAGAGACTTCCTTGTTTGTATATTGGATTAAAGGTTTTGATTTCCCTACTATAAAGTGAGGCAGACTGGGAGCTTGCTCTCTCTCAGTTCCTGCAATCACCATTGCACGGGCCTCCCTGATCCCCTGCCCTTCATGGGAAAAGCAGGGTTTCTGCTTTTCCCTTGTCTTTTCTTATGGCTTGCCTGTCTTGGTGAGACACCTATAAACAGAATGGCCCACCATCCTCTGACTCCGCCGTTTCTTTACTGTCTGCCCGAATCCAATGGGAACCTGCATGTGAATGGCCACGATGGTGGCTCCTGGCCTTACAGAAGTGAATAAGGCTGGCGAGGTAGAAACCTTTGATTCTAGGAAACTCGGATAAGTCAGTGGCTTTGGGAATCCTGAATAAAAGGGAAGTGTTTTCCCACTGTGTATATTTCTTGCCCACTGGGTGCAAGCTAGGATTAAAGCTAATGGCCCACGAGTTCTTGGCTCCGTTGTTTCATTACCATCTGTCCAAATCAAATGCAAACCTGCATGGGCCAGGCTGCTATAATGGTGGCTGTGGCTACTGGATTTACAGAAGAAATTTTATCACCCTAAATATATCTCACCAGTTATTACAATAGTAATGTTAAACATTTTAAATGAACAATATAGCATTTGAAAATATCTTTTGGTTTTAAAACAACAGATCTTATTAAAACATTCTAACTCCATAGTCTAATTACTCTTTCATTAATAAATATAATGCTATACAGAAAATAGAGGCAATATTAGAATACTTCCCTGAGTAAGGAAAGATGAAAAACACGAAAGAATGGCATCAAATAGATTGAACTGAGAAAAAAATGTATTCCAAACACTGTTTAATTAAAAGAAATTCATAGCTGATTAGCTTTGCCATTACTTTCAGCAATTTTCAAAAACACAACAAAACTCCGTAAGTGCTTAGTGCTTTCCCTTATCTTCAAATGTATTAATTTGTTAATTACACTTTATATAAATCAGTGGAAAACAGCTTAATTTGTCTAAGCATAGTGGAACTTGGAAGCCTAAGTAGAATCACTCCGTAGGTTTACTTAATTTCTCTGTGGTCCACAAAATAATTTCACCAATAAACTAATACAGATATAATTTTTTCAATTTATTTAACAGTACAATGCTCAAATAAAAGACGTTTTCAAGCACATAGCATCGAAGTACAGTCACAGCAAAGAATCATGTTTACATATGAGGAAAGCTATCTAAAGTCATCCTTGTCTCTTATCTGCTTAAGGTATGCCAGTATCATATCCATACTTGCTTATTAATTATCATGTGCATATTTTATCACAAGATAATAGTAGAACATCTAAAAATAATGTTTTTATATTGAATGGGCATGAAAATAATTTCAGGGCTGATTTTCACCTGAGGTGAAAGTTTAAACCAATTTTAAATTCTTTTGGCTTTTGTAGTAACTTGAGTAGTGTTAGTCTCCATATTCATGCCCAACCAGAACCTCAGAAAGTAACCTTATTTGAAAATAGAGTCATTACAAATACAATTAAATAATTTAAGGCAAGTTTATACTGATTTAGGATAAACTTTAAATCTGAGGATTTGTGTCCTTATTATTGAACAGTAAGTGAAGATTTAGTGTCTAATCTTTCGTATTAAACTTATATGTTTCCCAAGGATAGATATGATAGATAAAATGGCTACTCAGCCACCATCTTTCTTAAGAACAATGCAGGCCTGAAGGAGAAAGAAGAATTTTCCCATCTAGTAATCTTGCAGACAATTTTGAGGAACTGTAGTGCCTCTCCCAACCACAGAGAGAAGAAGTTATCTTGCCCAAGGCCATTTGATAAGGTGACCAATCGTTTTCCTCCTTTAGGGAGGACAGTCCTTCTTTTGTAAGTTCTGTCCTCCCTCAAAAAGTGTCCTCCTAGTGTCAGCCTGGCGTGCAGGAGTCCCGGGTTTGATTCCCAGCCAGGGCACACAGAAGAAGCGCCCATCTGCTTTTCCATCCCTCCCCCTTTCCCTCTCTCTGACTCTCTCTTCCCCTCCTGCAGCCGAGGCTCCACTGGAGCAAAGTTTGCCCGGGCGCTGGGGATGGCTCTGTGGCCTCTGCCTCAGGTGCTAGAATGGCTCTGATTGTGGCAGAGCGATGCCCCAGATGGGCAGAGCATTGCCCCCTGGTGGGCGTGCCGGGTGGATCCGGGCGCATGCGGGAGTCTATCTGACTGCCTCCCCGTTTCCAGCTTCGGAAAAATACAAAAAAAAAAAAAAAAAAAAAGTATCCTCCTACATGTCCTCCTTTTTGATATTGGAAGGCTAATCAGTAAATGTCCATATTCAATCAATGTAGAGTTGATCCATTGCATGTGATATGACGTATTTGTATCTAAATGAGTACATTTTTCTTACAATTATTATTAAAATTAATAGGCAAGTAAGCATAATTACAATATAAAATATTACAAATATTTTTATTATGCATTTATCATATTATAGTATATTATTGTTGCAATGAATAAAATGTTTCTTTTATTCACAATATTGTTTTCTTCAATCCATTTCTGTCCTCCTTTTCATTGTAAATGTTGATCACCTTACCTTTGATGAATTCATATAACCCCTGCCCTATCCCTCCCTAAGGGCTGACAACTTTTGCTGATCTCAGCCCACCTACACCTAGACTTTTGTTTGTTTGTTTGTTTTTATTGATTTAAATTTATTGTGTTTACTTAGATTCAAGTGTCCCACCGAATGCATGCCCCCACCCCTGTGTTCCCTCTACATCCCCCTTGCCCCCCTCCTCCAATTCCCCCCTTTCTTTCAGGATTTGTTTTCCTGCTCTCTATACTGCTGTGTTATGTATAAATAACTTCACCAATCTCTTTTCTTCTCTGATCCCATCCCCTCATCCCCTTCCCTCTGTCTGCTTTCCCTCTGGTCCCTTTGATCCCACCTATGCTTCTATTCCATTCCTCAGTTTACATTGTTCAATGGATTCCTCAAATGAGTGGTAATATGATATTTTTCTTTCTTTGCCTGACTTATTTCACTTAACATAATAGTTTCCAGGTCCATTCATGTTGTCACAAAAGGTAAGATTTCCTTCTTTTTCATGGCCCCATATTCCATTGTGTATATTCCATTGTGTATATGTACAACTACCTTTTAATCCACTCATCCACTGATGGACACTTGAGCTGTTTCCAGATCTTGGCTATTGTAAACAATGCTGCAATAAACATGGGGGTGCATTTCTTCTTTTGAATCAGTGATGTGGCATTCTTGGAATATATTCCGAAGAGAGAAATGGCTGAGTCAAAAGGTAGTTTCATTTTTAATTTCTTGAGGAATCTCCATACTGTTTTCCACAGTGGCTGCACCAGTTTGCACTCCCACCAGCAGTGCAGGAGGGTTCCTTTACTCCACATCCTCGTCAGCACTTATTATGTGTTATTTCGTTAACGAGCACCATTCTGACTGGTGTGAGGTGATATCTCACTGTAAATTTACTTTGCATTTCTCTAATGATTAGTGATGTTGAACATTTTTTCATCTGCTATTGGCCATCTGTATGTCCTCTTTGGAGAAGTGCCTATTCATTTCTTTTGCCCATTTTTTGATTGAATTGTTTATCTTCCTGTTGTTAAGTTTTATAAGTTCTTTATAAATTTGGTTATTAACCCTTTAGAAGTATTGTCAAATATGTTCTCCCATTGTGTGGTTTATCTTTTTATTTTGTTCATATTGCATTTAACTGCGCAAAAGCTTTTTAGTTTGATATATTCCCATTTATTCATTCTGTTCTTTATTTCACTTGCCCATGGAGATAAATCAGCAAATTTATTGCTGTGAGAAAGGTCAGAGAACATACTGCTTATATTTTCTTCTAAGACACTTATAGTTCACAACTTACGTTTAAGTCTTTTATCCATTTTGAGTTTATTTTTGTGAATGGTGTAAGTTGGTAGTCTACTTTAATTTTTTTTTGCAGGTAGCTGCCTGTTGGGCAGATAAAATATATTATGCTCACTTTGTTAAAGATGGCACTGCCCACGTGGAAGCCCGTTGCCCAGGTGATGATGATATTAGTTGCCCTTCTTGCTTGGGATGGGCTTGATTATGTTAATGTGTGTTGGGTGAGGGCTTTTGCACCAAAAGTTTTAAAAGGAAGAGAGATCGCGTTGTTCCGGGAGAAGAGTGATTCCATTCTCGGAGGAGGGCAGAGAGCAGGTTGGAGAGCAGAGTAAGGCCACGTGGAGAAGAGGAGAGGCAGCCAAGATGGCGGAGTGCTGATGGAGAAGACAGTTTGTGCAGAGTTTGTGAAGAGAGAAGGAGATGAAGAACAGAGGTGAATAAGGCTGGTGAGCTAGAAACCTTTGATTCTAGGAAAATCGAATAAGTCAGTAGCTTTGTGAGCACTGAATGAATGGGTTTTGGAGCCCAGTGTGTGTTTTTACTTGCCAGCCAGGTGCAAGCTTGGATTAAAGGTAATGGCCCACCAGTTCTTGACTCCGTTGTTTCATTATTGTCTGTCCAAATCCTATGCGAACGTGCATGGGCCAGGCTGCTGTGATGGTGGCCGTGGCTACTGGCCTTACACTGCCCAATTTTCCCAACACCATTTGTTAAAGAGACTGTATTTATTCCAATGTATGCTCTTACCTTCTTTGTCAAATACCAATTTATCTTTTTATTTTGTTCATATTGTATTTAACTGCGCAAAAGCTTTTTAGTTTCTGGGTTCTCTGTTCTATTCAATTGATCTATATGTCTGTTCTTATGCCAGTACCAAGCTGTTTTGATTACAATGGACTTGTAGTATAATTTGATAGCAGGAAGCCTGATACCACCCACTTTAGTCTTCTTTTTCAAGATTGCTGAGGCTATTCATGTTTTTTTTTTTTTGGTTCCAGATGAATTTTTGAAATATATGTCCTATATCTTTAAAGTATGTCATTGGTATTTTAATAGCAATTGCATTAAATTTATAAATTGCTTTGGGTAATATAGACATTTTAATGATGTTTATTCTTCCTATCCATGGACACAGTATATGCTTCCACTTGTTTGTATCTTCCTTGATTTCTTTTATCAATGTTTCATAATTTTTCGAGTACAAGTCTTTAACATCCTTGGCAAAATTTCTCCAAGGTACTTTATATTTTTTGTTGCAATAGTGAAGGGGATTGCTTTCTTAATTTCTCCTTCAGACAGTTCATTGTTGGTGTATCAAAATGCCACTCTTGCCTGATCAGGCAGTGGCACAGTGGATAGAGCGTCGGACTGGTATGTGGAGGACCCAAGTTTGAGACTCCAAGGTTGCCAGATTGAACGTGAGCTCATCTGGTTTAAGCAAGGCTCACCAGGTTGAGCCCAAGGACTCTGGCTTGAGCAAGGGGTCATTCAGTCTGCTGCAGCTCCCCGGTGTAGGCACATGTGAGAAATCAATCAATAAACAACTAAGGAACTGCAATGAAGAATTGATGTTTCTCATCTCTCTCCCTTTCTGTCTATCTTTCCCTATCTGTCCCTCTCTCTGACTCTCTGTCTCCCCCCCACACACACACAAACAATGCCACTGATTTCTGAATATTGATTTTATATCTTGCCACCTTGCTAAATTCATTTATCAGGTCCAGTAGTTTTTGGACTGAGACTTTAGGGTTTTCTATGTACAGTATCATATCATCAACAAATGATAGTTTTACTTCTTCTTTTCCCATTTGGATGCCTTTTATTTTTTCTTCTTGTCTGATTGCTGTGTGTAGGACTTCCGGAACTGTGTTGATTAAGAATGGTGAAAGGGGACATTCCTGCCTTGTTCCTGATCTTAAGGGGATTGCTTTTAAATTTTGCCCATTGAGTATAATGTTGGCTGTGGGTTTGTCATAGATGGCCTTTATCATGTTGAGGTATGTTCTCTGTATTCCCACTCTGCTGAGTGTTTTGATCATAAATTAGTGTTATAATTTATCAAATGCTTTTTCTACATCTATAGATATTATCATGTGTTATTTTTATCCTTTTTATTTAGTGATGAATCACATTGATTGATTTGCAAATATTGTACCAGCTTTGCCTCCCCAGAGTAAATTCCACTTGATCATGATGTATGATCTTTTTCATGTATTTCTGGAACCAGTTTGCTAATATTTTGTTGAGAATTTTAGCATCTATGTTCATCAGAGATATTGGCCTATAGTTTTCTTTCTTTGTATTGTCTTTGCCTGGTTTTGGAATCAGAATTATGCTCATCTCATAAAAGAAGATTGGAAATCTTCCCTCCTCTTGAATTTTTTAAAATAACTTGAGAAGGATTAGAGTTAGTTCTTTAAATATTTGGTAGAATTTGCCTGTGAAGCCATCTGGCCCAGGTCTTTTGTTTCTTGGGAGTTTTTTGATAACTGTTCTGAGCTCATTTGTTGTAATCAGCCCGTTTAGGTATTCTGATTCTTCCAGATAGATTTTTTAAAATCAATTTTAATGGGGTGACATTGATAAATCAGGGAACATATGTTCAGAGAAAACATCTCCAGGTTATATTGACATTTGATTATACTGCATTTCTCTCACCCAAAGTCCAATTGTCTTCCGTCACCTTCTAACTGGTTTTCTTTGTGCCCCTACCCTTCCCCATCCCCCTCTCTGTTCTCCCCCCCACCCCATAACCACCACACTCTTGTCCATGTCTCTGAGTCTCATTTTTATGTCCCACCTATGTATGAAATCATATAGTTCTTAGTTTTTTCTGATTTCCTTATTTCACTCAGTATAATGTTATCAAGGTCCATCCATGTTGTTGTAAATGATCCGATGTCATCATTTCTTATGGCTGAGTAGTATTTCATAGTATATATGTACCAAAGCTATTTAATCCACTCATCCTCTGACAGACACCTGGGCTGTTTCCAGATCTCCGCTATTGTGAGCAATGCTGCCATAAACATGGGAGTGCATTTCTTCTTTTGAAACAGTGCAATGGTGTTCTTGGGGGATATTCTTAAAAGTGGGATAGCTGGGTCAAAAGGCACTTCAATTTTTAATTTTTTGAGGGATCTCCATAATGTTTTCCACAGAGGCTGCACCAGTCTGCATTCCCACCAGCAGTGCAGGAGGGTTCCCTTTTCTTCACATCCTCGCCAGCACTTATTCTGTGTTGTTTTGTTGATGAGTGCCATTTTGACTGGTGTGAGGTGATATCTGATTGTGGTTTTAATTTGCATTTCTCTAATAGTTAGTGATGTTGAGCATTTTTTCATCTGTCTATTGGCCATCCTTATGTCCTCTTTGGAGAAGTGTCTATTCATTTCTTTCTCTCATTTTTTGATTGGATTGTTTGTCTTCCTGGTATTGAGTTTTACAAGTTCTTTATAAATTTTGGTTATTAACCCCTTATCAGACATATTGTCAAATATGTTCTCCCATTGTGTAGTTTGTCTTTTTATTCTGTTCTTATTGTCTTCAGCTGTGCAAAAGCTTTTTAGTTTGATATAGTCCCATTTGTTTATCCTGTCTTTTATTTCACTTGCCCGTGGAGATAAATCGGCAAATATATTGCTATGAGAGATGTTGGAGAGCTTACTGCCTGTTTTCTTTTAAGATGCTTACGGTTTTATGGCTTACATTTAAGTCTTTTATCCATTTTGAGTTTATTTTTATGAATGGTGTAAGTTGGTGGTCTAGTTTCATTTTTTTGGAGGTACCTGTCCAATTTTCCCAACACCATTTGTTGAAGAGGCTGTCTTTAGTCCATTGTATGTTCTTACCTACTTTGTCAAATATCAGTTGTCCATGAAGGTGTGGGTTTATTTCTGGGTTCTCAGTTCTATTCCATTTATCTATATGCCTGTTCTTATGCCAGTACCAGGCTATTTTGAGTACAATAGTCCTGTAGTATAACTTGATATCTGGAAGTGTGATACCTCCCACTTTAATCTTCCTTTTCAAGATTACTGAGGCTATTCGTGTTCTTTTTTGATTCCATATAAATTTTTGGAATATGTGTTCTATATCTTTGAAGTAAGTCTTTGGTATTTTAATCGGTATTGCATTGAATTTATAAATTGCTTTGGGTAATATAGACATTTTAATGATGTTTATTCTTCCTAACCATGAGCATGGTATATGCTTCCACTTGTTTATATCTTCCCTGATTTCTTTTATCAATGTTTTATAATTTTCTGAGTATAAGTTTTTAATCTCCCTGGTTAAATTTATTCCTAGGTATTTAATTTTTTTGATTGCAATGGTGAACGGGATTGCTTTCTTCATTTATCTTAATGACAGTTCATTGTTTCTATATAAAAATGTCTCTGATTTCTGAGTATTAATTTTATATCCTGCCACCTTGCTGAATTCATTTATCAGGTCTAGTTTTTATACTGAGACTTTAGGGTTTTCTATATATAATATCATATCATCTGCAAATAATGATAATTTTAATTCTTCTTCACCAGTTTATTTATTTTTCTTGTCTGATTGCTGTGGCTAGGACTTCCAGAACTATGTTGAATAAAAGTGGTGAAAGGGGGGCACCCCTACCTTGTTCCTGATCTTAAGGGGATTGCTTTTAATTTTTGCCAATTGAGTATGATGTTGCCTGTGGGTTTGTCATAGATGGCTTTTATCATGTTGAGGTATGTTCCCTGTATTCTCACTTTCCTGAGAGTTTTGATCATGAATGGGTGCTGGATTTTATCAAATGCTTTTCTTCATCTATTGAAATTATCATGTGGTTTTTCTCTTTCCTTTTGTTTAAGTGATGAATCACATTGATTGATTTGCGAATATTGTTTTTTCCCACTTTGATCTGTTTACAACAGGCCCCTTAACATTTCCTGCAGCATTGGTTTGGTTGTAATGAATTCCTTGAGTTGTTTTTTGTCTGGGAAGCTTTTTATTTCTCCTTCGATTTTAAACAATAGCCTTGCTGGATAAAGTAGTCTTGGTTGTAGGTTCTTGTTCTGCATTACTTTGAATATTTCTTGCCATTCCCTTCTGGCCTCAAATGTTCCTGTTGAGAAGTCAAATGTAATCCTTATGGGGGTTCCTTTGTAGGTGATAGCTTTTTTTTCTCTTGCAGCTTTTAATATTTTCTCTTTATCGCTTAGCTTTGGTATTTTAATTATGATGTGTCTTGGTGTAGATTTCTTTGGGTTTCTCTTTAATGGAGTCTTCTGTGCTTCTTGAACTTGTGAGAGTTTCTCCTGCATTAATTTAGGGAAGTTTTCAACTATGATATGATTGAACAAAGTCTCTATCCTTGTTCTTTTTCTTCTTCTTCAGGAACCCCTACGATACGGATGTTATTTCTCTTCATGTTGTCACACAGCTCTCTAAGAGTTTCCTCAGACGTTTTGAGTCTCTTTTCTTTTTTCTTTGCTTTCATGCCTTCATTCCAGTTGTCCTCCAACTCACTGATTCAATCCTCAGCTCTATCTATCCTGTTTTTAATTCCTTTCATTGTGGTCTTTATTTCTGATATTGTATTTGTCATCTCTGACTGATTCTTTTTTATACTTGCTATTTCTTTATTTAGGTGTTCTTAATGATCATCCATTGTTTTTCTAAGATCCCTAAGCATCCTTACAATCATTATTTTGAACTCCACATCTGGAAGTTTGATTATTTCCATATCACTCGGTTCATCTCCTGAAGGTTTCATTTGGATTGCACTTTTTTGTCTTCTCATTGTCTGTGTTTTGTTTGTAGAGTTGGTTGAGTCTAGGCTTGGTGTTGTCTGACTCCAGTTTTCAGTTGTGTTATTTCTAGGTCTTCTTGGGTTGGTATCAGCTATTTTTTGTAATCCACTTTTGTATTTGGGCAGCTTTGAAGTCTTGATTTGTTTGTTTTCTTAACAGGTGATAGTGCTGTTTACTGATCTCAGCAGTGGGCTTCTTTGAACTGTATCCAGGAATGTGGTGGGTGTAACCTGAGACTCTGAAGGCCTCTTCCACCAACTAATCTCTCTGGGGGCTGGGTGTTTTCTCAGCTACAGTAGGGGGAGGTGTATCTCAGATTTCCATGGAGACCTGAGTTACTGCCCCTCCTCCCCACTTCTTGTTTTCAGCTGTGTCTTGTTGCGCTGATTGGAGCTGGAGAGATGTCTGAAGATCTCTGATCTGGAAGCAATTCAGTACTGTTTTGTGGGGAAGGATTAGTCCCTCCCCCAGCTATGGCCACCTTCAGCATGGATGAGTCAGCTTTTTTTTTTCTTTTTTCTTTTTAGATCGTCTCCTGCATTCATTAGCCCCTCACAGTCTGTCCCTCTCTCTTTTCTTTCCACTTGGGAGATAAGCTGGTCTTTTCAACACACCTCGCTTCCTGGTCACCAGGCAATTGGCTGTGAGCAGTATTTTCTGCTCTTTTCCCTGGGGTGAGATCCCCTCTGGGCTCTCAGCCTCACCCCCCCTCCTTTCCTGTAAGCAGAGGAGATTCAGGCGCTCTCTACCAGGTTTGTTGTGGCTTCTTCTTTGCTCCTTGGTTTTTGAGAGCTGTTCTTGTAGTCCAGAGCTGGTTTTTCATGCTGATTTTTCCTAAATTGATTTGTATTCCAGTTTGGTGGTGAGAGCTGGGTGTCTGTGCATCCGCCTACTCCGCTGCCATCTTCAGATCTCCAAATTGCGAATATTGTACCAGCCTTGCCTCTCAAGAATAAATCCCACTTGATCATGGTGTATGATTTTTTCATATATTGCTGGATCTGGTTTGCTAATATTTTGTTGAGGATTTTAGCATCTAAATTCATCAGGAATATTGGCCTATAATTTTCTTTCTTTGTGTTGTCTTTGCCTGGTTTTGGAATCAGAATTATGCTCACCTCATAAAAGGAGCTTGGAAGTCTTCCTTCCTCTTGAATTTTTGAAATAGCTTGAGAAGGATAGGAGTTAGGTCTTCTTTAAATATTTGGTAGAATTCACTTGTGAAGCCATCAGGACTAGCACTTTTCTTTTTTGGGAGTTTTTTGATAACTATTTCCATCTCATTTGTTGTAATCGGTCTGTTTAGGTTTTCTGATTCTTCCAGGCTTATTTTTGGAAGATTATATGTTTTAAGGAATTTGTTCATTTCATCTAGGTTGTCTAGTTTCATGGCATACAGTTCTTCATAGTATTTTCTTACAATATTTTGTATTTCTGTTGTGTCTGTTATTTCTCTACTCTTATTTTTAATTTTATTTATTTGAGTCTTCTTTCTTTTTTCATTGGTGAGTCTGGTTAAAGGTTTATTGATCTTGTTTACCTTTTCAAAGAACCAGCTCCTAGTTTCATTGATCCTCTGTATTGTTTCTTTAGCCTCTATGTCATTTATTTCTGCTCTGATCCTTATTATTTTTCTTTTTTCTACTTCCTCTGGGTTTTACTTGCTCTTCTTTTTCTCATTCTTTTACATGCATGGTTTATTTGAACTTTTTCTAGCTTCTTAAGGTATGCCTGTAGTGCTATGAACTTCCTTTTCAAAATTGCTTTTTCTGTGTTTCATAAATGTTGAGTTATTGTATGCTCATTTTCATTTGTTTCAATGAAATTTTTTTATTTCTTCCTTGATCTCATTGTTAACCTATTTATTATTTAATAACATGCTATTTAGTTTCCAAGTGTTTGAGTGTCTTTCAGTTTTTCTATTGTAGTTGATTTCTAGTTTCATGCCACTGTGATTCGAGAAGATGCTTGATATGATTTCAATTTTCTTAAATTTATTAAGACTCATTTTGTGTCTTAACATGTGGTCTATCCTAGAGAATATACCATGAGCACTTGAAAAAAATGTAAATTCTGCTGCTTTAGGGTGAATGGTTGTGAAGATATCTATTAAATCGAGTTTATCTATTGTGTCCTTTAAGTCTGCTGTGTCTTTGTTAAATTTCTTTCCTGGGGATCTATCCAGTGATGTTAGTGGGGTGTTAAAATCCCCTACTATTACCTGACCAGGCAGTGGTGCTGTGGATAGAGCATTGTACTGGGATGTGGAAGACCCAGGTTTGAGACCCCGAAGTTTCCAGCTTGAGCACAGGCTCATCTGGTTTGAGCAAAAGCTCACCAGTTTGTACCTAAGGTTGCTGGCTCGAGCAAGGGGTTACTTGGTCTACTGAAGGCTCGTGGTAAAGGCACATATGAGAAAGCAATCAATGAACAGCTAAGGTGTCACAACGGAAAACTGATGATTGATGCTTCCATCTTTCTCTATTCCTGTCTGTCTGTGCCTCTCTATCCCTCTCTCTGACTCTCTCTCTGTCTCTGTAAAAAAACAAAAAAGAAAAAAAGAAAAAGAAATCCCCTACTATTATAGCATTGCTGTTGATCTTGCCCTTTATATCCATCAAAATTTGCTTTATACATTAGTTGCTCCTATATTAGGTGCATAGATAGTTATAATAATTATGTCTTTTTGTCGGATTGCTCCTTTTATTATTTCGTAATGACCTTTTTTATCTCTTACTATAACCTTTGTTTTAAAGACTATTTTGTCAGATATAAGTATTGCTACCCCAGCTTTTTTTTCATTTTCATTTGCAAGAAATATATTTTCCCATCCTTTTGCTTTCAGTTTGTGTATGTCTTTGTTTTGAGGTGTGTCTCTTGTAGACAGTGTATGTACAGGTTCTGTTTTCTTATCCACGCAGCTAGCCTATGTCTTTTGATTCGATCATTTAATCTATTTACATTTAAGGTTATTATTGATATGTAGTTTTTTTATTGCCATTTTATTCTTTAAATCTACATTTGTCTTTTACTAAATTCCTGCCCTCCCTAGCTTTGTTCTGTTTACAATAGGCCCCTTAACATTTCTTGCAGCATTGGTTTGGTTGTAATGAATTCCTTAAGGGTTTTTTGTTTGTTTGTTTTATTTTTGTTTTGTTTTTTTGTCTGGGAAGCTTCTTACTTCTCTTTCAATTTTAAATGAATGCCTTAAAAGAAGCCTTGGTTATACATTCTTGTCTGCATTACTTTGAATATTTCTTGCCATTTTCTTCTGTCTGGCCTCAAGTGTTTCTCTTAAGAAGTCAGATGTCATCCTTATGGGGGCTTCTTTGTAGGTGATTGACTGCTTTTCTCTTGTAGCTTTTAGTATTTTTTCTTTATCTCTTAACTTTGGTATTTTGATGATAATGTGTCTTGGTGTAGGTCTCTTTGGGTTCCACTTTAATGGGACTCTCTCTGCTTCTTGAACTTGTGTGACTTTTTCCTGCACCAATTTAGGGAAATTTTCAGCTATTATTTCTTCAATCAGATTCTCTATCTCTTGTTCTTTTCCTTCTCCTTCAGGGACTACTATTATGCAGATGTTATTTCTTCTCATGTTGTCACAGAGCTCTCTTAGACTTTCCTCAGACTTTTTGATCCTTTTTTTTTTTTCTGTTCTGCTTTCACTTATCTTGTCCTCTAAATTGCTGATTCAGTTCTGGATGAACCAGCCTGCTTTTAATTCCTTCTGATGTAGTGTTCATTTCTGATATTGTGTTTACCATTTCTGTTTGATTCTTTTTTTATGATTTCAATGTTCTTTTTGATGCCAGCTATCTCTTTGTTTAGGTGCTTACTCTGTCTTTGTATTGTAGCTCTAAGATCCTTGAGCATTCTAGCAATCATTATCCTAAACTCTGCACCCAGTATTTTGTTTATTTCCATTTCATTCAGTTCTTTTTCTGGGGATTTTTCCTGTTGATTCATTTGAATTGCACGTCTCTGTCTTCCCATTTTGTCTCTGTATAGTCTAGATATCACTCTAACTATGGATGTTAGGTCCAGAACTGATGCTCTTTGTATCTGGCTGCTGGATATACCAGCCCTGGACCTCCCTAGGCAGAACCTGGTGCAGCCAGTGGAGGTCACTGCTTTTGACTGGCCTTTTTGAACCTTTTTGGAGCTACAGGTGATCCAGAATTTGTGGCTGCCTCTGCTGGGCCCTAATGCCATTGTAAATATCAGCTGCACTCCTAGGTTGGCTTTTATCTACTCTTGGCCAGTATGTGTGGCCTCTCTATTCCTAAGTGAGGTCTTTCCACTGGCTCTCCTCTGCCTCTGCCTCCTCAGGCACTTGGGCATCAGTACAGGCTTGCAAGCCACAGCTCGGTCTGCTCCACGGGTGTGGGAAACTCCTTGCCTCCCTGGACTCTGCTTTCTGTGGGTGGGTGTGGGCTGCCTCTCTGGGCTCTAACCCTCACAGGTACTCAGGACACCTCTCTGGGCTCTAGCCTTCATTGTTGCTGCACAGACCACATGGCTTCACTCCCCATGGGCGTGCGGCACTTCTCACCAAGCTCTGACCCCCATGGACATGCAGGATGCCTCACCCTTCTGGCATCTACCTTGTGCTGGTGCAGGGGACTCCTCACCTCATAGGGTTCTCCTTTGCTGGGGTACAGCAAGCCCCTCTGGGCTCTGCACCCTGCCACTGCTGTGCGGGCTGCCTTGCTGGACTCTGCCCCCAACTGCCGCATGGGCCAAGTGCCACGGCTGTAGCTGGAGCCGGGTCGTCTGGCCCTTCAGAGGGTACTCAGCAGGTTGGGGTGTTGTGTAGCCCAGACCTCAGCACTCAAATCCTGTGTCCCTGATTTGTCCCTTATTTCTAAGTGTCTGTTTTCACTGACTAGAGCAGGAGAGCATGTAGTGTGTTTGTGTGTGTGTGTGTGTGGGGGGGTAATTGCTTCCCTTTGCTGGCTTGGTTATCCCAGGAAGAATGGACACTTAAGGTTTGTGGAGTGACCCAGTAGAGGGGTCAGGGTGGCTGTCCCCCTCAATCTTTCCCTGTGCCCCCAAGAGTACACTCTCTTCCTGAAACTCTAGTCCTCTCAGCGCTCTCCATTCCTGCAGCCATGGGTAAGAGGCTGTGAACGAGGTTTTCTGTGCAATCCCTTTAAGACAGAGCCTGAGTCTGAGAGTTCTATCTCACTCTCAGACAGTAACACAGCTCTTTTTTCAGCTAACTACTGTCTGTATGCCTCCTCTAGTCTCTCGGGCTCCAGGTTGGGGCTCTGGTTCTAGAAATAGGGGTCCACAACTCTCCGGGAATCCCTCCTGGCCATGAGAGACTTTCTGGGCCACCGCTCACTTCTGGGAGCTGGGCAGGCCTTCCTGCATCTCTGCCTTTCCTACCAGCTCATTGTGGTTCTTTTGGTGATGCTTGGTTATAGACTCCTTTTAGTTTAGTCCAAAGTTGATTTTTTAAGATGATTGTTCCTAAGTTAAGTTGTAATCCACTTTGGTTCTGGAAGGTGAGAGTTGTAAGGTCCACCTACTCCATCACCATTTTCCCTCTCTCTTGCACCTAGATGTTTTTAAATTAGGTTTTCCTTTTGGAACACACTAGCCTTGTGTTTTTGGTTTGACCTGCAGTTTCTTGCCTTTTAAGGCACAAAGTCTGATTGATCAGCAGTGGCCATTTATTTTGGTTTGCTTTTATTGCTTTCAGTTTTGTTTCACTTTCAATGAAGCATGTTTATTCCCTTTTGAGAAATTACCAATTATCACTATCTCAATAGGTGAAGTCTTACAGGAGACAGTAATAGATTTCTTTCAGTCTCCTAGCCAAGAAATGGGCATAAGATCCAAGCTAAGATGGTTGGATTCTATACTTCCAAACTGAATCTTCAGCAGAATAATATACAATAAATATAGAAAAGGCTTAGAGGTAATTTATCCAAGTGTTGCTACCTAGAATTTTTACTCTAAGCACACTCAGAAATTTTCTTATCTATCCCTTCGTAAGCCTCATTCTTTAGCTGACATTCATTCATTTTGTAATCTACCCCAGAGCTTTCAAATAAATTCAGATTTCTATTGCTTACACCCAAATAATCCTAACTGATATTTCTACAAAGTCTAGTTAATTGCTGTGCATGCAGTAGCTACTCAGAGTAGCAGTTAGTGTTCCAGAATGCATTCTCACTAGTTGAAACAGAATTCTGAAGAACTCACAAAACCTTTGAGAAAGTGGGAGAAACATCCTGATTTCTTGACACAGAACTGGCCTGAGGAAGAAGCCCCTTCCAACTATAGACAAATGGTAAATTCATGATAATGGTTTGCATATCTTTCTCCCATTCTTTAGGTTGCCTTTTAACTCTGTTGATTGTTTTCTTTTTTTTCTTTTTTGTATAATTTTATTTTTAATGGGGTGACATCAATAAATCAGGGTACATATATTCAAAGAAAACATGTCCAGGTTATCTTGTCATTCAATTATGTTGCGTACCCATCACCCAAAGTCAGATTGTCCTCTGTCACCTTCTATCTGGTTTTCTTTGTGCCTCTCCCCCTCCCCCTTTCCCTCTCCCTCTCCCCCACCCCCCCATAACCACCACACTCTTATCAATGTCTCTTAGCCTCGCTTTTATATCCCACCTACGTATGAAATAATGCAGTTCCTGGTTTTTTCTGATTTACTTATTTCACTTCGTATAATGTTATCAAGATACCACCATTTTGCTGTAAATGATCCTATGTCATCATTTCTTATGGCTGAGTAGTATTCCATAGTGTATATGTGCCACATCTTCTTTATCCAGTCTTCTATTGAAGGGCTTTTTGGTTGTTTCCATATCCTGGCCACTGTGAACAATGCTGCAATGAACATGGGGCTGCATGTGTCTTTATGTACCAATGTTTCTGAGTTTTGGGGGTATATACCCAGTAGAGGGATTGCTGGGTCATAAGGTAGTTCTATTTTCAGTTTTTTGAGAAACCACCATACTTTCTTCCATAATGGTTGTACTACTTTACATTCCCACCAACAGTGAATGAGGGTTCCTTTTCCTCCATAGCCTCTCAGACATTTGCTATTACCTTTCTTGTTAATAATTGCTAATCTAACAGGTGTGAGGTGGTATCTCATTGCAGTTTTGATTTGCATTTCTCTAATAACTAAAGAAGATGAGCATCTTTTCATATATCTGTTGGTCATTTGTATTTCTTCCTGGGAGAAGTGTTGTTCATGTCCTCTTCCCATTTTTTTTATTGTTTGTTTGTTTGTTGTTGAGTTTTATGAGTTCTTTGTATATTTTGGATATTAGGCCCTTATCTGAGCTGTTGTTTGAAAATATCATTTCTCATTTAGTTGGCTGTCTGTTTATTTTGTTATCAGTTTCTTTTGCTAAGCAAAATCTTCTTAGTCTGATGTAGTCCCATTCATTAATTTTTGCCTTCACTTCTCTTGCCTGTGGAGTCAAATTCATAAAATGCCCTTTAAAACCCAGGTCCGTGAGTTTAGCACCTATGTCTTCTATGTACTTTATTGTTTCAGGTTTTATGTTTAGATCTTTGATCCATTTTGAGTTAATTTTAGTACAAGGGGACAAACTGTAGTCCAGTTCTATTCTTTTGCATGTGGCTTTCCAGTTTTCCCAGCACCATTTGTTGAAGAGGCTTTCTTATCTCCATTGCGTGTTGTTGGCTCCTTTATCAAAAATTATTTGACTATATATATGTGGTTTTATTTCTGGTTTTCTATTGTGTTCCATTGGTCTGAGTGTCTATTTTTTCTGCCAATACCATGCTGTTTTGATTGTCGTGGCCCTATAATAGAGTTTGAAGTCAGGTATTGTAATGCCCCCAGCTTCATTCTTTTTCTTTAGGATTGCTTTGGCTATTTGGGGTTTTTTATAGTTCCATATAAATCTGATGATTTTTTGCTCCATTTCTTTAAAAAATGTCATTGGAATTTTGATGGGAATTGCATTAAATTTGAATATTGCTTTGGGTAATATGGCCATCTTGATTATATTTATTCTTTCTAACCAAGAACAAGGAATATTCTTCCATCTCATTATATCTTTTTTGATTTCCCTTAACAATGGTTTGTAGTTTTTATTATATAAGTTCTTTACATTCTTTGTTATGTTTATTCCTAGGAATTTTATTTTTTTGTTGCAATCGTGAAGGGGATTATTTTTTTGAGTTCATTCTCAAATGTTTCATAGTTGGCATATAGAAAGGCAATGGACTTCTGTATGTTAATATTGTAACCTGTGACCTTACTGTATTGGCTTATTGTTTCTAGTAGTCTTTTTGTGGATTCTTTGGGGTTATCGATGTATAGGATCATATCATCTGCAAAAAGTGATACCTTTACTTCTTCTTTTCTGATATGGATGCCTTTTATTTCTTTGTCTTGTCTGATTGCTCTGGCTAGAACCTCTAGTACCACATTAAATAAGAGTGGAGAGAGTGGACAACCCTGTCTTGTTCCTGATTTAAGGGGGAAAGCCTTCAGTTTTGTTCCATTTAATATGATGTTAGCTTATGGTTTATCATATATGGCCTTTATCATGTTGAGATATTCTCCTTCTATACCCATTTTGTTGAAAGTCTTAAACATAAAATTGTGTTGTATTTTATCAAAAGCCTTTTCTGCATCTATTGATAAGATCATGTGGTTTTTGTTCTTTGTTTTGTTGATATGGTGTATTACGTTAACCGTTTTACGTATGTTGAACCATCCTTGAGATTCTGGGATGAATCCCACTTGATCATGATGTATTATTTTTTTAATATGTTGTTGTATTTGATTTGCTAGTATTTTGTTTAGTATTTTAGCATCTGTATTCATTAGAGATATTGGTCTGTAGTTTTCTTTTTCTGTGCCATCCTTGCCTGGTTTTGGTATGAGGGTTATGTTGGCCTCATAAAATGTGTTTGGAAATATTGCTTATTCTTCAATTTTTTGGAAGACTTTGATTAGAATAGGAACCAAGTCTTCTTTGAATGTTTGATAAAATTCGCTGGTATAGCGTCTGGGCCTGGACTTTTATTTTTGGGGAGGTTTTTAATGGTTTTTTCTATTTCTTCTCTACTAATAGGTCTGTTTAGGCTTTCTGCCTTTTCTTGACTCAGTCTAGGAAGGTTGTATTGTTCTAGGAATTTATCCATTTCTTCTAGGTTATTGAATTTAGTGGCATAAAGTTTTCCATAGTATTCTACAATAATTCTTGGTATATCTATGATGTCCGTGGTGATTTCTTCTCTTTCATTTTGAATTTTGTTTTTATGAGTTCTTTCTCTTTTTTTCTTGGTAAGTCTTGCCAAGAGTTTGTCAATTTTATTGATCTTTTCAAAGAACCACCTCCTTTTTATATTAATTTTTTCTATAGTTTTTCTGTTCTTTATTTTATTTATTTCTGCTCTGATTTTTATTATCTCCTTTCTTTGGCTGGTTTTGGGTTGTTTTTGTTCTTCTTTTTCCCGTTCCTTAAGGTGTCAAGTTAAGTGGTTCACTTGGGCTCTCTCTTGTTTGTTCATATAGGCCTGAAGTGATATGAACTTCCCTCTTATCACTGCTTTTGCTGCATCCCATAGATTCTGATATGTCGTATTGTCATTTTCATGTGTCTGTATATATCTTTTGATCTCTGCACTTATTTCTTCTTTGATCCATTCATTTTTTAAAAGTATGTTGTTTAGTTTCCACATTTTTGTGGGATTTTTTCCCTCTTTTTTGCAGTTGAATTCTAGTTTCAAGGCTTTATGATCAGAAAATATGCTTGGTACAACTTTGATTTTTCTGAATTTTCTGAAGTTGTTTTGTGGCCCAACATATGGTCAATTCTTGAGATGATCCATGTACACTGGAGAAAAATGTATACTCTGTCACTTTGGAATGAAATGTCTTGTAGATGTCTATCATATCCAGGTGCTCTAGTGTTTTGTTTAAGGCCAATATATCTTTGTTGATTCTCTGTTTAGATCACCGATCTAGAGCCGTCAGCGGTATATTGAGGTCTCCAAGTATGATTGTATTTTTGTCAGTTCTTGTTTTAAGATCAAAAAGTAGTTGTCTTATATATTTTGGTGCTCCTTGATTTGGTGCATACATATTAACAATTGTTATGTCTTCTTGATTCAGTGTCCCCTTAGCCATTATGAAATGGCCATTTTTGTCTCTGAGTACTTTTGCTGACGTGTAGTCAGCATTATCAAATATGAGTATTGCTATGCCTGCTTTTTATGGATGTTATTTGCTTGGAGTATTGTTTTCCAGCCTTTCACTTTGAATTTGTTTTTATCATTGTTGCTTAGATGAGTTTCTTGTAGGCAGGATACAGTTGGATTTTCTTTTTTAATCCATTCTGCTACTCTGTGCCTTTTTATTGGTGAGTTTAATTCATTTACATTTAGTGTAATTATTGACACTTGTGAGTTCCCTTTTGCCATTTTATAGATTGCTTTCTGTTAGTTTTGTGTCTTGATTGATCCTTCTCTTTCGTTTTTCTATCTTTTGGTTTTAATTGGTTGTATTCCATACATCTTTCCTCTGTTGCTATCTTTTTAAAATCATGTGCCTCTGTGGTGGTTTTTTCAATGGTGGTTACCATTAAGTAATGAAAAGGGTTCCTACCCTGTTCATTGTAGTGCACTATCTTGTGAGTACTTTTGCACTCCATCGTCCTTTGCTACTGTTAATCTCCATCCTCTCCCCCCCCTTTTGTTTTGTTGTTGTCAGAGTTTAAATTTGGTTTTATTGTGTTCTTCTTGGAGCTTTTACTTGTGGCTTTGTTTTCTTTTGTTCTTTGTATATGATTGGAGAACCCCCTTTAGTAATTTTTGGAGTGAGGGTTTTCTGATGATAAATTCCCTCATCTTTTTTTTTTATCTATGAATGTTTTTATTTCTCCTTCATATTTGAAGTATAGCTTTGATGGGTATAGTATTCATGTCTGAAAGTTCCTCTCTTTCAGGACTTTAAATATTGGGGTCCACTCTCTTCTAGCTTGTAGAGTTTCTGTTGAGAAATCTGATGATAATCTAATGGGCCTTCCTTTATATGTTGTATTCTTCTTTTCCCTGGCTACCTTGAGAATTTTTTCTTTGTCATTCATTTGTGCCAATTTCATTATGATGCACCTTGGAGTAGGTTTGTTGGGGTTAAGAAAACTCAGAGTTCTGTTTGCTTCTTTAATTTGAGACTTTAGTTCTTTCTACAGGCTTGGGAAGTTTTCATCTATTATTTGTTTTAGTATGTTCTCCATTCCATTTTCTCTCTCTTCTCTCTGATATACCTATTATTCTTATGTTATTCTTTTTGATGGAGTCAGACATTTCCTGTAGGGCTATCTCATTTTTTTTTAATTTTTGAGTCTCTTTCTTCTTCTCTCTGTTGTGCCTCACGTTGCTTGTCTTCTATTTCAGTATTCCTATCTTCTATCTGGCCTGTTCTATTAGCTAAGCTTGTTACCTCATTTTTCAGCTTGTGAATTGAGTTTTTCATCTCTGTTTGATTTGTTTTTATAGTTTTAATTTCCTTGGTAATATATTCTTTGTGTTCATTGAGTTGTTTTCTGAGCTCCCTAAATTGCCTTTCTGTGTTTTCTTGTATATCTTTGAGTAGTTTTAGGATTCCTATTTTAAATTCTCTGTCATTTAACTCCAAGGTTTTCAATATATTAAATTTTTCTCCATTGATATTTCCTCATCTATCTGTGTTACCTCTCTTTATTTTGTATCCATGATATTCGATTTTCTCTTACTTAATGGCATCTGAGGATGGGTTTGTTGATAGTATTAATGAGATTTAATAAATAATAAAAAGTTAAAAAAATAAAAATAAAGAGTTTTTTTTAATTAAAAATTTTTAAAAAAAGAAAATTATTCCCCTCCCTCCCTTTTTGCTCTCCTCTCCTCTCCCCTTTCTGAGAAAATCTTGTGGTGAACTGTGAATTATATTGTACTAAATAGAACAAACAATGCCTATAATGGAGGGCCTGAGTAGGGAAGAAGTAATAAAGGGGCAAAAGAAGGGGGTATGGACCCACAAAATGAAAATTAGGAAAAAATTTAGGTCAAGAATAAAGTGACGCCTGACCAGGTGGTGGCGCAGTGGATAGAGCGTCGGACTGAGATGCAGAAGACCCAGGTTCGAGACCCCGAGGTCACCAGCTTGAGTGTGGGCTCATCTGGTTTGAGCAAAAGCCCACCAGCTTGAACCTAGGGTCGCTGGCTCCAGCAAGGGGTTACTCGGTCTGCTGAAGGCCCATAGTCAAGGCACGTATGAGAAAGCAATCAATGAACAACTAGGTGTTGCAACGCGCAATGAAAAACTAATGATTGATGCTTCTCATCTCTCTCCATTCCTCTCTGTCTATCCCTCTCTCTGATTCACTCTGTCTCTGTAAAAAATAAATAAATAAATAAATAAAATAAAATAAAAAAAAGAATAAAATGACGGCCCTGGCCGGTTGGCTCAGTGGTGGAGCGTTGGCCTGGCAGGCAGAAGTCCCGGGTTTGATTCCTGGTCAGGGCACACAGGAGAGGTGCCTATCTGCTTCTCCACCCCTCCCCCTCTCCTTCCTCTCTGTCTCTCTCTTCCCCTCCTGCAGCGAGGCTCCATCTGAGCAAAGATGGCCCGGGCGCTGGGGATGGCTCCTTGGCCTCAGCCCCAGGAGCTAGAGTGGCTCTGGTCACGGCAGAGCGATACCCTGGAGGGGCAGATCATCGCCCCTTGGTGGCCAGAGCGTCGCCCTTTGGTGGGTGTGCCGGGTGGATCCTGGTCGGGCACATGCAGGATTCTGTCTGACTGTCTCTCCCCATTTCTAGCTTCAGAAAAATACAAAAAAAAAAAAGAGAATAAAATGATTTGCTTTTAGGTGTTGATTGACTAAGAGATATGATGAGAGGAATAAGAGGGAAGCAGGAAAATGGGGGGGGGGGAAATTTAAAAAATTACTATTGTATTTAGTGGAACAAGAACTAGATAAAATGGGGAGCCAGGGTTGAGAGCACTGCTAATGAGTTAAAAAAATGAAGTAAACCCCCCCCCAAAATGCCACAAACATAAGTTTGAGTCCCAGATAAGATAATTTGTTCATTATTGAGGATTGAATGAGAGGAGACATAAAGGAGAAAGGAAGAAACTAATATAGAGGGAGAAAAGAAAGAGAAAAAAAAAGAACAAAAAAGACGGAACCACTAAAAGAATAAAAAAGAAAAAAAGGAGAGAGAGAGAGAGTTAAGGGTTTTGGAGTGCAACCCTCATAGAGAGAAAGGAAGAGGAAAGAAAAGATAATGGGAGATGTAACACTTATGGGTAGTGTAGTTCAAGGAGAGGAGACAGTAAGACTGGCAGAGAATTAAACGGCCAAATTGGAAGAGGAAAAAAAAAATGAAGACATGAAGATAAGGGAAACAAATGAACAAATATAATGAAATGGGATAGGTTATAAAGTCTGTGGATTATTCTTGATTTTGAGAGGTTATCTTCTTGCTTTTTCTTTTCTCTCCCTCTTCCTGGTTAGTGACTCTGTACACCGGGTTCTGCCCCTATGGCATGCTCAGATAGAGGTTTGCAGTTGATAAGTCTCTATGGCAATGTCATATATTGGGCTTCAGTCTCGTTGGCAGTCGAGGCTTATTAGCATTTGTAGGCTCCGACAGTGAGAGAGTCCGTGTTCCCGGAGCCTCTCTCCTAGTCTTTCCTTCCTCAATTAGTAGCCTGGTAATCTAGCTATGGGGTTGCTGCTGCCTCTGCCTGGATAGTAAGAGGCTCAAAGAGCTGGCAACTCCCCACTCTTTTCCCACTCAGCTCAGGGCTCTTGGGTAAGGCTCAATCAGTCAGAGCTGCTAGCATAATCAGGTGGGGCTTCTGCCCACACAAAGACATCTGACTCTGCCACTCTGTTCGGTAACATGAGCAGGCGGGAGGGTGCCCACTCCCAGGGCACTCGGAGGAATTTCTCATTCACTATTTGCACATGCAGACCAGGATATCAGGCCAGCAGTCTCACACTCTGAGTGAAACCCCCACCTGCACAGAAAAGTTCCAGTGTTGGAATTAGCTCTTGCTCCCTCCCCGTGCGTGGCTTTTTCAGGGTGCTGGGGCAGCCCGAGATTCCACTTTCAGCCCACACAAAGGCCTCTGACTCTGCCTTTCTGTGGGGTAACACGGGCGCCCACTCCTGAGGCGCTCAAAGAAATCTCTTGCCCACTCTCCATGCACGCCGACCAGGATATCAGGCTGGCTGTCTCTCACTCCGGAGACCTCCGCCCGCACGGAGAAGTTCCAGTGTTGGAATTAGCTCTCGCTCCCTCCCCGTGCACGGCTTTTCCAGGGCACTGGGCAGTCCCGAGATTCTGCTTTTCAGCCCACACAAAGGTTTCTGACTCTGCCTCTCTGTGGGATAACATGGGCGCCCACTCCCGGGGCTTTCGGAGGAATCTCTTGCCCACTATCTGCGCGCGCCGACCAGGAGATCGGGGCAAATGGCTGCCCACTTGTCTTTTTTTATCTGGGTTTGGCACGAGTGTTAGCTTGTATTGCCTGCGTTGTCACAGGTACAGTTTTTCCTCGGCTTGGATCTCCATGCCACAGCCTGGTTCAATGGTTTGTGCCGCAGCCTGGATCTATTCACCCCCTTTGCCCGCCTTAGTTTCTATACTCTTAGTTCCCAGTGAAAGCAGCCCTATTTAGGTTAGTGAGGAAGGCGGAGTATTTCTTACTCCCTATTTCCTTCGGGGTTTGATTATATATTTAGCCAATTTTTCGCTCCACCATAAATTTCGGGTGTATTGTGGAACATCTGGAGGCTCCAAGGATAGATTTTTCTGTTTCTGGTTGAAGATCTTGTTGAGTTTTTGGGGAGATTTATCAGTATCGCTTCCTACCGCGCCATTACTCTGATGTCCTGTTGTTTGTTTTCTATGCTGTTCTGAAGCTTTTTAGTTTGATGTATTTCCACTTGTCTAATTTTGCTTTTATTTTTTTATTTTTGGTGTTTTATTCAAGATGTCATTACCAAATCTGATGTAAAGATTTCTCCTTATGTTTTTAAAGAAGTTTTATAGTTTAAGTTTTTATAATTAAATCTTTAATATATTTTGAGTACAGTGTAAAATAAGCATCTGATTTTATTATTATTTTGCATATAAATATCCAGTTTTCCTAGCCCTATTTGTTGAAGAGAGTGAATCATATATAAGATAAAGGATTAATATCCAAAACATATAAGAAACTCCTACAAATTCATAGCACCTTCTCCTCCAATAATTCTATTCAAAACAGGTAAAAGACTTGATTGGACAGTGCTCCAAAGAAGACAAACAAATGGTGAGGAGGTTCATGAAAAGGTGCTCCTCAACACTCATCGTCAGGGTAATGCTAATCAAAACCATGAGCTATCACCTAACACCTGTTGGGATGATTATTATAAAAATATATACCAAAAGGTACCAAGTAGTGAGAATATGGAAAACTTGGAACTATTATATTCTGTTGCTTGGAATATAAAATGGTACCGCTGCTTTGCAAAATGGTATGGCAGTTTCTCAAAAAATTAAAAATTAAAAAATTGCCTTATGATCCATCAATCTTAGTTCTGAATGTATATTCAAAGGAATTGAAATTAGAATCTTGAAGAGCTGCATGACTTATCATGTTTATTGTGGCATTATTCACATTAGCCAAGATATGAAATCAACATAAATATTCATTGACGGATGAATAGATAAAAAAAATGTGGTGTAGCCGTCCCCCTTATCTAAGTTTTGCTTTTATGTGAATTATCCTTTTGTTCAGCATATCCACATTGTAATGTTCTTTACTCCTTAGTCATTTAATTATCAGGTCAATTGTCATAGTACCACAGTGCTTGTGTTCAAGTAATTTTTGTTTTACTTGATAATGGCATCAAAGCACAAGAGTAGCGATGTATATGGTATAAGAAGGTGGTCTAGTTTTGTTTTCTTGCCTGTATCTGTCCAGTTGTTTTAGTGTCATTTATTGAATAGACTCTCTTTACCCCATTGTGAGTTCTTGCATCCTTTGTCAAGTATTAATTGATTATATAACTGTGGGTTTAACCATAAAACTCCTGGAAGAAAACATAGGCAGTACAAGCTTAGAAATTTCTCTTAGCAATAATTTTTCTGATATGTCTTCTCAGACAAAAGAAATAAAATAAAAAATAAACAAATGGGAATACATCAAACTAAAATTTTTTTGCACAGCAAAAGAAACGATTAAGAAAACTAGAAGACAACCTACTGAATGGCAGACTATATTCATCAATAAAACATTGATAAGTGGTTAATATACATAATGAACAAAGAACTCAGACAACCTAACTCCAGGAAAACAAACAATCCAATTAAAAAGTGGGCAGAAGATCTGAATAAACACTTCTTCAAAAAAGACAAACAGGTGGCCAATAGACATATGAAAAGTTGCTGAACATCACTAATTATCAGAGAAGTGCAAATCAAACCATACTAATGCTGCCTATCAGAATGGTTATCATCAATAAATCAAGAAACAAGTGTTAGTGGGGATGTGGAAAAATGAACCTTATTGTACTGTTTGTGGGAATACAGATTGGTGCAATAACTATGGAAGACAGTGTGGATTTTCCTCTAAAAATTAAAATGAAATTGACTTACGACCCAGTGATTCCACTTCTGGGAATATATCCAAAGAAATACCAAACACTAATTCAAAAGAATATACATACCCTATGTTCATTGTAGTGTTATTTACAATAACCAAGATATAGAAACATCCCAAGTTCCCATCAATAGATGAGTGGATAATAAAGCTCTAATGAATATGCACATAGCATACTACTTGTCAATAAAAAAGAATGAAATCTTACCTTTTGCAACAACATGAATTGACCTAGAAGTTAATGGTAAATGAAATTAGACAAAGAAAGATAAATACCATGATTTAATTATATGTGAAATCTAAAGAAAAAAATAAACAAACAAAATTGAAAGAGACTGATAGACACATAAAACAGACTAATGGTTATCAGAGGAGAGAATAGTTGGGGAATAGCTGAAAAAGGTGAAAGGATTAAGAAGTACAAATTCATAGTTACAGAATACTCATGGAGGTGTACATTATAGCATGGGAAATATGGTCAACAATATTGTCATAACTATGTAAGAGGGCCATACTGTTAGGTATATGAATGTCTAACTACTGTGCTTTACATCTGAAACTAATACAAAATAATATTGAATGTAAACTGTTATTGAAAAATTAAAAAAATTAATTAGAAAAAGAATAGTTATTCTGGCAACTTTCACATCTCAAAGAAAAGCTATAAAAAGCTTTAAGTGAATAATTAGGATTGTTAAAACAGAAATACAAAACACTTATCTTTCTTTTGACACCCAAACTTGCAAATCAAAAGTGAAGACTTCAAGGAATAGGGCACTTAGTTTACCATAATAAAAAGAGAGATACATAAACTATCATGGAGAAGCTGAGACAGAGTCTACAGACACCTTTGTCCTTGGAGCCAAATCACATCAACTGAACTTCTCATTGCTATTGAGCAAAGGCCTTCCATGGGTCCTGGCTTTCACTGACTCCAGCCCATCCAAAAAAACACTTTTGCATGCTCTTGATCTTCATGGCAATAGTATTGGTATGCAATGAAAAGTGGGGTTGGGACAGTTAATGAGGAAACCTAGCTTTAACTGTCTATATCTATATCTATATCTATATCTATATTTATCTATATCATCTATATCTTTATCTATATTTATCTATATCATCTATATCTATATCTATATCCAGAATAAGTTGATCCAGAAACAGCAGACAGCAGAGTCATTTCAACAAGCATACATCAAATATTTTAACAAGGGTTTTGCACATTTGTACTGAGTGCCTTTATAGAGTAATACAGGAAAATATGGAATTTTTGGTTATATTTCTCAATTAATACATAGTAATATGACATTCAAATTGGGCAGAAGGAATTAAAAGTATCAATTTTTGCAGATGACATGATTCTGTATATAGAAAACCCTAAAGACGTCACCAAAAAATTATTAGAAACAGTAAAAAATACAGTAAAGTTGCAGAATACAAAATAAATGTACAAAAATTTATTTCTTTTCTATATACTAACAATGAAACTTCAGAAAATGCACAGAAAGGTAAAAAGTACTATGTTAAGACAAACATCTGTGTAAATTGCATTTAATAAGTAAATGTACCTTTTCCAACTTACATACAAATTTAACTTGAAAACAAATCTACAGAACCTATTTCATTTGTAACCCAGGGACTGCCTGTATATAGATTTACTGCAATCCCCATCAAATTCCAATGTCATTTTTTAAAGAAATAGAACAAAAAAATAATCATTTGATATGGGACCACAAAAATATCCAAAGCAATCCTGAGAAAAAAGAAGAAAGCCAGAGGTATAACACTATCTAAATTTAAATTATACTACAGAGTTACAGTAATCAAAACAGCATGGTACTGGCAGAAAAACAGACACACAGACCAAAAAATCAGAATTGACAACCCAGAAATAAGCCACATGTATTCAATATATGGACAAATAATTTTTTTTTATAAAGGAGCCAAAAACACACAGTGAAGGAAAGGAAAAGGCTCTTCAATAAATGATACTGGAAAAATTGGAAAGCCACTTGCAAAAGAAAGAAACTAGACTTCTGTTTGTTACCATATACAAAATAATGATTCAAAATGAATCAAAGACCTAAATAAAAGGTCTGAAACAATAAATTACATAGAAGAAAACATAGGTGTTAAGCTTATGAATCTTGGTCATAAAGAACATTTTTATAAATTTGACCCCAAAGCAAGTGAAATAAAGGCAAAAATAGATGAATGGGACTGTATCAAACTAAAATGCATCTGCATGGGAAAAGAAACGAACAGCAAAACAAAAAAGCAACTGACTGAATGGGAGATAATTGCAAATGACAACTCCAACAAAGGTTTAATATCCAAAACATATAAAGAACTCATAAAACTCAACACCAAACAATCCAATTTAAAAAATGGGCAGAGGACCTGAACAAATACCTCTCCCAAGAAGACATATAAATTGCCAACAGATGAAGAGATGTCCAACTTCACTAGCATTAAGGAAATACAAATCAAAACAACCTACACCTGTTAGAATGGATATCATCAACAAGACAAGTAGTAGCTAGTGTTGGAGAGGTTGTGGAGAAAGGAGAACCCTCATTTATTGCTGGTAGGAATATAAACTAATATAACCACTATGGAAAACAGTCTGGCAGTTCCTTAAAAAAATTAAAAATAGAGTTACAATATGACATAGCTGTGGAGGAACAGTATGTAAAAAGATATATGAATTTGAATTCAGTTGAACATGAAAAATAAGAGTCACAAAAAATGGCTGCTGGAATGACTGAGTCATTTACTCAGGGCAGGATCAGACATCCTGCTGTAGTTTCCCCTGAAGCCAGGGAGGATGCTCTTACCACTTGACAGCTGGCCTAGTTAATTATTCCGAAATGTGGTCACCTTGCTTTGTTCCTAGAGGCAATGGATGAAGGACCATTGTGTAGCTAGTGTAATAACCTCCAGCCTAAATTTTCCCACAAAATAGGTAGGGTCTCAGCCCCTGAAGCTCTAGAGAACTTTTCCTCATTGATGTGCGAGTGGTTGACTTTGGAGCCCAGGTTGAAGCTTCCCGGTCTGGCGATGTGTTCCTCCCTGATTTGGAGAGATTTGTACATGCTCATCATTCTCATTTTCTTAGTCTATTGCTTTAACTAGTTATTATTCAAGAACCAAGGCTGATGTTTCTCCACCTGGTGATGTTGTGTAGCTTATTGTTGCATTGATTCTTTTTCTTTATTCTGCTTTAGGTTACATAAATTCAAACCCCTTTTGATTTTGCCTTATTTTTATTGTTATTAATCATAATAAGTTTCCCCTTAAAATTCATTCATGAGCAATTGCAACTCTGTACCATGCCTCCTGCACAGCACACTAGCAAACCCTCTTTTGGGTATCTACCCAAAAAACTAGAAAACATTTATTTGTAAAGATATATGCACCTCCAGGTTCATCACAGCATTATTCATGGAGGCCAAGACATGGAGACAACCAAAGAGTCCTTTGATAGAGGATTGGATAAAGAAAATTGTGGTACATGTATACAACAGAATACTACTCAGCCAAAAGAAAAGATGAAATATTGCCATTTGTGACAAAATGGATGGATCTTGAGATTATTATGCTAAGCAGAAAAAAAGCTGAATACTATATTATTTCATTCATCTGTGAAATATAAAACTGAAACTCATAGACACAGACAACAGTATGGTATTTACCCGAGGGTGGGTGAGGGTAGTGGAGGGTAAAGAAAGCCAAATCTATGGTGACAGAAGATGTTTTGAATGGGTGCAAGGCACACAATGCAATACACAGTTCATGGATCATAGAAATGTACACTTGGAATGTATATGCTCTTAGTAACAAATGTCACCCAATAAATTTAATTTTAAAAGCTGCTTTTAAGTATACTTTTTTTCCAAGAAGATTCATAGATTAATGCAAGTAATAAAGGGCCAATTATAAGAACTTAAAAGGAGCAGTGATATTGGTGAGACTATTTCTGTATCTGAAAACTGGTTACGTGTGCCTTTGATCACAATACAGTGCTCAAGTAAATCTGAGCATCTTTGTGGGCTAAAAAGAAAAAAAAAATTTTAAATATTTTACTTTTTTAATAAAGTTGGTAAATATCATCAGCCTTCATATTGCCTTTTTTTCCTCATTTCCAAACAAAAGGTGGATTGTGTATGTCTAGTATTCAAAAAACCTAAAGGAACATGACAAAAAACATTCTCAGAAATATCAATTAATAAGGTGTTAGTAATGCAAAGATAAAAATATTAAAGATCATTATAAAATAGAGATCCATTAGATCATGCCATTAAACAGAGTATTGTAGTAATATAAGGTTATAGTAATAAATATATAAAAATTTTGAAGATATATAAAAGTAATTAAAAGGATATTAAAAATAATTATTAAAATTAAATAACATTATGCCATTTGGATAGGAATTGATATAGTTGCTTAGTGTCATAACTCTGGAATGTGATAAACAGACTCTGACTTTCAAGCAGAGCCCAGTTAGTATGTGTGTGAAGTTACACATAGATAAGAAGTGGCTTGGTGTTATTTACATTAACTTTGTAAATTAATGAAAATAATAACATCTTAAAAAGTAGTTTAATGTAAACATTTCAGTTGATTGACATAAAGGGGATTCCCTGTGAGAAACTCCCAAAAAGGTGGTTTGAGGTGATAATCCTGTAGATAGACACCTGTTAGAAGGCGTTGGCCAGAAAAGGTACTAAAGTTGAGGGGCCCCATGCTGTGGTAGTTGCCCAGACTCCAACATTGATGTGGACTGTCTCCACGCTGCTCTGAGCTTTGACCAAAGCCAGCTGAGAGGAGCACGCTGACAGGACCCCCTTAAGCTGTACCCAGGCGCGCCAAAAGGATTTGTGAGTAATAAATTGCCTGTGTGATTATTGCAACTAATTTGTGTGTCGGTCAGTCTTGTCTTTCCTCCGGTGGCAGTTAACAGTAGCATCCTCATAGCCGCCTCAAGAGTAGTCTTGAAGAGGCTGCCAGCCCTGCTGATAAGCAGGAGTGTCTCACTGCACGGGGAAGTCGAATCAGGGATGCCTGATCAACATAGAGCTTGGGCTCTACTGGGACACAGAGCATCCTGATCATAGTCCTAGTTTTCTATCTTTTATGGCCTAAGTTGCTAGGATCACACTGCTATATTTTAAGAGAAAAGCTAGTCTTTGTTATGCTTTCTTCTTGGAAATACCTGACGGTTCTATTCAAGTAAGAGTATACATAAGTGCACAGGTTGGTCATTATGATAAAAACCTTCAATTTAAAGTTGTAACCACAAATTTAACTTTGATGTCTCCTTAGTACTTTTAAAATTTTTACATGGGATAACACTTCTGCCTGGTCCACTCATTCAGGAAGAGGCTGTTGCCTTCATCTCCACCGCTCAGAACTGACTGCGTCCCTACAGTCCACGGTACAGATGATTGATGCCTCAGACCTACACAACCACCATTTGCTTCCACCTTGAATTTATAGAGCTATAATGTGCTACCCACAGATCAAACTCCTCAAAGATCTTGCAACGCTCTGAATCTTTTCATTCCAGTCTTTATCTTCCTCTGACTCAATACCGTGTATGTTGTACTTTGAGGATGGTTATCATTTGTCCTCCTGTGGTATGACCCTTGACACATTATTCATTTGTTCTTAAATATGGTCTTCTTCATTTTTCCTAAATTCACAGGTCTTCTTTCTGTTATAATTCAAATACCCTTCCTAGAAAAGCAGATTTGACAATTCACAGCAAAGCCTTCACCTCACACCTTCACAGAAGGAGAGACCAGTGTAGAGCATATCACTTTCTCTGAATAGTAAAAGAGTTCAGATTTTCTGCTGTTAGGTTTTGTTTCATCTCGGAAGAAATGTACACCCACATTAAGATATTCAGTATAAATGGCTCTAGCTGTCCCTGGAAACTATAGACTATGGTATCACTAGATTAACCTTGAACCCTACCCAGGTGTCAGAAATTAGCTTGCATCTGAAGACAGCGCCTCTTAGATTAGCACCTTACTAGTCAATGCATGCTATTTTAAAAAGAGTTTAAAATTTTCTAAATAAGCTGGTATGTGCTTTTATTCATGAATTTTCCATAGTAAATATATTATCTGGCCAAATCAAATTTCCAGTTAAGTAACCTAAATGATAACCTAGTATTGCTTCACCACAATGTTGAATTTAGCTCTTAAATTGTTTGTATATTTACTTCCCTGTCTTAGTTGCCTTTGAATGAGAAAACGTCAAGTCATTCCTTGATGACGTAAGATACTTCAGCAACAGTGGATCATTTCCTTCAATATTTCATTTTGTTTTGCTCTATCCTGCAAACTCTTACCACGATTTGAGAGCAATGTGAACTATCACCTCCTGTTTGGTGCCATTCCTGAGTCTACAGGCAATACGCGCTCTCTGTTCTTCTGTCCGTATACAGCAGTTCATCTCTACATTCCCATATTTTGTTACAAGTTTTTATTGTTACAATTTTGTTCTCTGATTATGAGATAAGGAAAGGTTCTTCAGTGGTAGCTAATAAACCCCCAAATCTGAGTGGCTTAACACAACAAACGTCGATTACCTTGCAGTCTAATAAAGGTAGAATAAGCCTCCCTCATCTTGTAGCTCTACTCTTTGAAATATGTAGCCCCCAAGAAAGAAGTGAGAACTAAAAGGTTTTTAAGGGTCAGAACTGGAAGCCACCTATATTACTACTACCCACATTGTGGTGGCCAAACTGCAGTCAGATGGCCACACCTAACTGTGAGGGAGCCTGGGAAATGTCATCTTCCTGTGAACTCAGGAAGAGTAAATGGTATAGTGTACATATAGCATTTTTATGACACAATATTTTTTTTTACAATTTCACCATCCTCTTTAGTTTCTATGGTTATATTTGACACATAATGAATATTCAATAGATATGTATGAGGGCAAGATTTTTAAAAAAATACCATTTCACAGTGTCTTATCAGTGTTGAAAAAATGTGGTTAGGCCCTGGCTGGTTGGCTCAGCAATAGAGTGTAGGCCCGGTGTATGGAAGTCCTGGGTTTGATCCTGGTCAGGGCACACAGAGAAACACCTCTCTGCTTCTCCACCCTTCCCTTTACCCCTTCCCTCTCTCTCTGTCTCTCTCTACTTCTCCCACAGCCATGCCTCAAGTTTTTCCAGCAAGTTAGCCCCGGGCGCTGAGGATGGCTCCATGGCCTTGCCTCAGGTGCTGAAAAACTAGGCTGATAAGAAATGGAGCAGCAGCCCCAGATGGACAGAACATCTCCCTGTAGGGGACTTTCCAGGTGGATTCCAGTCAGGGCACAAGCAGGAGTCTGTCTCTCTGCCTCCCTGCCTCCCCACTTCCCTACCTCTCACTTAACAAATAAAAAAAAGAAAAAATGTGGTTAATTGGTATCTCCTGTTAGTTGATATCTGAGGATTTAATGCTGCTTCAGTTTGATGTCATTCTATTAGAATAAAAATGTAATTTCCCTATAGTAAGAGGGAGTCAGCTCATAACTTTTTTTTTTAAGTTAAAACTAAAAGAAAGGGTGATATCGTGTATATGTTATGTCTACTTGGTCTGTTTGCCTATAGATTAATTTATGTTGAATTCATATGGATCATATTCTTTTAATTTTTTTACTAATATTATTAGTTGGGTGTGAATTGTTAATTGCTCTCATTACTGACAAAATGATCATTGCTGGAATTATAAATTCATCCTTTGAACTTAGTAAATGAATAGAAATGACATTTCACCATAAAAAAGAAGCAATAGTTTTTAAAATATGCTTTTCTCCTGTAAATCTACATGTATTATACTTATTTTTTTCTTGTATTTATCTGAATATGAACTGTTTACATCATCCAAATATATCTTAAACAGAAATTTTTCTCTCACAGATTTTTAGACTTCCCAGATCCAATATCCTCTGACTTCAATTTCTTATTTCAAATCATCAAGAAGGAGGCAAAAGTTTATTGAAGTAGTGGAAGTGGGGGAGGGGTACGAGAGGGAATGATTGCTACCTTAGCTGGAGCTGTTGGCGAAGGGCTCTTTTTACCTACTTGATGCCTCAACTTATTCCAGCTCTCCTGGAATAAGAGGGTCTCCTTGCACGTTTTAAAATTCCTCTTCTTCCTCCTTCTGTTCTTGACTTATAGCTGTCAGATAATAAATATTCCTTTCCATCCCACCTCTTTCACCCACTATCAAGAAAGCACTTGGGAATTGTTACCTTGGAACCTCCAGACAAACAGTCCAGGAGAAAAAAATTAAAGGAGAAGTGAGTCAAGTCCTCCAGTGGCTGAAAAGCCTTCAAACTGTACTCAAGAACCCACTCTAGGAGCTATTTCCTTTTTAAATTAAGTGCAATAGATATTCTTATATGTCTTAGTTTGTTAAACATAAGTGAGATGAAAGTGGGAGGCAGGTAGAAAATGTTTCATATTAAAAATTCTGGGCATTTAATAATCTCAGAAATGACTTATGAAGATCATTGGCAGAACAGCTACTGGCTGAAGATATTGCCCTTTTCTCTAAGCTGTGTCGTTGTTTGACTTCTATTTTTCTTGGTGCTGACTTTATTCTCTTCTTTTCTTTGTTGTTTTTGTTCGCTCCTGTCTGCATCTCCTGCTCCATCTCAAACGGGCCAATGTTCAGAAGTGCAATGCAAAAATGAAATGATGGCTATAGAAATGGACAGTGGCCATTCTGCTCTGCAAATGTACAGCCATTTTTTCCAGCAAAATCTCTTTTGTTTGGGGGTATATACCCAGTACATGCAGCCCCATGTTCATTGCAGCATTGTTCACAGTGGCCAGGACATGGAAACAACCAAAAAGCCCGTCAATAGATGACTGGATAAAGAAGATGTGGCACATATACACTATGGAATACTACTCAAGCCATAAGAAATGATGACATAGGATCATTTACAGCAAAATGGTGGGATCTTGATACATTATATGAAGTGAAATAAGTAAATCAGAAAAACCAGGAACTGCATTATTCCATATGTAGGTGGGACATAAAAGTGAGACTAAGAGACATTGATAAGAGTGTGTTGGTTACAGCTAGGAGTAGGGCTATGAGTGGGAAGTTTGTATTTTCTAGGTTTAATGCGAAGATTTGTTGGAGTTCTCATGAATTGGAATTTATTATAAATCATGCTATGGAAGCGATAAAGCCAATATCTCCAATTCGGTTATATAGAATTGCTTGGAGGGCAGCGGTATTCGCATCTGTGCGGCCATCAATATCATCATTGACTAGCAATGATTATTAGAGGCAGGAGTCATGTTGTTAGGAGAAGAAGGGGTATTGATAGAGAGTCAGAGAAAAACATTAAAGATGAGTTTAGAGTGTTATCATTGAATTGATTAATTAGGGGTAGACACAGGAGACTGATTAACAGGCTGTATATTGTTGTATTAATTCACATTATGTTAGGTTTGGATAGTCATGTAAGGGGGATAAGTATAACTGTTGGTATAATAATTTTTAGCATTGCAATAAGTTTAGGTTTTGAACATGGTCAACGCCGTAAGCTAAGTTAGTGAGGCTTGCTAAGAGTCATCAGGAGGCCATAAGGGGTAAAATAGTTTGCAGAGAGGGAGAGGGAAAGGGGAGGGGTGGGGCACAAAGAAAACTAGATAGAAGGTGACAGAGGACAATCTGACTTTGGGTGATGGGTATGCAACATAATTGAACGACAAGATAACCTGGACATGTTTTCTTTGAATATATGTATCCTGATTTATTGATGTCACCCCATTAAAAATAAAATTATATATATAAAAAAATCTCTTGTGTTCCTGCTAGAATAGCTTTTGGGCAAGAATATTTGTGTACCCGAAAGGCATGAAGCTAAGGTTCATCTGTAGAATTGGCTTCAGTGACGGGATTGAGCTGGGTCCAAATTCCCTATCTTGCTCAGGTTTGTCTTGCCCATTTGAATATTAAAATACTTAGAGCAGTTGTGCATGGTAAGGTTAATCCAGAATCCAGAACACTGTACAATGAGTGATTGCCATCTGGAGGTGTGAGAGCTCACCACTCCGCAAAACACTACTCCAGTATTATTGTTCAAAACAGTGCTGGATTTTCATTGAGGCATGAAACTACTGAAACTGATCTGAGAAAGGGAATTCAGGAGGCATAACTGTTCAAGCAAAGAAGAATCAGGGAAGTGAGCGATGGACCTAAAAATGCATGCTTGACCATACTTTCCTGGGGCTTAGAACCCTTCCATGGCTGCTCATCAATTTCAGAATGAAGGCTGAGTTGCTTAGCATGATATATAAGGCCATCTGAGATCCGGCACCGACAGCTACCTTTTCCTTCACCTGGTGCCCTGTGTAATAAATAGTGAGGCCATGGAGTACTCACATTTAGTACCAGCCCTGACAGTTGACGTCCCCAATCTCTCTATAACACACATTCAAATTCAGGGCTGTGAATCACTGGTCATAATTTTTCCTCTGCGTGCAATGCCCTTTTTAACCTGTTTCATCACCACCGATGTTGCCACCTCTAGCTTGACACTTACCCCAGGATGCCCCATTATTCACACGGTCTGCTCCTGGTGCTGCATGGCGCTGGGGCACATCTCTCTTGGCCCTTAACACACTCTAGTGAGGTATCACCACATGCCCACCTTCCACATTAAATGATGCGGATATAAAATAAAGACTTATTGAATAAAATTTAACTTAGGTAGAAAACCCCAGGGTTTTCTAATAAGAATTTTAGAGAGTTGGTGTTATGGTTTTTCCTTTATAGAACCCTCAGTCTCTTTGAATGACAGCCATTTTCCACATAGATTTCTTCAGGGGGTTTCTTTCATTAAACAATGAGGAGATCTCATTTGTAAAAAAAATCAAATTGAAGAAGGAAAATAGGCAAGGCCTGTTTTCTCAGAAAGGCAAATTATAAGAGTTTTCTGCTGCAACTTTAACTTGGAAGCTCACAGTCAGGAAATACTATTTACCCTTTTTATAATCACCCAGGCAGGACCGGGTTATTCCAGAACGAGACACTGAACAAATTATACGTAATACATACAGACATTCCTAAAATGCTGCATATTTGGACAGAAGCACATTTGTGTCTCACAGTGATGCCGACCAGTTCTAGGATGTTTGCTGTTAAGCATAATTGCATTTCTTTATAAAGAGCCTGAAGAAGGGGCACAAATGCTTGGCATATTTATTTTGGTCTTTTAGAGTCAGTGTAATTGATATTTTGCCATGAGAAGTACTGTGTTCTTCCTGCTGGGCACCCAGGCTGTGTGATAAGTACCACAATTTCATTCTCATTTTCTTATAGTCAGGCTCCTGGACCTCCGTGGTTGGAGGCAGTGCTCAGTGTCCACAGGCTTTGTTGGCACTGTCTCATCAATGTCCACACACTGTTCTAACAGTGCCCCCTTTTAACCCGTCATGAAGAAGTCTTCTTCCCACGGAGGCCGAGATGTGGAGTCACACACATGGGGACAGCCAAGAACTGCTCTGAAGCAAATATGGTTCTGAAGGTGAGAGTAGCACATTTTTTTTCCTAAAAAAAGGAAGAAAATTTAAGCTTTGAGAGCTTTCTTGAATCATATATTATAAGCTGTACTTTATGAATATGCATTACGTTACCTCTTTTGAACTTCCTTGAAACAAATTCTCATAAATAAACAAGGAATGTACCACACTGACAGAGTCATTTAAACTGGATGTATTGTGCTAATGGAGTGAAAAGAATTAAAAATTTTCAAGGACTTCAACCCTCAATTTTAATAAATTTCATGGAAATTGGATCAAGCCCTAATTGCTAATTCATCTGAAATTATTAAAAAGAGATTTCAATTACTACCACCATTGAATTTTGATGTACCAAATTAAATTAGGATACTAGATTGTATCTTTTCTTAAATCCAGACCTATTTAAAAACCTTTTTCTGTGAATTCTGAAAGAGAACTTTGTGTTTGGTTATGTTACTGAGAAAAAAAAAATCCAGCATTAGTACAAAATAGTAGGTTAAATCTCGTAGTGAAGATTTTTAATGACATTTCAGTGTTCCTCTTATAATTACTCTTCATCTAAGATATCCCATAATGATGTTGGACACTCTTGGTTCAGGCTCACTAGCTTGCTTCATTAGCATGTCATTCCCATTCCACATCACAAGATTTAATTGTAATGCCGGATATGCACAGCTCTCCACAGAAGTCTAATCAAAGTGGATTCACTTGTATTATTAATATCAAAAATCAGTCCACTTGCTATTTTTATAAATAAAAGAATCCAGATACATAAATCAGCTGTCATTTATTAGCATGTTACTGGCATATCTGCCAGACATATGAGCAGCCCTATCACAGTTCCTTAGGATTATTTTCATCAAGATTAAAACCCTTCTACATTAAATATACATACTAATTCTTCCATAAAGTAATCAGATTACAGAGCAGGTGACATTGTGTGTTGGAATTCAAATGATGTGCAGTAATGAGCTGGAAAGGTGTGCTTGGAGTCAGGCAGAGAACAGGGAAGAGGGAAGACAAGGGAAGAAGGAAGCCTTTGGTTTGAAATCTGGGCTTGCACATCTGTTGTTTTATTGTTTTGATAACTTTACTTATTTATTTTTTAATAAGTAACAGACTCAGAGAAGCATCCACGATACTTAGCAATCTACAGTGTCAATCATTTATACTATCAAATGCTACATGCTCCTAGTTTATTAGCGTATCTTGCCTTCTTTGTCCATATACCATCTAAAGACAGGGCGGGGAAATATTTTCTCATTCAAGTGGTACTCACAGATCAATGCCCACGGACCTATCTGCTGTCCAATGGAAATGTTTTATCTCTTCACATTATCTGCCTTTCTGTTTTTAAATTTTTATTCCTTATGAAAATTCAATAAAACTCGAATAATACACCAGTACATGGTATAGCTACTCCCGCATTTGCAAAAAGGATTATAGAATAATACTTTGAAATTGAAATAAAATAGCTACAGATTGGCTTGAAACATGTTTTTAATTTTCATGGCACTGTGGAAGCATCAGTTGGAAAACTACCTTATGATCTCATAGATAATAATTCAAAAGCATGTGGACAACACCTTGATTTTCCATTTCATTTAAACATATTTTCTTGGCATATTTTGCCAAAAAGACTCTCCAGATTGCTACACACACACACACACACACACACACACACACACACACACACACTCTTACACCATACACACCTCCTCATCAATTGGTCAACAATTTAAAAGAAAACTAAACATTTGGTTTAGTTTTCTACCCCAGAGCTTACAAATACACTCAGTCTTCTTTAAATCGGGGATTGTGGCTCTCCTGAGTGACTTTTTTTTTGTTTCTAATTCAGGCTACTTTTATTCTATTACATAATAACAAAAGATATATTTTACTTATGTTTATGATTTTCAAATACCTTTTCGTATATCCACAAACACTATATACACACATATATGTATGTAAATATATATAATTTGCACAGTTTTTTATGTTTCTCTTTTTTATTACAAAATAAGTTATTTAATTAGTTTAATTTTTGATGCAAAAATTATATGTGAACCTCCATTGTTCTACCTGTCCATGATAAGAATGTGGAGAACTATACATGAGAAGAACTTTTTTGAGGTGTAAAAATCATAACAAATAACACTGTGATCAGTACAATGAAAATCTATTCTACTTAATATATCATTTTTGACCTGTTTAAACAGAACCTCTTTACCCTGTTGTGATGGTAAATGGAACAGCTTTATAATAACCCACCCTAACTAGTCAGCCAATTAAAATACTTATTGTATTAAATATTTTATTATTAAAATACTTATTGAATAAGATAACATGCACACACACATGTCTATATGCTACTGCGTGCAACATTGACGGGTTCAATTTATTATTTAATAAGAATGCATTTTATCTCAGCTTGTTGATGACTCTTTCCTCAGAAACTATATTCCTCAGCTAGGCTAATCAAACTGTGTACAGTTCATTTGGAATAATTTCTTATCTAATTCTGTTAACTGTTTGGAGATAGAAAGTGGGCCTTTGTAGAATAAAAAGTAAATAGCGGCTCTCGTATAATAAGCAAATAGAAAGACTAAGAGCTAATATGCTGATTCAATAATCATTTTATATTATCTTTTTAACTTACAGACATCCTCTGTATAGTTTAAATTATTTCTATCAGAGCTTTGGGCATGTTTCAGAAGAGCATTAAGAAAAAAATATTAAGAAACAACTTTGGTATTATTTATAAAGAGTGAATTATTTTATGCTGCTTCTTATTGAATGACAGAATTTAAGAGGGATATTGATGCTGATTCTAGCAACTCTATAAAGGATGTAAAAACTTCACAGATGAAGAATAAGCATCAAAGAAGAAGAAAGACAACTAGCATCTTCTAAGCTAATCCAACATTTGTATTTGGGAGAGACATCAACTAAATTATAGAAGTGAATGACCACTTTTGCAAACTACATATTAGTACATTCATGCTCATACTCATCTTGGCTGAGTTCAATATCTCTGGTGGAAATTAAGAAAGAGAGGCATTTTTTGGTTTTGTAATTGCCTTTTAAAAATCTTTTGTTATCTTTCAAAAATTAATATTCTGTGAGCAGTGTGTACTAAGCAATCTTCTTCTTCTTCTTCTTCCTCCTCCTCCTCCTCCTCTTCCTCCTCCTCCTCCCCCTCCTCCTCCTCCTTCCTCTTCTTCTTCTTCTTCTTCTTCTTCTTCTTCTTCTTCTTCTTCTTCTTCCTCCTCCTCCTCCTCCTCCTCCTTCTCCTCTTCTTTCTTCTTTCTTCTTCTTCTTCTTCTTCTTCTTCTTCTTCTTCTTCTTCTTCTTCTTCTTCTTCTTCTTCTTCTTCTTCTTCTTCTTCTTCTTCCTCTCCTCCTCCTCCTCCTCCTCCTCCTCCTCCTCCTCCTCCTCCTCCTCCTCCTCCTCCTCCTTCTCCTCCTTCTTTTTATTAAGGGAGATATGGGGAGGCAGAGAAAGACTCCCACATGTGCTCTGACTGGGATCTACAAGGCAAGCCCCTACCAGGCGATGCTCTGCCCATTTGGGCCGCAGCTCTGTTGCTTGGCAACCAAGCAATTTTAGCTCCTGAGGTGAGGCCATGGAGCCATCCTCAGTTCCCAGGGCCAAATTTGCTCGAACCATTCGAGCCATGGCTACGGGAGGGAAAGGGAGGGGGAAAGGATGGAGAAGCAGATTGTCACTTCTCCTGTTTTCCCTGACCAGGAATCAAACCTGAGACTTCCACATACTGGGTTGATACTCTACCAGTGAGTGAGCCAACCATCCAGGACTAGCAATATACTTCTTGACAGTTTACTAGATATAAACTGAGTTTTTTATTTTACTCAAGGGTATTTGTTAATATAATGCGCATGTGAAATTGGCTATTATCCTTAGTTACATATGTGGAGCAGAAATGAGAAGGAAAAGTGAGTGAAATATCATGGCTGAGGGAAGGAAGCATTTTATCATTAATGTTATGTAGTAGTACCAGAGCACTCATGCCTGCGAAGAGTCAGCATTTTCAAGATAAGCTGCTATCACCAGCACTAGAATATGCTTAGCATATAGATTTACCCAGTCTGTATGTATTTACTGCATCCCAAAAACAATGCAAAAGAAGTAGGAGAATTGATTTCTGAGAACATTTAAACAGTTATCACAACCAAGCTTGCTCTGAATCTTATACTGCAACTTTGGGAATGTCAGCAAAATATGCCTCTACCCTGAAGAAGCACAGCTATGCCTCTGCATTTCTACAACCAGATGGCCATTGTGAAGAAAACTCAACCTCTACTTCCTGGTGAGGGAAGTGTCATAGCCCTAATGTGGGCAGCCCTGGAATTAGTTCACTTCAAGAGAAAATGAACATAAAAGTGAAATCATATGGTTCTTGACTTTTTTTTTTGTCTGACTTATTTCACTGAGCATGACATTCTCAAGATCCATCCCTGTTGTCACAAGTGGCAGTAGTGCATCTTTTCTTATGGCTGAGCAGTATTCCATTGTATATATGGACTGGATCTCTTTATCCAATCCTCTATTGAAAGACACTTCAGTTGTCACACGTGTGTGGAATATAAAACTGAAAACAACAAATGAACAAATAAGAGAGACAAAAACTCACAGACTACACAACAGTATGGTGGTTACCAGAGGGAAAGGGATGGGGAGTATCGAAGGGTAAAGAAGATTAAATAGATGGTGACAGAAAAAGATTTGACTTTTGGTGGTGGGCACACAATTCAGTATATAGATGCTGGATTATAGAAATATGCACATAAAACATATAATTTTATTTACCAATGCTACCCCAATAAATTTAATTTTTAAAAAAGAGACAATGGAAAGCAATTTCAAGTGGAAGTTTAGATGTCACGTGTTCTGAAAAACATTGGGATCTGCAAAATCGTGCCCTCAAGGTAAAGAGGATCATGGGAAAACTAGAATTAGGGCAGATATCAATTTATGGACTTTATAACCACAACTCTAATAACAAAAACAAACTGAGACACTTCTAATAATCTGGCGTAATTCCATCTCTCTAAGCATTTACACCTAGCACTGCCATCCATCAGCTCTTTGTGCTCAGAATGTCGACTCTGTGCTTTCTCCTCCAGGAAACATGTCTTGGAGGACATTTGATGTTAAGAGAGACTATTTTTATTAAAATCTGGTTCAGGGTATGGGCGTTTTGTAAATCCACTGTCTTAGCAGGGAAGAAGGCTTATGGCTTCATTGCCTCCACTATTGATTTGCCAGTAGCTTAAAATGGTAGAAAGCCTCAAAATTTTTGAAGGCAGTAAACCAACAATGACTAACTTCCATTTAAGGAGATCATATATGTAGTTTTTCAGCTTTTTTCTTAAAATCTTTATAAATCACAAAAGCTTTCTACCTGGTTGTATAAAAATTCACCCATGATTGCTTTCAAGCATTGTGCTGGGGAAATGTACATTCTAAGTTATAGCATCTCCATTGCCTATTCACCATTTGTGCTGGAGGTAGGTCACAGGAAGTCACACAATTCACATAATTCTTGTAGCCAGCTGTGCCTACATCATCCATTCCTGACAGAATATAGTATTTACCTGGTTTAATTCAATGATCACCCTCTTCTGGGGGCATTTTGTTGAAATATTTTAATACTACATTTTGTCCTAATGTCACTTAATGTAGTAATTATTTAATTCAGGGTGTTTTGGTTAAAAGTTCAGAAACGTTATTAAAGTCATTTTTTTATAAATATTTTGATACATATTAAGAATATCTTCTCTAGGGTTATAGTAGTAAATAACTTCAAATTGCATAAAAACTCCTAGTTATCATGGGATAATGCATTTTTTAAAGTTGTTTAAATTGTATTTTTTTTGTGTGGAAAAAAGATCCTTGAATTTTATTTCTCCACACTGTGACAGAATCAACAAAGTAGTGTGGCTGTTTATCAGGGGAACTTTCACAATTAGTCAAACTAAATGTGATCACCTCATCCATTTACTTTACTCTGTTAGAAGAATTAACTTAGATATTAAGTCACCAAGAACTTTAAGACAAAAATTAAGGATGAATGTGAGCCCATTTCCCCCCTAAGTTTCTTCCTGCTTATTTACCCTGAACTTCACCCAGGACCTCTGAGCTAAGCAGTTCCACCTCAGAGCCTCTGTTTTATGATTACTAGAAAATTTGCTTTCAGAGACAATGTGATTAAACCCCAGTGGTGGAGGTTGAACACATCATCAAAAATACTCATTTTAAAATAGTCAATTATTCTCTAAAAATGTTTTTCTTCTTTTCCAAGTGAGAGGAGGAAAGATACAAAGGCAGACTCTTGCATGCACCCCGACTGGGATCCACCTGGCAACACCCATCTGGGGCTGATGCTCGAATCAACCGAGCTATTCTTAGTACCTGAGGCTGATGTGCGGACCAACTGAGCTATTCTTAGCATCCTGGGGCTGACACTTAAACCACTCAAACCACTGGCTGCTAGAGGGGAAGAGAAGCAGATGGTTTTTTCTTATGTGTGTCTTGACTGAAGATCAAATTTGGAACAATCATATGCTGGGCCAATGCTTTATCTACTGAGCCAACTGGCCAAGACTATGATTTCTAATTCATAAATTTCAAAGGTTATTTTTTTTTTACTTTGTGCTAAACTGGCAAATGTTTAATATTCAACTCAAATGAGATCAACCACTTAAAAGGTTAAAAGGGATTATTATTATAATAATGACCATTCATTCATTGGTTCATTCACTCATTTTCCAAATATTTGTATCTCTAAATACCTATTCCTTTGAGAGCCTCCATACGAGGAGTGACAAGCCCTTGGTCTCCCTAACCTTTTCCCAGGGTCATACAAACAAGTATCTTGAATATGAGCAAAAGACAAAAATTAGGTACAATTACGGAATTTCTTTTGTCTCATTTTTTTTCTCCCACTCCATTTCTCCCTTTTCTACAAATGCTGCCAAAAATAAACTTGGAGAAAAACATGCTAGTGCTATGAGAAATGAATGCTTCTGCCAAAAATGTGGCCAGCTGATGCTCCTCAGGGTCTCCAGTCATCTCAGCCCCAGCAAGGTGCTGAGCTCTGTGCAGAGCTTAAGAAAAATGGCGTCCTATCGACTGAACCACACATGGTCTCAGGACCCTGGACCAGCAGTCCTTACTCTTAGGCTCTCAGTAGGCCTTCTTGAGGGTGTCACTTGATTCTGAATCTGAAACCTTTCTCAAGTAGGATCAGAATTTGTCCATGGGCACTTGGAGATGGGTAACGTCTTTGTGTATCTCTCTACTTTTACTTTTCATCACATCCTCTGCATAAAAATGTATGATTTCTTCCTGAAATTGAAAATAGGCCCTTTCCATGAAACTAGAGATAAAAATACTCAGGATATGACTGGTGAAAGTGGTATACATTAACAAAAGATTACTGTTGGATGTATTGTTTACTTACAATCTATAAGATCTTTTACAGACACTTTATTCTTCCAATGCCAAAAAATTACTAATGATCCAAGATTTAGAAAAATGATGATGGATGCTCATCTCTTTATCTTACACCATTTGCAGTAAGAGTCCAAATATCATGAATAGCATAATGACATCTCCAATTTCCATGGCTTAGCCAACAAAGCAGAATATTCTTTAGTAACCAAAGAAAGAAATATATGATGTTCAATGTTTAGTATCCTGTAAACATTATTTTTTTCTGGATCTACTTTAATCAGTATGTTTTCTGCTCCCCCCCCCCCCCCAGTGTCCTATCTTTCATCTATAACTCTCTATTCTGAGAGGTCAGAGGTAGAGAAAAAAAGTACAAATTTAGGATATAATAAAGATGGCCTTTCAAAACATTGTGGAAAAGATATATTGATATTATTCATTAAAGGGTATTGGGACAACTGGTTAGCCATTTGGAAAAAATGAAATGGGAGCTTTATCCCACTCTTTATCTCACAATGAACTCTATTTGGTTCAAAGATTTGAGAATAAAAGTGAGATTATTACATATCTGGAATAAGCTTGGTGAGTAAAAAATAATTTTGACTCATTGAAAGCATGATAAAATTGAGAAGCTGGATGTAATGTATTAACAGATTAGACTAAATAAAAAATAAATATATTCATAGAGAAAAACACTATAAGTAAAGTAAAAAGAGGAACAAAAGTGTGGGAAGATATTTGTAAGTCAGAAAGTAAAAAAAAAAGTTTCTATAAGTTATTTAGTAAAGATCTAACAACCCATTATAAAGTGGTCATGAAAAAGTAATTTAAGTAAAAAAAATTCAAATGAGCAATAAAAAACATGCTTTTTAATTAATGACAGGTCATAATTTAAAAAAATCAAATTAGTATTGAAATGTCATTTTTTAAAATCTATCAGTTTGGCAGAAATATTTAAAGTTTGATCTGACCTGATATTGAGAAAGGTTTAGGGAAGCAGGTATTGGTTTATAGGTTGTTAGGAGAAAATATTTATCCAGCTTTCTGGTAGGACCAGTTAAAAAATAATTCTACTTCAAGAATTTACTCTAATGATACAATGGGAAAAATATTTACTTTTATGTGTGTAAAGGTTTAATTTAAAAGCTATTTTAGGACTCTCAGTCAAGAGCAGGTAAATGCTGTGCTTGCCTTTTCCCATGACCTCATCAAAATTACAACTAAATTATAGAACAAACATCCTTGAGAACCACTGGAAGGGTAGCTAAACAGAACTACTATAACTAAGGATATATAGAAGAAGCCACATTCAGATAGGTAGTAGGAGTGGAGACGTAGAACAGACTGTTCTCACACTCATGTGTGGTATTTGAGATCAGGACGATTTCTCAGTTTTGGAGGTCCCCCTCCCTGTAGAATGAGAGATTTTAGCCCCACACCAGATGCCCTAGCCCCAGGCTCTTGTGCTGAGGAGTCCCTACAACAGCTAGCTGGAAAATCAGCAGGGACCCAGTGTGGGTGGAACAAAGATCTGCCTGTGACCCAGGTATCCTCTTAAAGGGCCCAAGCATTGACTCACTTGTTCAAAAACACATGCCCTAAGATCCAGCATAAGCGCAGCAACTTGAACTGAATTGCAGTGGAACTGAATTGTTCACCTTAAGAAATAGACTGGAGCCTAACCAGGCAGTGATGCAGTGGATAGAACATCGGACTGGGATGTGGAGGACCCAGGTTCGAGACTCTGAGGTCGCCAGCTTAAGCACAGGCTTATCTGGTTTGAGCAAGGCTCACCAGCTTGCGCCCAAGGTCGCTGGCTCGAGTAAGGAGTCACTCAGTCTGCTGTAGCCCTCAGTCAAGGCATATATGAGAAATCAATCAATGAATAACTAAGGAACCGCAACGAAGAATTGATGTTTCTCATCTCTCTCTCTTCCTTTCTGTCTGTCCCTATCTGTCCCTCTCTCTGAATTTCTCTGTCTCTGCCACAGGAAAAAAAAAAAGAAAAAAAGAAAAAAATAGACTGGAAGGGCTGCTCTCTCAGAGACTGAAGTGACTACAGAAACCATCATTCCTAAGTTGAGCCCTCCCTGCCACCTAAGTTGCAGGTGTAGGCAGACACCAAGTCTAAATTTCCATTAACCAGGCAACACCATTCTCACCCCACTCTGGGGATTCTCTGATGCTTTGTCTTACCTAAACTTCTTTCAGAAGCTAATCCAAACAGGCTTCCAGCATGGGCACATGCTGTGACTTTCCTAAAATATTTCCAAGGTTCACAAACCCCACACAAACAGTAGCTATCCTCATTATGCCCTGTACCTTTTGCTAACTGGCCCCAAGCCTGGTACCAGTGACAGCCAGACTCAGTCTATAGCATAACCACTCCCTGGTACCTCCAAAACCAGCACAGGCAGTTACCAATCACAGATCACTTTGTAACTCTTCCAAGGTGGCCCTGGCCAGACAAGGCAGTGGCCAGTCTTGATCTGCACTGGAAACTCTCTCAAGAGTCTCAAGAATCAAAATTACTGGTGGCCTGCTTCAGATCATACCAGAGCACTGCTTAATTAGTACCACCAACACACCCAAAGATGGAATTAGCAGGCACTAGGATTTGCTAAAGCATGTCTTGCTTTGTAGGGTAAGCACTGACACAACTGCTTATCCACTGTAGTTATGGCCAGCCACCAAAATCAGTAAGACTGAGAGTCAGCCTTACCTCAGATACAACAGAGGTACACACACAAACCATGCCAGGAACACCCTTGGATCACCTTACTTAAGGCACAATAAAAAGTGAACAACTGGGCCCCAGAGGACACCTACCACATAAGGCCACTCTACTAGGATTGGGAAGAGTACCAGTAGTAGCAGATTCATTTGATACATGGAAACAAACACAAAGAGGCAGCCAAAATGAAGAGACAAAAGGGCATGTACCACATGAAAGCATAGGACAAAACTCCAGCAAAAGAATGAAACAATATAGAGACAAGCAATCTGCCAGGTGCAGAGTTCAAAACACTAGTTACAAGGATGTTTAATGAACTTAGGAGAAGACTAGATGATCTGAGTGAGAACTTCAATAAAGAGATAGTAAATATTAAAAAGGAGATAAAAACCATACAAAAGACCTAGTAAAAATGAAGAATAAGAACTAAAATAAAGAATATATTAGGGGGAATGAAGAGCTGATTAAATCAAATCAGCAATTTGGAAGACATGATAGCAGAAAACACCCAATCAGAATTTAAGAAATGAATATAGTTTAAGACCTCTGGGACAACTTCGACATAAAAACATTCACACCATGGGGGTATCAGAGGAGAGAAGAGAAAGAGATTTAAAAATATTTAAAAGTTATTTGAAGAAATTATAAATAAAAACTTCCCTAAGTTAAAAAATTAGATGTACAAATGCAGAAAGCAAAGAGAGTTCCAGATAAGATGAATCCAAAGAGGCCCATACCAACACACATCATAATTGAAAGGCTAATGATTAAAATGAAGAAAGAATCCTAAATGTGTCAAGAGAAGAAAGTATAGGAGGTCCTAGGGTTATGACAATCTCGACATATGATGTTTCAAGTTTACGACACTCACTCCCATAAAAACTTAAAAAAATTCAGACATAAGTGTTTCAGTTAATGCCATTAGTGCCATACTTACGGACTACTTGGGCAAACTAGTTTGGTTGCACACAGCAGAAGAATATGAAGTAATGCTGTGTATGAGTGAGGGAGTTGGCATGCCCCAGTATGCTTACCAATGGACTGTTAAAAGTAAAAGTGTTGCACTGGTGTTGCTTTGTTTGGCAGTTTCTTGGCCCTTATTTTTTTTGTTCCTAAGTGAAAGAATCTTCAGCTATAGTGCTTCAAAGAAGAGGAAAGCCATCATGATGGATGTCACAGAGCTGCTGGCATCACATAGAGAGGAGCTGTCTGCTGGGCACCTAATGCAGCTGGAGAAGCAGCTCATTGAAGAGGAAGAGATAGAAACCCCAGAACCCAAGAGATTTACTACCAAGAGTCTGGCAGAAGGATTTTCTATGGTAGAGGATGGGTTGACAAAATTTCAGACTGAGGACCCCAGCAATGACAGATTCAGTAAGGTCTACAGAGCAGTTATGGATGCCTTGCAATGCTATAAGCAGGTTTTGGAAGAGAAGAAGTCATCAGCCCTCCAGACTAGATGGGACCAATTTTTTAAGAAGGTAGAGAGGCCTGAAACAGATCCTGTACCCTCTACATCAGCTGCTTCTCGAGATCAAACACCTGTAGTACAGATAGAATCATCTCCAGCATCTCCTGCATGTTCCTTGGCAATCCTGATTCACCTGACTCAGTGTCTCCAGCACCTTTTGCAGGCTCTCCTGCCTCTCCAGCTTCCTCCTCCCAGCCAGCCACTCTCTCCCACCTTGCAATGCTCCTTCCAGTGTGAAAGCCAACCATAGAAATAGAGGTAAGGAATTTTTTTACACTAATTTTTTGTCACTATTTTGTTACTATTGTAGTGTACAGTACAGAACATTTATGTCATTTTCCTTTTTCTGAGGCTTAGTTGTGTTTTTTTTTGTTCCAGATTATGATTTTACAACTTGTTAGGATAGGTAAGTGACTTAGGCAAAAGTGTGTTTCAACTTACACCAAAATTCAGGTTATGTCAGTGTTGTAGAAATGGAACTGTGTCATAACCTGAGAATTCTTGTAGTTGGCTATGCATCAGGGAGCTCCCATAAGATTGTCAGCTGATTTCTCAACAGAAACTTTGAAGATCAGAAGGGATTGATATAAAATATTCAAAGAAATTAAAAGTATTCAAATATTCAATTGAAATATAAAGTATTACAAGAAATGTTAAGGGGTCTTCTTTAAAAATAATAAGAAAAAATATGAATAAGAAAATATTGTAAAGAAAAATTCTCACTGACAAAAGAAAACATGTAATAAAAACAATGGATCAACCAACACTAAAGTTAGTATGAAAGTTAAACGGCAAAAGTGGGAGATCATGTATAATTTCAACAATAAATTAAGGGATCCACACAAATACATACACACAAAAGAAGAAAAAATAATGACAGAAGCAAAAACATTGAGAGTAAAATGGTAGTAATTATACAGTTATAGACTGTATTCAACTTAAGCAACCATCAACTTAGAATAGACAGCTATAAACATAGCTTGGTATACATGAAACGCATGATAACTACAAACCAAAAATCAACAAAAGATTTACAAAACATAATGAGAAAAGAATCCAAAAACAACAAGTTTTGTGTGTACTCCAGCAATGGCTCAAGTCCAGACACGCTTTCTCACTGCTAACAAAAGATATGCTATAGATGAAGTTCCCTTTGCAACCCTCGCAGCTTCTGAAATTGCTAACTTTAGTAACATCATCAATAAATTGCTGGAGGCCAAAAGTGAGGTACACAAACGTGTGGAGTTTGATTTCCTTATCAAGGGCCAGTTTCTGTGAATGCCTTTGGTCAAACATGAGGAATCGGAAAACATCTCATCAGAAAAGGTTGTGAAAGCAGAATACACTACGTGGAGAAATACACTGCACCTTGGCCAGAGCGATGCCTACTCCATGATGACTGGATCAGTTCAATCAAAAGGGCAGAGGATGGATCTTGACTGTTTTTTATGACAAGACTTCTTGGATCTGGTCCTTGGAAGGAAAGTCAATAATGACAACTGTGGGACAGACCAAAGTTTTAAAAGATGTGGCCTGGATAAAAAAAGACAGCTTGTCTTGCCTACTACGGAGCACCTCCCTGGCTGAGACTGTTGTCTTACAGGAGTGGAATGCAGACAGAAACAAAGTGAAAGGGCCACACTGCTGTAGAGTGTGTGCTGGAAGTATGGACTCTAGAGCTGTGGATGGCACAGGAACTAAACTTTGCAGTGGCTCCAAGGATAAAATGCTAAAGATCTGGCCTACAGTCTTATAGATGAAGAAGATGAAATGGAGGCATGCACAAATGGACCAAGAAAAATACAGAAAACAGAGCAACTACGGCTAACAAGAGACACCTATAGTGAACTTCTCCAGCCACAGGGAAGAAATTTTCTTGGTTCTGTGGTCAGATGTTGAAGAAATCTCCAGTGCATTCTGGGACCACACAATTAGAGTGTGGGATGTTGAGTTTGAAGTTAACTTTGACAAGAGATAAAGTGTTTAACTATATCTCTTATTCATCACTTTGTAAACGTTTAGCATTGAGAAACACAGATAAGCATATCAGACTGTGGCATCCCTGAACTAAAGATAGTTCTGTGGTGTCACCATCCCTAACCTCACATACAGACTGGGTCACCACAGTAAAGTGGTCTTCCACCCATGAGTAGCAGCTGGTTTCAAGTTCTATAGATAACATGGTCAGGTGGTGGGACACAAGAGGCTGGAAGCCTCCTCACTGTGAATGTGCTCATGGAGACCACATTCTGAGTGTGGACTGGACAGACGCAGCGTTACTCCTGAGTAGAGGGGCAGACAGTAAGGTGTATCTCTATAATTATCCACCTACCACTTTCTGCATGGGGGCCTGAAAGTTAATAATAAATTTAACTACAGAGGTTCTTTCTATAAATGTAACTGACAGCAAAAACTCATATTATATCAGTGCAGATCACCCTTGGTAATAGTTATTGCTGTCTTTCTTTAATTTTGTATTTGTCATATAACAGTTTTCACTTATAAAATATAAAATGTGGTTTGTATTCTCTTTAAAAAATGGACAAAAATATCCTTATTGTAAATATAATAAATTTTAGGACCAAAAAGCTTTAAGATATTTGATCAAGGTTCAGAGCAGATTAGAAGTAGAAACCAGGTGACCTTGTACCCTGCTCACCATCATTGTCATTGGCCCCTACAAGCTCTGTGAGAATCAGTCAAAGCCATGAGATTTAGAAATGTTAGACCTTCCAAAGACTGAAACTTTCAAATAAACATACATATATTTTTATTGTTAAAATATGAGAGTAAAAAGAAAGCATTTACCCATTTCCCTAGCAATTGAAACACAATACGCAGTTGTCTAAAAGGTGATCATATTGAAAATTGGACAATTAATATTTGGATCAATTAATCAGAAAATAATATTGGTGTAGGAAACCAAATATTAAAAAACTAAAAAGGAAAAAGTATATTTCATGTGCCAACCAGCTATATTGTTTAAATATTTTGTTTATGGCTATGGTTCTTGAACTTTCATATCCTTAAAAGTTTTGAGGACAGCAAAGAGCTTATGTTTATGTGGGTAATATTTATCAGTTTTTACCATAAAGTAAATTAAAAACAGATATCTTGCCTGACCTGTGGTGGCTCAGTGGACAGAGCGTCAACACTGAGGTCCCAGGTTCAAAACTGTTTCTCCAAGGCTTTAGTGCGGGCTCATCCAGCTTTGAGTGCACACTCTCCAACTTGAGCAAGTAGTCACTGGCTTGAGCCCAAGGTCACTGGCTTGAGCAAGAGGTCACTGGCTCAGCAGAAACCCCTCCCTCCATGCCCGTCAAGGCATGAATGAGAAGCAATCAATAAACAACTAAAAAGTGCTGAAACTAGGAGTTGATGCTTCTCTATCTCTCTCTTCTTGTCTGTCAGTCTCTCTCTCTTTCTCTTACATAAACAAACAAACAAATAAATAATAAAAGCAGATATCTTTTTTTTTTTGAAGTTTATGGTTTTAATTTTTGGAGTATATTTTTTCTTTTTAAATTTTATTTTTCAATTACAATTGACATCCAGTATTATTTTATATTAGTTTCAGGTGTACAACATAGTGGTCAGAGAGTTATATAATTTCTGAATGACCCCCCTGATAATTCAAGCACCCATCTGGCACCACCCAGTTATTACAGTATTATTGACTGTCATCCGCACACTGTACTTTACATCCTGTGACTGTTTTGTAACCACCGACTTGTACTTCTTAATAAAAGAGGTAAATTTTATTACTAGTTCTTTTAAAAATAATAATTTAACTTCATGTGTACAATATTAACCTTTTCTACGAAAACCCACCAGTATTTTAAAAAATTAGTTAAAATGGCATCATTTTACATTTGTCTTATAAGTCTCTTTCACGTCTAGCTAAACAGAAAACATTCTGCATTCAATCTGTTGCAATGAATTGCATTGTTTGAATCAAATGAAGAAAATTCAGCTTTTCACAGAGATGTAATTAAAAATGAATGAAGTATTTTATTATTATTTTTAGGTAATTGTGAATATTCTTCTTTTATCTTGGACTAAAACTAGATAAGTGGTAGTTTCCTGAAGAAACTAGATGTTAGTTGTAACGTGTCACCTGAAAATATGTCAGTGAAATTTTCATACTCTGTTACACTGAAATGCACTAGTTTATCTTATGTTTTAATTGGATCGTTTACCCATATATAGTTTTGTAACATCATACATCAGTCATCTGGAAAATTTTGATTTATTGAGTTATGGAGAGCTTAGAAATGCTGACACTTTTTATGACATAATATATTTTTTAAAAAACACATCATTGGCCTTGGCCAGTTGGCTCAGTGGAGAGTGCATCGGCTCAATATATGGATGTCCCACTTTCTATTTTGTGGGGACACACAGGAAAGGCGACCATCTACTTCTCTTCCTCTCCCCTTTTTGTCCCTCTTTTCCTCCTATGGCTGTAGCCATAGGATTCAGGAAGAATGAAGACAGAAAGGTGGTCATTGGCTTTGGCAGCTTGGTTGGTTTGAGCATCAGCCCAGGCAATGAGGATTGCTCAGTTGATTAGAGCATGGCCCCAGGCTGGGGTGGTTGGGTAGATCCTGGTTTAGGCGCATGCAGGAGTCTGTCTCATTCCCTTCTTCTCACTTAAAAAAAATCACATCATCACTGTAGTTGATTGGTGATCACCAATCTCTTTAGAAAAGAATTTAAATATTGAGAAGCTGTCAAGTTTATAGCAGTGAATGCAAATTTTTCAAAATTCTAATTTTTACTTGAAACTAATCATTGGCAACAAACTCTGTCAGATATTTTCCTTACAGCTCATTTTGGTTATTTTTGAGAAAATGCCTGCCTAATATCCACATCCCAATAACCACACTTAGTCTGACCAGTGTTCTTTCAAGTAAAAATGATGTTCTGTAGAAAGGTAGCTAAGTAAGCTCACAACACCCACACATGTCTTGTTCTTTGAGATCAACACGGTACTTCAGCATATAGCAGAAGTGCTTCATGTGTATTTCTCATTTCATCACACAGAGTATTAAAAAACTCATGTACTTGAAGTATAATTGTATAAAATTAATAATTTAATTTAATAAAGATTCTATTACATTGATAATTGTTACTGCGTCATCAAGGGCTTCTTAAGTGGAACTGCTTTTCTGTTTGTGTGATTTACTAGGAGTGTATAATAGTAACAAACACAGATGTATAACCTTGTATACCCCCTTGATTTGTGTTCATGTGCCATCAGTGAAAATAGCTCAGTGAAACAGGCAAAATAAAATAGAATTATTATAAAAACAGTTTTGACTTGCCTCTGGAAACCCCTGAAAGAGTCTCAAGAGGGGACACAAGACTGCCCTTTGAGAATCACTGGTTTACAGTAATAGCAGGTGCTGGAGGTGAGAGAGTGATAAGAAGTCCTGTTTTGATAAAACAGTGGCAGTGATCTGAAAACAAAAGACATTACTCAAATGCAAAACCTAGAATTAACTAGAACTGGCATTTGCTCAATGATGTTTAACTCAGAGCTATACAAAAGTTCTCTTTACAACCGAAACAATTTATTTTTCAAAGTTATGTTTTACTTCCTTGAAATTATTTTTATGTCATTTAATTTTTGATAAGTCAGGTTCTGTTCAAATATAATTATTACTACAGCCTGTGTGTGTGGGTAAACACACGCGCGCGCGCGCACACACACACACACACACAAACACACACACACACACCCCGATAACTGTTGGCATTATCAGCATCCCTGCCTCAATCATCACCTTCTTCTCTCTTGTGACTATGAAGCAAATCATCTCCCTGTCAGTGATCCATGTGAAGTCTGAAGCAAGTAGTACTCTCATCAGTATCAAGCCTGAGGCCCTGACCACCGGTTGGCTCAGTGGTAGAGCGTCGGCCTGGTGTGCAGAAGTCCCGGGTTCGATTCCCAGGACACACAGGAGAAGCGCCCATCTGCTTCTACACCCCTCCCCCTCTCCTTCCTCTCTGTCTCTCTCTTCCCCTCCCGCAGCTGAGGCTCCGTTGGAGCAAAGATGGCCCGGGTGCTGGGGATGATGGCTCCTTGGCCTCTGCCCCAGGTGCTAGAGTGGCTCTGGTCGCAACAGAGCGATGCCCCGGAGGGGCAGAGCGTCGCCCCCTGGTGGGCGTGCCGGGTGGATCCCGGTCGGGCGCATGCGGGAGTTGTCTGACTGTCTCTCCCAGTTTCCAGCTTCAGAAAAATACAAAGAAAAAAAAATCAAGCCTGAGTCTCATTATTTCTCACATTCTCAGTTATTTTTCTTTTACTGTAATTGTCTCATTCTTGCACTATCAATCTTCATACACTGGGTTATTCCCATCAACACATAAAATAAACATTCTCTTTCATCTATCTTAAAAACAACAATAACAACAAAGAAAACTCTACCTTCTCACTATTTTCGTTTTAATTTAAATTCCTCATCCTTGAAACTCTTTTTAATGCACTCTAACATGGTACCCATCCTGGCATGCTACTGAAACCACTCTTGTCAAGGACATCAACAAGTTAGACTTACAAGCTACCAAAGCCAATGACCACCTTTCTGTCTTCATTCTTCCTGAATCCTAAGACTCACTCAACACACAACATTACTCGTGCTTCCTTTTCGGAATTTAGCAACCTCACTCTCTAGTGGCTTTAATCCTCATTCATTGGGAGTTCCTTTTCAGTCTCCTTTGCTGGCTCTTCTTCCCTATCAACCTGTAGATATGGGGTTCTTTGAGGCTTTGTAATTCTTTTATTTTCTTATTTTTATTTTTTTAAATTTTGTTTTAATGAGCGGAGAGGAGGCCAAGAGAGACGGCTGTATGCGACCTGACCTGGATCCACCTAGCAAGCTCACTAGGGGGCAATGCTCTGCTCATCTGGGGCCCTTGCTCCATTGCAACTGGAGCTATTTTTAGCACCTCAGGTGGAGGCCATAGTCATCCTCAGCGCCTTGGGCCAGCTCACTCTAATGGAGCCTTGGCTGCAGGAGGGGAAGCAAGGAAGAAGGAGGAGAGAAGTGAGAGACGGAGTGGTGGAGAAGCAGATGGGCACTCCTCCTGTGTGCCCTGACTGGAAATTGAACCCAGGACATCAACATGCAAGGCTGATACTCTACCACTGAGCCAACCAGCCAGGGTCAAAGGCCTGGTAATTTTAAATATTTTTTTCTCTCTTCACTCTCTTCTTAGATGACCTACTCTAACTCCTTGTTGATGATGACCTTATTTGTATCTCTATCCCAGTCTTTTCCTCAGACCACCATTCTCATGTTTATAATAGCTTTTATTTTATTTTTTTATTTTAGTGAGAGAGACAGAGAGAGAGAGAGAGAGTGGGACAGACAAGGTCAGACAGACAGGCAGGGAGAGAGATGAGAAGCATCAACTCATAGTTGTGGCACCTTAGTTGTTCATTGATTGCTTTCTCATACATGCCTTTACTGGGGGCTACAACTGAGCCAGTGACCCCTTGCTCAAGCCAGTGACCTTTAGTTCAAGCCAACAATCTTGGGCTTCAAGCCAGTGACCTTTGGGCTCAAGCCAGAGCCACTGGGTCACGTCTTTGATCCTACACTCATGCTGATGAGCCCATGCTCAAGCCAATGAGCCCACACTCAAGCTCATGACCTCAGGGTTTTGAACTTGGTCCTCAGTGTCCCGGGCCAATGCTCTATCCATTGCACCACTACCTGGTCAGGCTTTAATAGCCTTCATGACAACATTATTTGAACCCAAGTGACTTTTAGATGTCTCAAAATAGTATGTTTAAAATGTAATTTTTTATTTCTTCTCCCCCAAATCTATGCCCTTCTCCCATCTTCTTCATTTCAAATGAATGACACCATTTTATACTCATCATTCCAACCAGACATTTAGGCATCTTCCTACATTTTTGCCTTCCCTCAGGCCCAGATCTTCAATAATTTAAACTTTTGTATATCCAGTTATTATTTAGGTTAAGAATGTGAAGTTTTGTATTATATGTATCCTATGGTATAAATCATCTTTAACATGTTCTTTGTATGTTTATCTACTAGTCCCTTGGAACTTTGTACATGATTTAAAAGATACAACCCAGTTGCCCCTTGGCACATTTAGATCATAATTCCTGGAACCAGTTCTGTAGATCCAAGTCTTGCTTTACAAAGGGGCCACCTTCTAGAGATCTGCTCCCTAAAATATATTGATTGTGCCATATATATATATGGTTATATAAATAAGATAAAAAATGGAATACTTTGATGCTTTTTTTATATTCCTGGTGATTTTTATAAACATTTCTTATGTACACAAGTGAGAATATTACAAAGTAATCTTTCCCTGGCTGGTTGGCTCAGCAGTAGAGCATTAGCCTAGAATGTGGAAGTCCCAGATTCGATTCCTGGTCAGGGCACACAGGAGAAGTGACTATCTTCTTCTCCCTCACTGCCCCTCCCCTTTTCTCTTTCTCTCTTGTCTCCCACAACCATGGCTAATTTGAGAAAGTTGGCCCTGGGCTCCGAGGATGGCACCATGGCCTAGACTCAGATGCTAAAATAGCTTGGTTTTCGAGCAATAAAGCAATGGCTCCAGTTAGGCAGAGCATCGCCCCCTAGTGGGCTTGTGGGGTGGATCCTGGTTGGGGTGCATGTGGGAGTCTATCTCTCTGCCTCCTCCCCTCTCACTTATTATTATTAATAATTACTTTATTATTATTATTATTAAATAAAGTAATCTTTATAGCCACTGCCTCAAAATTCTTACTCAACTCAGACAAACCACTTTCATAACAAGCTGCTAAACTCTCTGTTATGTATAGTGAAAGCAGTGACACATCAAGTAACCCCCTAGAGCCAGTAAATGATACCATTTATGCCTCTTCTCTCTCTAGCACTGCACTGCACTTGGTCTTTAAACAATTGACCTTTTTTTCTTCTCCCATTAGCTAATGTTCCCCTCTAAAATTTTGTTTCAACATTGATATTCACACATTTTTGTCTTGGAGTGCAAAGCTGCAGATAATATGAAGAACCATACATAGATTTTTTTAGATCAATCTAAAAAAAAAATCTTTCCAAACTGTTGAAGTGCTTACTTCTTTTATTTGGTCTTCGGATGTTAATAGATGAATCATAAATCTGTTTAAATATAACGTTTTGGCTTCCATATATTCCTACTGACATTAATATAAATTATGCACAGTGGGCATAGAAAACAAGCAAGGGCTGAATATGGGTTGCCATATCTCTGTTTCTCAGTGTATTAATCGTGGGTGCTACATAGCTTCTTCTAACAACGTCTTATACTCTCTGAGTCTGAACTGCTTATTCAGTCTCTCGCTACCAAGCCAAAAAGAATTTACTATTGTTATTTCTAAATGAATAAACATTTTATTTTGGTAAAGTCATAAAAATACTGATAGAATATTTCCCCTTTTTGTGAGTCAGAGCAGATTTTTAAAAATCCACCTACCATTATAATTAGAAAATATAAATAATATATAGTGATGTTTAAAAGGTGTATGACTTTTTATGACATCTGTATCAAGCAAAATATCTTCTTTATTTTTCAAAAAGTGATTTTTAAAAGCCTACAAAGTACATTGAAAAAAATCACAATGAGGCTACTGTAACTAAAGATACTTTGTAATTGCTTGGTTCAATTTCACGAGAATCTTGAATTGCAACCGTTAAACTATTTTTTCTTATATTTGTGATATGCCAAATGAGTCAAAAGCTAATCTAAATTGATTTTGAAAGCAGCTGTCAGTCAAAATCAAGTAGCCAAATCAGCTCAGAAGTTTGCTTTCTATCATCATAGGAGTCAGTTGCAATAGAGAACTTCATAACTCTGCATATGCATAGATTTTTAATTATACAACACATTGGACCTATAGCAAAAAGCAAGCCTAAAGAATGTTTCAAGGCTCATATCATGTGGTCCAGTAGTGAGGTAAGTCTTAAATACCCATACACCAAATTATGGAACATTTACCTACAATGAGTTTTTATTATGCTTCAGCATGTTTGTATGTGGAGGACAGATTGGGCAGCTAGTATTATAATTCAGAGAAAATTTCTATCCAATGTGCATGGACACTGGAGGAACACAGTGGATGTAAATTATGGCCAGTAACCCTGGTGCGATCCACCAGCCAGGTCTCATCAACTCATTTAGACACACGGGGCCCTAAAACAAAGCTTCCTCAAATAATATGTATTTTATTTATTTTGAAATATGAAGATCTCTAACTGCTCTATAAGGGAAACTCCTCATGGGCTGATGAAAAGTCACCGGGATCCCAGCCAGAGAAGCCTCCAAAACCAATATAACCTAGAATCCCCTCTTGCTTCTCTTCATCTCCCCTTTGTGTTGTCTATTTGACTTTGCTATCAGTGTGGCTTATAATGTTCTGAGCACAATGAAAAATAATTCTGTGAATCTGTGCTCAATATCTAAAGGAAGTCTCAAACCAGCAAATGTAAAAGATATTTCCCCTCTCTCTTGTTTTAATTGCCTGGAAGATATGCATATACTGTTTAGAATGATTGTAAGAACTGATGTGTGCAAAGAAAAACCCTTGTTCAGTGCTCTGCACTTTGCTATCTGCCTATGGCGATGGACAGTCCAGAGATAAAGGGGGAAAAAGCCTAAAATGCATCAATCCCAGAAATCTCTTATAAGTAGTAACCAAGGGCAAAATAATATGCAGCTGACTGATAAAAAGTGAGGCTACTTTGTAAATTTAGGGTCTAATTCTCTTCACCCATCTCTGGTTAAAAACCAAACAATTTTTTTTTTCACCCAGCTTCCAATTGCAGAGCCTGTTGAAAACTTATTATTTTCAAATAGGATTATATTCTGTTAATATGAGAACATGCATATTACCATATCTGGTAAAAATCAAAAGTTCCAATTTGCTCACTACATGTAAATCCAATTCAAAATATTTCCATAACATATATCTGCTGGGTGTTACACTATTTGTGTGTCACTCCGGAATGGATTAACTCCATGACAGGCTAGGCTCAGTTTTTCTGCATTTGGTGTTTTTAAACAGTTTATATTTGTTATCATATCAAAGACAGGCTTGCAGTTTTCAAAAGGAAGAAGAGAACACAGCGCCCAAGGCTCCTCCAGCATTACATTTCTTATTCCATTTTATCTTTCGCGGTTTTGACTAATGTCAGTAACAGCTACTGGTAATAAACTGCTTGTTACAGCCTGCTGTTGCCTTGAAGCCTGGCTTTGATACATTGTCAGCCAATCGGAAGCATTTCCTGATTACATTTCCAAATTGCTTGTTTATTGATTGAGAGTTAATAAAGCAAAAGACAACTTTACGGCTTAAATTAAATCAAAGTTTCCTTTGATGTTCAAATTATCCAATCAACAAATATGCAGTGAAATGTAAGCATTTGAAAGTTTTATCTGAAAAGGAAAAAAAATATGTATGAGATAAATGGATCTTTGCATAGACACGGTAGCTAAGTGCTAATGAAAAATATGTGCAACTTAGCATACTGTGATTTCATTTATTTCTCAGGCGAAAGAAATGATGTCGTTATTCAATCCACCCCACTTCCCAAACCTGAACAAGAAAAGTATTCCAGGAGATGTGTCATTTAGTTGGCAATAATTTCTTAAATCTATAACTGTTTTGGTAAACAAAATGAAGTATATATACTTTATGGATTTATTAAATATCTAATATTTGGAACTGGTAATACAATTTAGGTGACATCTTTGGAGTATTACACTGTAGCTGTTCGGGTGATATGGTCAGTGCAACTATGTAAAAGAAATTGGCCTCTTTGAAATTGTAGTAGGTTTTGACATCCCGTTCCCAATGAGAAAACAACCTCTTATGAGCATAAAGGGACATCAGACATTTCTGTCAATGATGGAAATAAATAAATATTCAAAAGTTTGTCACTTTCACGACTCTCAGAAGAGCAGCATTTCATCACATGTGACCTATGAGCTTTATATTTGGTTAGAGAGAAAATATAGGGTTCCTTAATCTTGGATAAAATTATAAAGAGACAGTTGTTATTTCTCACTATTGTGTTATAATATTAAGTGAAAAGGGAAGTAAAAACTGTGTAAAGAGTGGGATACTGAATCTATAAAAAGAATGATGGAGGATGAGGAATAAAGCTTAGTGGAAATTATGCCAGGAAATATAATAAAATATTAACAGGCTATTTTGGGGAGACACTAGAAGTATTTTTTTCTGATTCTTTCTTTATTTCCTAAATTTAAAAATAAGCATGCATTACACTTACAATGGGAAAAGACATTAGTTTAAAATTAAAGTTAACAACAACAACAACAAAGAAATGGTGGCATTTTCCTAGCTGTTTCTGTGACAAGGATATTATGAAAAGTTTATTCTGGGATTAGATATCTTGGGAAGCCTCGAGTGTGTTACTGGATTTCTGAAATTACACACCAAATATTTGAGCTTCTCCTACTATTTTTTTCTCCAGAGCTATCCAAAGACAATTATTCAGACCATGTTATATTTCTAGATTGGGTAAGGAATGTTAATTAGTTTCAAAGAGATTGTGATTCAGGTGTCACCCTTTAGCTGGCCTCTTTCTTGAACCTGTTCATGTGGCACCAGTAGGCAGGATGACCTCTTCAAAGTGCAGCCTGATCATGTCCTGCCTGCTTCTCAGAGCCGAGGCTGTATGCTTGCTTTCCGCCCGGCCTCAGCTGTGTCTCAGGAGCCCACCAGCCCCTCTGCTCCAGCTGCAAGGACTTCTGGGTCTTCTCACTACATGAACTAACTCTTGTCCAGTCCAGCTCACACCTGCAGCACTCACTCAAGAATTGTCCACATCAGGGTTCATTGTCACTTGCTGTCATCAAATCTGTTGCTGCCTTAGTAACACGCGCCATGCTTGGCACAAAGTAAGCACTAAATAAATATGTCGTAAAGGGGTAAATGAGAAATAAACGAGAGAACAGATAAAGTAGTTGCCAATCACTCTATATACTTCTGGCTGATTTTCTTAAATATCTAAAGTGATTCACAGAAAAAGTTTCCATTCATTCATTCATTCATCATTCATTATTTTCTTGATCATTTACTGTGCAATGGACATGTAAACACAATAGGAGATGATTTTTTAAAATTATTTTTTATTTATTCATTTTAGGGGAAAGAGAGAAGAGAGAGAGGGAGAGAGAAAGGGAGAGGAGCAGGAAGCATCAACTCCCATATGTGCCTTGACCAGGCAGGCCCAGGGTTTCAAACCGGCGACCTCAGTGTTCCAGGTCAATGCTTTATCTGCTGTGCCACCACAGGTCAGGCTTTTTTTTTTTAAACTATCTTTTTATTTGGAGATGAAAACATGAATTTGACATGGACCTTTTTCTAAGAGTTCATAGTGCTAATCAGCATTTCCCTTTGTCGAGGTTGACTGCTCTTGATCAAAGCATGAATAGACGCTTGAAGTGGAGCTGTGCTTACCTCTCAATAATTATATCTGTATGACTAGGCACCCAGTTTTAGGCCAAATCCAGGAGTTATTTCTTATTTTTCTCTACCACTGACTCCTCAATTTCTCACCCTCAGAAAACCTGGCCACTTTTGAATCCATCTTATTACCTGCAACCACCTGGTAAAAGCATCTGTCATCTCTGTCCCCACAAGTCTCCTCACTTCCTTTTTAATTCCCTACATTCTGTTTGCCATAAGACAGCCAAAATGATTGTGGGTGGAGCGCAGAGCACATTCCTAGCAGCTATGGCTGATGCAATGCTGTCAGAATACTACAGCTCCCAGAAGCCTCCTGGGCATACCCAGGAAGGAAGCTCGCCCGCTATAAGGAAGTGACTTAGCACCAATCATGCAGCTCCCTGATCTTTTCAGCCATTGGCTTTGAGGATCACTCTGTAACATCCTATAGGCTGAACCCATGTATATAAGCTAGCTTACTTCCTGAATAAAGTGGATCTGCGTCACTGAACCTGGTCCCTGGAGTCCGGTCTTTGCGTCTCCGTAGTCCTCACCCCTGGCAGGACTTGTCAACAAGCGATCTCTTTAAAATGCGAATTTGATTAAAGCATTTGCCTGTTCAGTGTTCAAATGGCTTCCCCTTGTACTTGCAATCAGATGCAACTCTTGCCCTGGGCTGCAATGCTCTCCATTACTCACCTTGCCCAATGCCATTACTAAGTGCCACCCTTGTCCCTGATCATTGCTGCAGCCACAGACCAAGCTGGTCCCTGCATCAGGGCCTTGCCTTCGTTTTTCTGCACACTCTAAGTGCTTCTGCAGATCATTTCATGGGTTACTCTTTCTTCTTGTTGAGATCAGAACTCACAGGACAGGCACCTTTCAATTACTCACCAGTGTACTACTCTTTTGGAATTTTTTCAGAGCATTTATCAGTACCTGAAAATACCCAGTATTTTTTCTTAATTTTTTAAAAATTCTGCTCTCCCCCACCACTCAACATACACACACACACATGCACACTAGAATGTAAGCTTTATGAAGATAAGACCTGGGTGGCCTGTTAGCTGGTGAGACCTGGTGCCTAAACTGCCTGGTATGGATCAAGTGTTCTATAGATGCTTGTTGAATGGGTAAGTGCATGAATGAATGAACATTCATGGAAATACTGAGTTCTCAGCAATGTCTCTGGCTGGTGTTTGATCTTCAGCTAGAGCATGGTCCCTCTTCTTACAGAATCCCATCCTTGCATTAAGCCACACTGCACATCTCACTGGCTCTGTGAAACCTTTTCTAGCAGCCTTGTCTATAGATACCATTCCTTTTTCTGGTCCTTTGTACATAATTTATTGACCAACCCTGGCCACTTTTGACAGTGTAAGGAAGCACTATTTATACTTATGCAGGAACAACAAACAAGCACTGGACTGTCCTATACGGTCATCCTATTCACCCTATCCACTTACTTATTCATATATATAATATACTGAATATATAGATATATATACACTGTGACTATCATTTTTCATAGAAACACCATCCTTTCCCTTTTCTGTATTATAGCACACATGCTTAGTTGTAGTTAATTATGTTCAGCATATGAGAGGGTCCCAGGGGGTGCTAATGAAATGTTTATTCTCACTGTGTTCAGTCAGTAGCGCCAAACTGCTCTTTTTTTTCTTTCCAATTATATAATTCCCTTATTTGGGGGAGAATACTTTAAAAGAGAGAGTTTTTCTTCTGCATCATACTGTGTCTGATGTCTAAAGAAGTATTTTCTAGTTCTTATAAAATCAGTAAGAACCTCTAGTCTGCTCCTACCCTGTAAAGTTTTGTGCACAGACGTTACTGCAGGTCCAGTGCTTTATGCTTCATGTGACTGAAACGCTATCCTCTGCACTCTCTCCTTCCCCATCCTCCTCCAAGTAGACTCATTGCTGCACATGCTACAGGCCTCAGCTTCAGTGTCCTTGCCTCCCAAGATGTAAATAGTTGCTTAGACTCTCTGCTTTCCACAGTACACTGTCCTGCCCCTTGAACCATACCACACTCTTGACGATATAGACCTGTTTCCTTCTATCTCTGCCTTTCTGTCCTTTGGTCTCAGTACAACGCCTGTCTCAGAATACATGCTCATAAAAAAATTTGTTGAATAAGTGAATGCATGTGGAGGTTTGCCTATGCTTGGTTTCTAGTATAATAAGAGGAAAATGTATCTATTATCAGATAATTTCAGATAGCAAAAGATTATTCTTTTGAAAATAATATCCTAGTCCAAGCCTTGGAATAAATCATTCCGTCCAGCAGCTGTCCTCTAGTCAATGGACCTCATGCACATGGGCCAAGCCATTTTTAGTTAATTGGGTGCTAAGAACTAATTTGCTACTTTTTTTTTTAAATTAGAATTTTTTTGTATATAAAAGAAGTCTTCATTGTAACCATTTAATTACCAAAGTTATAATTGTTAATATTTTTCTAGTGTCAGTGCAGCAAATAAAGTAGAGACATGGGAGTTTATTCATAAAACTGCACATTTCGTGTTATAGCAGGGAGTTGTGACAACTGCTTCATTGGGTACTCCATAAACCATTATGGAAGGTGAATCTGTTCAGTCACTCCTGATTCTTATCATGCATGAAAAAAATGCAATGATAAAAATTCACGTAGAAATAATTACAAAAACAATCAACATTTTATTTAATTTATTTTTATTTTTTTTGTGACAGAGACACAGAGAGGGACAGATAAGGACAGACAGGAAAAGAGAAAGATGAGAAGCATCAATTCTTCGTTGGAGCATCTTATTTGTTCATTGATTGCTTTCTCATATGTGCGTTGACTGGGGGGCTACAGCAGAGCGAGTGACCTCTTGCTCAAGCCAGCAACCTTGGACTCAAGCCAGCAACCTTGGGCTTCAAGCCAGTGGCCTTTGGGCTCAAGCCAGGGACCATAGGGTCATGTCTATGATTCCCGCGCTCAAGCTGGTGAGCCCATACTCAAGCTGGATGAGCCCCCTAGCCCCTGCTCAAGCTGGATGAGTCTGTGCTCAAGCCGTTGATCTCAGGATTTGGAACCTGGATCTCTGCGCCCCCTTCTGACTCTCTATCCACTGCGCCACCTCCTGGTCAGGACAAAAACAGTCAAATTTTTAAAAAATAAAAAAAAAAACCCTCTAAAGTTCTTGTTAATACTTTCAAAAGGCAACATCTCATAGGAAATATAAATTAATGTGTTAAAACTTGTATTTGTATATTTCTTCTGATGCCTCTGAAGCCTGTTAAAAGCATTTCCTAGTAAAAAGATAATTCTACTTATTAAATAGTTTGAATGATTTTAACTTCCATTGCCTCTGTTTCTATAAAGAATAAGGCAAGCTGATATCAGGATTATTAAAACTCAAGCACATCCCAAGTTAATGGCATATCCTTCAGTCTCTATAAAGTCAATATAATAAAAAAATAATTAATGCTGGTAAGAACTAACACTTTCGGAACACATAATATTTTGACTATTTTAAGGCACAAAGGACCACATGAGGTAAGTAATATTATTATCATCAGAGGATATTAAGTGACAGAAAACTTAGATATTTTGCAAGGTCAGTTGTAGAAATGGAATTAGCACGCAGGCGGCCTGGCTGCAGAACCCATGGTCTCAGCCATGGCTCAGGTAGACAGAACTCGACTCTGCGCATGGGGCACTTTTATGTGAAAATGTCACCCTGGTTTTCTCTCTTCTAGCCTAGACTCTTATTTTCCCTTTGCTCAGACATCTTCACTAAGAAGAGGAGAAGAAAGAAGAGGAACAGGAAGAGGAGAAGGAAAAGAAAGAAGAGGAGAAAGAGAAGGAGGATTTGTTTGATTGTATTATAAAGTACCCTGCTATATTCTTCTAGGATTGAGGATAGCATAAAATATGTAATTAATTGAATAGGTTATAAGAATTCATCTTTTTAAAAATTTGACTCTATCATGAGTCCAGTTTACATAAGAATGTGTAAAAGAATTTTGCTAAACAAATGACATTTTAAAAATTTATTCATTTTAGAGAGGAGAGAGAGAGAGAGAAGAGGAGGAGGAGCAGGAAGCATCAACTCCCATATGTGCCTTAGCTAGGGAAGCCCAGCGTTTTGAACTGGTGACCTCAGAGTTCCATCTAGGTCAATAGTTTATCCTCTGCACCACCACAGATCAGGCACAGATGACATTGTATAGAGGGTAAAGACAGGACATGGGTAGGACAGGTCAATATATTTGAAGGAAGCAACAAAGATTTCAAGAAGAGGACAATTTGATTAGGTGAACTGAATCTTAAAAGTCATAGCTAGCCTGACCAGGCAGTGGTGTAGTGGATAGAGCGTCGGACTGGGATACAGAGGACCCAGCTCCGAGACCCCAAGGTCACCAGTTTGAGCGTGGGCTCATCTGGTTTGAGCAAAAAGCCCACCACCTTAAACCCAAGGTCGCTGGCTCCAGCAAGGGGTTACTTGTTCTGCTGAAGGCCCGTGGTCAAGGCACATATGAGAAGGCAATCAATGAACAACTAAGGTGTTGCAATGCGCAACAAAAAACTAATGATTGATGCTTCTCATCTCTCCGTTCCTGTCTGTCCCTGTCTATCCTTCTCTCTGAATCACTCTCAGTCTCTGTAAAAAAAAAAAATGTCATAGCTAGATGGAAGAGGAGAGAATCTAGTAGCCCCTGAGGTATGCAGAGCCGGCCTCTCCCTTCTCTGGCCATAGGACACACTTGCACGAATGGAAGGTTAGCCATATCCCCACAACTAGGCAACAACTTCCTCAAGCATCCTTTTCAACTAATATTGTTCATTAAAGTTACTTTCAAAAACTTATAAGTGAACTGAAACTTTTACTTGCCACCCCAACCTGGGTCCCTTGGGTACCTTTAAAAAGTCACCTCTCCCGCAGGAAAGGCACTTTCTGCTTTGTCACTTGTCACCCTGTTAGTTTTACAACTAGCCCTCCCTAGCTACAACTAGGACCCCCTACTTATCCTTCACATATTAACATCAAGAAAAATTGTATGAAAACAATCACATCATTCCTGAGCTAATTCTGCACCCATAATTTCATTTTCTTTTCATTCCTTCTGTTTTAAATATATCTGCGAAAAAGAATCCCTTTTCATTTCTTTAATTAATGCATTTATTAAAAAAGTTACAGGATACTGGGACTCTTGTAATACTTGACAATTATGGAAAAAAGCCATATGACCTGTGATGGCGCAGTTGTTAAAGTGTCGACCTGGAACACTGAGGTCGCTGGTTCTAAACCCTGGACTTGCCTGGTCAAGGCACATATAGGAGTTGATGCTTCCTGCTCCTTCCCATCTTCTCTCTCTCTCTTTTCTCTAAAATGAATAAATAAAATCTTTAAAAGTAAAAGAAAATAGCTACAAATATTCCAACCATGAGAAAATCTATTTGCATTCAAAAAGGCTGTAGGTTTCACCCTCCAGGTAGGAAGGACATGTTTAATCCAGTTGCTGATTTGAGCTTTGAGAAGGAAGATGAGCAAAACAGGGAGGGAAAGAGGTGAACTCGAGAGCAGGCTTTTGAATCTACACATCTGCTCAAAATGAAGGATCCCAAACAATGTCACCATGAAATGAATGCTCCATTCTTTCTTGCTTTCTGCCACTTGCTTTCTTGCTGTCTATTCACTTATTTAAAGTGGTAGCAATAATCAAACGGATTGATAACCTGTAGGACCTGGACGATCATATTATCCTCTCTCTGAGCTGTCCCTTCCCATTATTCATCAGCTACCACCAAGCCTTTTGCTCTGTCTCCAGTGCAGTATCCTGCACTTTGTTACTCATTAGGCCAAGGTTGATCCTCCTTTTGGCACTATCTGTAGACCCTGAGGCAAGCTCTTTTTCTGAACCTTGATTTCCTCAACTATAAAAGAGAGGAACATTTACCAGCCTCTGGAATTTAGTGATAATGAAAGTGTGTATCATGCACGCATACTAGCACCTAGCCTAGTACATAGCTCAGGACAAGTAAGTAGTGGCCATGTTCCTTTAAGATTGGCCTGAGGTTTAGAAGGACATCCCCCGAGGTCATAGCGGCTGGTAAGCTCTTAGCACAAGCACTTTAAGAAATCAGTGGGTGCAATCACATTAGGACAGAGTAATCACTAGTATTTTATGACGCTATTTGCTATAGAATGAAATTTGACATAGTATAGGTCTGTTTAGAAATTCTCTGAATGGTGGAGAAAAAAGTAATGATGATGATGAAGAGGAGAAAAAGGGTAGCACACACTTAAAAGCATTTTTCTTGTACAAGGTACTCTGAGCCTTACATGTATTTTAAGTGATTTCATTCCACTTACCTCAGAGGTAAGATCTATTATTATCCCTATTTTTCAGATGAAGAAACTGAGGTTTGGAAAAACTAAGACACATATTCAAAGTCATATTATTACTAAGAAGTAAAACTTGGATTAAAGTCCACATTTGTCAGGTTGAAAGGTCCAAGTGCTTTCTATTCTATCCCATTTATTCCCGAAGAAATTTAGTGACTTAAATTCCTTATTAAAAATCAATGTCCAGGGATATTACTACATGGATCTGGGGAAGGAGAATACAGTGAGATCGTTTGAGACTAGCTAATTAGACTTCACTCAGCCACTCAATTTGGAAGGGCTTCATGTTATACTGTATTAGCCAAAATGGCTCTGGCTGCAATTAACAGTCATTTAGATAATAGGAGCATTTGATTTTTTTTTCACATTACAAGAAGGATGGAAGTGGGTGGTGATGGTGGTACAGCAGCTCTGTGGTGCCAAGTGCAGGGTAGGCTTGGCCATAATGCTTCTACCTTCTTCCTCATGTTCACTTAGGAGCTGCAGTAGCACCAAGAAAATAGCCTCACATGAAAGCAATTGAAGGAGGAAGGAAGAAAATGCGTTCCTTTTCAGGGTCCTTCTATTTCTATGAGAAGAAAAACTTGACTAGAAGTGCTCTAGAGCAGTGGTCCCCAACCCCCGGGCCACAGACCGGTATTGGTCCGTGGGCCATTTGGTACCGGTCCGCAGAGAAAGAATAAATAACTTACATTATTTCCGTTTTATTTATATTTAAGTCTGAACGATGTTTTATTTTTAAAAAATGACCAGATTCCCTCTGTTACATCCGTCTAAGACTCACTCTTGACACGTTACCCTCGTCACATGATACATTTATTTGTCCCACCCTAAAGGCCGGTCCGTGAAAATATTTTCTGACATTAAACTGGTCCATGGTCCGAAAAAGGTTGGGGACCACTGCTCTAGAGATTTTCCCCCTTGTAACTCATTGCCATGTAACAATGTCCATGTAACACACTTTGACATCTTGAGCTGCAAGGGAGGCTAGTAAATGAGCACCTGGACAGAGCAACAACGTTAGCTTGATAGACTTCTGTTAATCAAGATTCAAGCCACATGCCACCTGAAGGAAACTCGGTTTTCTTTTAGCAAGGTAGGTGATCAGCCACTGCCATACATAAGCTCCTCAGACCAATACAGTGAAAATACAAAGCAGAAATTAGTTTACAAATGATTTAAAGAAAAGCTGTGACTTGCATGAGTTTATATAGACAGGCTCAGGATGAGAGTTCAACCCAGAATCCTTTGGCTACACCTGTGGTTTTCTAACTGAGTGCCTCAGGGTTTACACATTAATTTCATTACAATATCATTCAAATGTCTTTTAATTTTTAAAATGTGATTTAAATATAGTACATGTGTAACTTTCTCATATATCAGAAATTGAAACAATGCAATCCTTACTAAGGATGGCATGTGCAGTCTATGCTGTCAGTTAACTCAGTTTTTATTGCTGTCGTTTTTCAAACTTGGAGCAAAGCATATCCTGCCATCTCTATTTAATTCTAAAGTTTCCCGGAATTGCTAGGTAAGCTATTAACTATTTGTAATCATTAGATCATATTAATCTGAATTTTTTTCAGTACTGGACAACCATTATAAAATAATCAGTAGGATGTTGACAGTGATATAAGACTGCAGCAGCTGCAAGCACATTTGAAATAATCCCTAATTTGAAATTGTCATGTGTATCAGAATAGCTGCACTATTCTCACCAATGGACTTAATACCTCTCTGGCCCCTGCTCATGCTTCCAGCCACTTTCCCCTGACTCTCCCTGCTGCCCAAGCATCTCTTTCAATGCTGGGAACATTCTCTTGCCTCAGGACTTTTGCATATGCTAGTTCCTCTAGCAAGCATTCCTCATCTATACTGCTCACAAAAATGAGGGGATATTTCAAAATGAATATGAAGCGAGACAATATCACCTCATTTTTGTGAGCAGTGTAGTTAGAGGTTACTTTTGCTCTCCTATTAAAATGGTAGCGGGTCCTTGGGTTACGACATAGTTCCATTCTCACGACAGTGATGTAACCCGAATTTTGGGGTAAGTAAAAACACAACCTAGCCTAAGTCACTTAGCTAACCTAACACAGTTATAAAATCATAATCTATAACATAAAAGCACAACTAAGCCACAGAAAAAGAATACTACTTATTCTTCTGTCGTGTGCAACCAAAGTAATTTGCCCATGTAGTCCATAAGTACAATGCTAATGGCATAAGTCAAAACAACTTACATCTCAATTTATTTAAGATTTTTTGATGTGAGCATTGTAAACTTGAAACATCGTTATGTTGAGACTGTTGTAACCCAAGGATGCCCTGTACTACTTCTTCTGACCTCCCAAATTAGGCTAGTACCCTGGGTTTCACACTTTCTTCAGTACACTCATCATTTTGTAATTATTTTGTCTACAAATATTTTCCTTCTAGAATAAGAACTGTCTGAGGGCAACAACCATGGGTAATGCATTCACTGCTAGGTCTTTAGCTCTTTACACAGTACAGCCTCTGTGGAAGTCATCAATTATTTTTGAAGGAATCAATGTAACATGAATAAAATAAACATGAATTAGATGTAATATTGATAAAAGAGAGCAATGATGAAAAATTTTCTGATTATTAAAGAAAAGCTTATTAAATTGAAGGATAACATACAAATAGTAAAATACACAAATGTACTCATTTTAAATTTACAACTGGATGCATATTTCCAAATGTACACTGTGCACATTAAGTTAACCTTCATCCAGATAAATATACAATTTTTTACCCCACATCTTTCCTTCACGATCATACCCTCTCCTTACCTTCCCACTCCCAGAAGTAACAACTGATCTGACTTCTATCACCATAAATTAGTTTTTGCCCATTCTAAAATTTCATATAAATAAAAGTTATCTAGTATGCATGCTTTTGTGTTTGGTTTCTTTCATTCAACATAATATCTATGAGATTCAGACATGTTGTATGTTCCTTTTTATTATTTAAATGTATTCCATTGAATGAATATACCATGAGGTAGTTATTCATTTTCTTATTGATGAATATTTGTCTTCTCCACCCAATTTTGAGCTATAATGGAAAAAAACTGCAATAAACACTCACTCTGCTACAATTATTTCTATGGTCATATGTTATTAAAAGAGCTCTGTTCCCGCTACCCCATCATTAAAAGAAAAATACCAACCAACATGTTCTTAAAAAACAACAACAACAACAACAACAAAAACCCCAGCCTGACCAGGTGGTGGAACAGTGGATAGAGCATTGGACTGGGATGCGGAGGGCCCAGGTTCAAAACCCTGAGGTTGCCAGTTTAAGCGCAGGCTCATCTGCTTTGAGCAAGGCTCACCAGCTTGAGCCCAAGGTCAGTGGCTTGAGCAAGGGGTCACTCGGTCTGCTGTAGCCCCCTGCTCAAAGCACATATGAGAAAGCAATCAATGAACAACTATGGTGCCGCAATGAAGAATTGATGCTTCTCATCTCTCTCCCTTTCTGTCTGTCTGTCCCTATCTATTACTCTCTCTGTCTCTGTCTCTCTCGATCTTTGTAAAAAAAAAAAAAAAAAGAAAAGAAAAAAAAAAGAATTAGCATTAGATGTTACTGAAGAAATTTATAAGAATCTTAATTGAATAATTGAATACTTGGTCAGAAGTTATCACTGTGTCAGAGAGAAGAAAACCTGAAAATATAATGAAATGGAAAACATTAAATGTGGTAATACCTAATGAAAATTTATCTGCAAAAACGTACAAAAGTATTCATAGTAGGTTTACTCATTATAGCTCCAAACGGGAAAAAAGTATCAAAGTTACTTAAAATATTCCACACCTTTTATTCACTTGAGGTAACATATAAGAATTCAGCTATCTTGAGAGTGTACCTACAATTCATGATTGTTCTGTATTTTAATAATGTCTTACATGTACACAGAACATTAAAATTACACACTTTACATGTATCACATAGCTAAAAAGAGGCAAAGCAAGAACTCAGATGCAGGACTTCTAATGCTAACTTTAGTATTTCCCCATCATATACTGATTACACCTCATCAGGAAAAGCAACACTCAACATGATTACTTATGACAAAGTATATTTAATTTTTAACATTTTAGAAGCTGTGTCTTATTCTTTGGAGAATTTTTCTAATTAGAAATAATTAATTGTATATGCATTCTGATCTACTCTTGTCATTGGGCCTCAACCTTTCCTATCTCATGCCTTGCCAACACCTTATCAAAGAGCTTGTACCTTATCCACACACACATCCCATTCCACCGAGAATGATGTTTCTCTTGTTTGTCAATAGACCTTCTGTTACATACTTTTCATTCACAGTAAATTCAGCAAAGTGAAAATATTTTTTTTCTTAATCCTTTTGCCTTTTCACCCAGCCCTGCAATTCTTCTCCTTTAACAGCTGCTCTACATAATAAAAGTTAATAAACATTGTCACACTATCATCATCATCAACATTATGAAAAGCACACAATAAAAAAGTAGTCCAGTTATATGACCAGAGAGTTTACAGACTGAGGAACTCAAAGTAAACATTTTGAACAGATGTTGATTCCTCCTTATATAAATAACAATGCCATTTTTGATACATCCAATTGGTGATCATTTAAAAGTCTGACAATTTCAGAAAAGAGGAATTCTCATATACTGCTAATGGGAGTGTAAATTGATGCAATTACTTTGCAGTATCCAACAAAATCAAAAGCTAATAGTTGGCAATCCAGCAATCCCAATTTAAGGCATCTATCTCCTAGAGAAAACCCACACATAAGAACAAGGGAATATGTGTAAGGATATTTAGAAATGTCTTTAAAGAAAATGAGGAAATGTCTTTGTATTTAAAAAATGTCTCAAAATGTATCTGCAGAGTATGTTTAAAAAGATACTCTTCAAAAAAATGGTAGGTACTAGTAAATGTCAATTGATTGTCAAGAAGAGAAAGAAATACCTTTCCATTATAATTAATAAAGGACATTGATATACACCATTATCAATAAGCTCCTCAAGGTACGAACCATGCTTTATTCATCATTGTACCTCTTAGCCCCAAGCACAGCACTTGGTGTATAGTTAAGTGTTCAACAAACTTACATTAATATAATTCGTACTATAATTTATCCAAGATATAAAAAATTCATTCTCAATTATTAAATAAATAAAATAACACAAAGCATAAAATAAGCAGGCATTATTTAAAATATGTTAGGAAAAATTAGTAAAAATTACAATACCCAATACTGATGGAGATGTGGAAAACACCAAAACTAATAAGTAGCTACTGACAATTTAAAATAGAAAGCATTCTGGCAATATATTTTTGAAGGCAAGATGTTCCTTGGTCCATTTTATAGTCTATTCTTAGAAATTTATCCTACGGAAAGAATCAAAGGTAAAACAATCTATTATGTATATATGTTTACTGTAATGTTACTTATGGTAAAAATGGAAATCACTGCAAATGCACACTAATTAAATTATGGTATAAAAATGTGTTAGAATATTATGCAGTCATTAAGACAGTAATTATGAGGGAATTAAGATAATCTGAATGAAACATTTGATACTCATTTTTTTGGTAGAATTAATTCATTTGGTAATTATGAGTATATGGAGCAAAACTTATGAATTATGTCAGTGAAGAAAGATGGGAAAAGAGTATGTTTTCCTGATTTATACTGTGTTAAAATCATATTTGCACATAATCAAGACAGGAAGAAAAAATTTGGAAAAAAGATACATTTTTAATAGTTAAAATATATTTTTATAATAATAATAATAATTTTTAAAAAGCATGTTTGGCGTGTGGAAGTCCAGGGTTTAATTCCTGGCCAGAGCACACAGGAGAAGCGCCCATCTGCTTCTCCACTCTTCCCCCTCTCCTTTTTCTCTGTCTCTTTCTTCCCCTCCCATAGCCAAGGCTCCATTGAGCAAAGTTGGCCTGGGCACTGAGGATGACTCTGTGGCCTCTGCCTCAAGCACTAGAATGGCTCCAATTGCAGTGGAACAAAGCCGCAGATGGGCAGAGCATCACTCCCTGGTGGGCATGCTGGGTGAATCCCGGTCGGGCGCATGCGGGAGTCTGTCTGCTTCCACAACCCTGCTTCTCACTTCAGAAAAATACAAAAGAAAAAAAATAAAAGAAAAAATTCTGTTGTTGGGATGGATAAATTTCTGTTGCATACATACCTTCATAAAACTCAATCATGACAAAATAAAAATATTCTTAGATAAAATTTAGCACCTATTATAAAAGATATATGGGTAAATTAGTTCCTTGTTGTTATATTTACCTTGAAAAAAATACACTAACAATTTTTAAAAAACAAAAATGTGTCTGATTGTTCTCAAACTAATAAGGGCTTCAATTTATGATAGGTGATAATGTCAAGTTAACAATTTTAATTGTGAATTATGCTTTCAATGTGTTTGGCTACACTTAGAAATCAGCAACCCAAATTTTTCAGAAATTTTGTGAAAAGTTTCTACCTGGAATATTTGTATTTGCCATCAATTTAATTTGTTTATTGAGTTCCACAGAATAAAGATATGTCTCATAAAGAGTTCTTATAATAACCCTGGCCAGGTGGCTCACAGTGGATAAAATGTCACCTGGTTGCCTTGAGGTTGCTGGTTCAACGCCAGGTCAGGGCATGTAGGAGAAGCGATCAATGAGTACACAACTAACAGGAACAATTAAGTGGAACAATGATTGATGCATCTTTCTCCTTGTCTCATTTACTCTCTGTCTCTCTCAAATCAGAAATAAATAAATAAATAAATAAATAAATAAATAAATAAATAAATAAATAGTTTCTGTAATGAAGTACCAAAATGTTTGGGGACATTGGCTAGTGGAACAAAGAAAGACATGATTCTTTTTAGCATAAATATGATAAATCTGAAAATAATATTAAATTACATGGGGATAATGCTCCCATTTATTTATTGTGTGAGACTACTAGAGAAAGAATTTTGTTATTCAATTTTAACCAAAGTAGAGAAATAAGAGAGAAAATGTGTGCTTTATACTTCAAATGTGAAATATAGAGAGATCAATTAAGGTTTTCAGAGGATGTCGCCCTCTCATTTACATGTTACCTGGGAGAGCATCGTGTGGCTGCATATTCTCAGCTTCTGAATGTGTTCTGCTCATTTTCCTGTGAGAGGAGATCGGGTTTAATGCTTTCACAGCAGTGTGTACTTTTGTACTTCTGCTGTTTCTGTTTACCTGTCTTCTTGCTTATTTATTGTTTGCATTTGACTTGTCCTGCAAGTGGTTCTGAGAATTTTAGGGCAAATGAATAGGCTATAAGCTTTACAAATAAATCTCTTTTCCATTTTACACTTGGTCGGTGTGGGGACTCCTTTCTTTTTACCTTTTTTCCTTAACTTGATGAAATTTTCTAAAGAACCACACATATTTAAACAAAATGTCAAGGACATGGGGTTCTCCCCCCCGATTTATGCAACTTGCCCTAGACCACAAAATCCTTCCAAAGAAGTTAGATTCTAATGAGTCTTCACATTTAAAGCCAACTCTTCTTTTTACTTATGTAACAGATAATGGTAATTCCAAAGTCTTGGACAAGTCACTAAAACTCTTTTTAGATTCTCCTTTAAAATAAGAAAAGTGGCCTGACCTGTGGTGACGCAGTGGATAGAGCATCCACCTGGAACGCTGAGGTCGCCTGTTCAAAACCCTGGGCTTGCCTGACCTGTGGTGGCGCAGTGGATAAAGCGTTGACCTGGAAATGCTGAGGTCGCCAGTTCGAGCCCTGGGCTTGCCTGGTCAAGGCACATATGGGAGTTGATGCTTCCAGCTCCTCCCCCCTTCTCTCTCTCTGTCTCTCCTTCTCCTCTCTAAAATGAATAAATAAATAAAAAAAAAAACTTAAAAAAAAAAAAACCTGATGGTTGATGTTTCTCATGTTTCTCCGTTTCTGTCTGTCCCTATCTATCTATCTATCTCTCTCTCTGTAAAAAAACAAAACAAAACACCAACTTAAAAAAACAAACAAACAAAAAACCCCTGGGCTTGCCTAGTCATGGCACATATGAGAGTTGATGCTTCCTGCTCCTCTCCTCCTCTCTCTCTCTCTCTCTCTCTCTGTTCTTTCTCTAAAAATGACTAAATAAAATTTTTTTTTTTAAATAAGAGAAGTGAACAATAAGAACCCTGTAGTTAAATGAAAATTAAATGATTTCCAAAAACCTTTTACCTCACAAGCTTTGCAAAGGATAGCTGCACAGATAAACTGGGTGAGGTGTTTGGAGAATAAATACTTAGCAAACAGTTGGCAGACTAACATGGGAAGTAATCATAGCCCTGACTATATCAATAGCCATGAACCATATTAATGATTTTGGAGGGAAGCTCAGCAAAATGCTAATTTATTTAATAAATATTTAATAGTACATTATTTCAATAAATACATTAGTGTTTACACAGTAAAGAATACAAATGTTTTGTGCACACATTCTTGACCTACTTCCATAGTCTTTCTTGGACATTTGCCAAAAAATTGTTTTAAAACATGATGAACATCAAAAAAAAAAAAAAAAAAAACCAACAAAAAACATGATGAACATCAAAATATTTCTGTTTATAGCAGTTTATTATTGGTGGTTAAATCTATAAAATAATTCAATGGTTCATCCCTCTTATCTTAAGAATGTTTAATTATTTTTGTTATTTGCTTTACATTGGCACTGTCAAATATAAATTTGTATAAAATCTCCCAAATCATGAAAGATTCATAATTTGAAATGTACTTGGATTATTCTCTAGTTAATCAGCTGGATAAAAATTAGGAATATCGTGACCAGAACAATTAATTGAGTTGAGCTGAACGTTATAAAAAAGTGGAAAAAAAATTCATGGTTTGCTCTGGCTACATAACTGAAACTAAGAGCCTGCTCACTGCCAGAGAAGTGACGTGACAAGAGGACATGTGTCCTTTTCAAGAGCCTCGGCTAATAATCAAAGCATATATCAGAGCAAAAGGAGTCAAAGCACTGCATTCTTGCAATTAAGGCTTTTGGCCCTTTATAGGCTTGTGTAAGTTAATTAACTCCGGATGACTCAGTTACCACTGCTGAGAGGTGTGATGGAAAATAATCACCTGCCAGTCAATGCAACAACTAGATATAAATGCTGATCATAGAGGTGTGTGGTAGGTGAAACAAGAAAGACCCAGCTACGAGGGGGTGGTGACAGGCCGAGGAAGAGGACGGACAAAGGAGCCCAAACGTAGATGCGCTCCAAGACAGAGACAGGTTGAGAAGTGCAGTGGACCAGGTTAACGGTGTGGAGTAACCCCCCCCACCCACCCACCGCCGCCCACAAGGACTCTTATTCGTTTAGCTAGCCATGCCCATCCTGTGGCCACACTTTTCAGGGGAAGAGTGAGGAATCCCTAGTTCCTCAAGCCTGCTCTGTTTCCTTGGTTCATTGAGGCAGGGAATACAAAGCAATTTGGGTGAGGTACAAGGCCAAGTTAGCTTGAGACTGGGGTGAGATGGAGGCGGGACTGGTGCTTCTGGGAAAGGATTTCCTCAACCTTAAAGAAACAGCATGAAGAGAAAATTTCTTTACTGCTATTCTACCTCTGAACACTGACCAGGGACTGTAATTAATGCTTCGGTCGTCTTTTATCTAGGAGGCCAAGAGGCCAAAGACGGCAGAGCAGAAAAGTGACATAAACCAAATCTAAAAGAAAGAAGAGATTTGCACCAAGATCAGAATAGCAAACAAACCAGAACATTTCAAGACAGGGTAAGAGTATAGATAGAGAAAAACGAAAAAACCAGGCTGGGGCTGGGCCTGTCTTTTTAACTAAGCAAACTTGAGGCCACCAAAATTGGAACCAAAGGAAGTCATAGGAGGAAACATTTTGATAAATGAAGAAAATTCACTAGTTCTTTTCCCAGTCACTTCTTCAACCAGGAGGTGGTGCCATCCAGCACGCTTGGCTTCCCGCTTGCCCTCAGCCACAGGGGAGTCAGTAGGTTTCTTTCTTCAGATGGAACTGGAGTGGAGAAAGGTAGGAGGTTCAAAGGAGTCTTGTGACTTCAACAATTTGTAAACGTAAAGCAGTTCTGCAAGAGAATCATCCTGCTTAATTTTATCTCTACAGTTTTATTCAACTTGTTTATGTGAGATTGTGGATTTTCTCTTTTTTTCCTCATGGTGGGACACATGTAAATCTGATTGCCATGTAAAAGAGAGGAAGTGACTTCTCATAGAACCAAAAAAATAAAAAAATAAAAAAGAAAAAAAAAAAAGATCTTTATGTACTTTTAAATTATTTTATTTTTTGAATCTCAAAGTATAAAAAGGACGTTAGAGAAAAACCAGGACACAAAGGAAACAGATAATTATTTAAAATTAAAATCAAGTTGCACCAACATGAACCAAAACTAACTATGCTTTAATATTTTGTGACTATTTGTTCAACAGCAACTCTCTGACTGCAGTGATCTAAGCGCGTGTAAGACATGCAATATATAATCTTTCATGAAAGAGAATGAACTCCTATCTGCATTACATATCACGGAAAATATCTGAATGCGAAGTTATTACTAAACTCACAAAACATTACGAAGATAATTTTGTTCCTGATATACACATCATATTTAATAAAGTCTAGAAAACCATTGATTATTAAAGGTAACACTCTCATTTTTAAACTAGTCATTTCTATTTCTGTACATTATTCATTTTATGAATATACAATTTAATTATCTATTCTAATATTAATGTCCAATTAGATTGCTTCCAATTTGGAGCTATTAAGAACAGTATTACCAAGAGCATGATTTTATATAACTTTGCACACAAATACGTATTTTGTTGGGAATTTGAAGTAAAATTGAAGTTCAATTAGTGTAGAAGCTGCTAAACATTTTTCCAAAGCATTTGTAACAATTTACTTTCTGAAAAGCAAGAGATAAAAGTTCTATCTCTTCTTTATATTTTCTGTTGAATATTGACATCACATGTAACTTTTTCCACTTTGTGGCTTGCATTCTCTTCTTTTGATAAATAGAAATTGTTAATTTTAATAGGTTATGCTTTATCACATTTTAGCTTTATAGCTAGTGATTTGGGGGGAAGTTTAAGAAATTCCTTTTTCTCCAAGTTCAGAAAGATAAGTTCTTTTGTTGACTTCTAGAAATTTTATTGTTTTACTTTTTTAAATTTAGAGCTAGAAAATTGATCTCTAATTTTTTTTGACAGAAACAGAGAAAGGGCAGATAGAGACAGACAAACAGGAAGGGAGAGAAATGAGAAGCATCAATTCTTTGTTGTAGCACCTTAGTTGTTTATTGATTACTTTCTCATATGTGCCTTAACGAGGAGGGGGGGATACAGTAGAGCAAGTGACCCCTTGCTCAAGCCGTGACCTAGTGCTCAAGCCTGTGACCTGGGGCTCAAGCCAGTGATGATGGGGTCATGTCTATGATCCCATGCTCAAGCCAGTGACCCCTTGCTCAAATTGGTGAGCCCAGGCTCAAGCCGGCAATCTCAGGATTTCAAACCTGGGTCCTCCATGATCCAGTCTGACGCTCTATCGACACTGTGCCACCACTGGGTCAGGTTCATCTCTAATTTATTTTTGGCTATGATGTGAATTAGGGAGGAATCAAGATTCTTTTTTTTTTCTCCCTGTGGAATCCAAATGACAGTATAATTTATTAAAAAGAGTAGTCCTTTATTGCACAACATATGAATCAGTGACTAGACTTGTACAGATGTATTGTTGGAGTCCATAATTGTTCCACAGTCAATACATCTACCCCATCTACCCTGCTCTTATTATTTATCACACTGCTCTTATTATTACACCTTTGTAAGTATTAATTTTTTATATTAGGAGGTCTTTAACTTTATAATTTTTGTTGTTCATAATTCTGTTGATTATATTATGCTCTCTCCATTTCCATATAAATTTTAAAACCACTTAGTTGGCACACAAAAAATTGCTAGAATTTTCATTGGGATTAAGTTGAATTTGTATATTAAGTTGGGAAAAATTTAAATTTTTATAACAATAACTCTTCTAACATTAATTTTTTTTCTTTTTTACAGAGACAGAGAGTCAGAGAGAGGGATAGACAGACAGGAACAGAGAGATGAGAAGCATCAATCATTAGTTTTTCGTTGCGTATTGTGACACCTTAGTTGTTCATCGATTGCTTTCTCATATGTGCCTTGACGGGGGTGGGGGGGCCTACAGCAGATCGAGTGACTCCTTGCTCAAGCCAGCAACCTTGGGTCCAAGCTGGTGAGCTTTGCTCAACTAGATGAGCCTGCACTCAAGCTGGTAACCTCGGGGTCTCGAACCTGGGTCCTCGGCATCCCAGTCCGACGCTCTATCCACTGCGCCACCGCCTGGTCAGGCTAACATTAAAATTTTTATAAAAGTAACTCTTCTAACATGATATTCATAAGAGTTAATTTAGATTTTCTTTAATTTCACTCTAATGTCTGTGGTTTTCTTTGTAGGTCTGTTGTGTTTTTTTTTAGATTTACTATTTTATATGGCAGAATTTTAAAACTTTATAATTTGTTTACTGCTTATAAAAATATTAAAATAGAGTAAAAATAGACATATAGAAGTATTTATTGTATATTAGTTTTAATTCTTTCTTAGAAAAATAATTTTATATATGAACTGGCTTGGAGTGCTGAGACTATAGTGACTATAAACACCTTTGTCTTATTTCCAACCTCAGAAGAAAAGCTTTAAAGTAAGTTATGATGCTTCCAGTAGATGTTTACATGCTGAAATGCTGAAGGAAGTTTTTTCTTATTCCCCGATTTAATTTTTTTTTTTTTTTTTTTTTTGGTATTTTTCTGAAGCTGGAAACGGGGAGAGACAGTCAGACAGACTCCCGCATGCGCCTGACCGGGATCCACCCGGCACGCCCACCAGGGGCGACACTCTGCCCACCAGGGGGCATTGCTCTGCCGCGACCAGAGCCACTCTAGCACCTGGGGCAGAGGCCAAGGAGCCATCCCCAGCGCCCGGGCCATCTTTTGCTCCAATGGAGCTTTGGCTGCGGGAGGGGATGAAAGAGACAGAGAGGAAGGGGGTGTGTGTGTGTGTGGAGAAGCAAATGGGCGCTTCTCCTATGTGCCCTGGCCGGGAATCGAACCCAGGTCCCCCACATGCCAGCCCGACACTCTACCGTTGAGCCAACCGGCCAGGGCTAAAAATTTTTAAAATTTAGTTTTGTTTTTAACAAAATTTAGTTTTGTTTTAAATATGAGTGATTATTTAATTTTGTTAAAAGCTTAATTTTCTATAACTCAGATATTGTTTTAGTTATATATTTTTATATGCTTCCAGTGTAATTCCACTGTGGTCAGAAAAGATACTTTGAATGAATTCAATCAATCTGAAAAGTTTTGAATTTTTAAGATTAAGCTGTATATTTTTAATTTCGGTTACATGCTACATTTATACTTGAAAAAGATGTCAATTCTGTCACTGTGGTATAGTGACATACATATACATACAACTTCATCAATATACCAATTGGTTTGTTAATTAATTGTTATTCAAGTCTTCTTTACATTTCCACTAATCTTTTCTACCTACTTGTTCTATTAGTTGATCAGTGAACTTAAACTGTACTGAAAGTTTTCTGGCAAATGTAGCTTAGGAATAGGAAAACTAACCAGGAAGCTTCAGTTAGGTCTCCCAAGCGAATCCTTGACCATAGATTGTCAGAGTCTTGCATAAGGTTCTTACTAATGTGAGTGCTTTATATTCCCATTGGCTAATATCTCCTGTGGATAAGCTCCCTTGGTATGAAACTCAGAAAGGGAAAGGGATTAATGGGAAGACTCAGGGCTCTGAACTTTCCCTGAGTCCCTAACATACACTGCTCACAAAAATTAGGGGATCAGGGAACATGCAGATAGATACTCTAGTACTTTCAGCCTTTTGTATAGTGCCTTTTCACCAATGAAATAAAAGTTGGTTTTGCATTTCATTTACATAATCAAACAACTTTCTTTGACTTGTCGTTTGCTTTTCTGATGTTCTTGTTTTAAAAAATATATCAAATGCTTCTTTTTTTTTATCACTTCGTATTCATTTTGAAATATCCCCTAATATTTGTGAGCAGTACATTTACAAAAAACATTTATCAATTGTCCAAATTTGTCACCCTGGTTGCTGATTTCTTAGCATAGTTCTGACTAAAAGACCTGTAGTGGGATGGGGAGTGGGTGGCATGGGTACAGGGGGTCTAAAGGTATAAACTTCTAGTTAGAAAGTAAGTCCTGGAGATGTATCTTACACCATGGTGACTATAGTTCAAAGTACTGTCTTGTATATTTGAAAGTTGTTAAGAGATAGATATTAAAATTTTCAAAACCAGAAAATAAAATTGTAATTGTGTGGAGATGGATGTTAACTAGGCTTAATGTGGTGATTATTTCACAAAATATACAAATATTAAATCATGTACACTTGAAAGTAATAAAATATTGTATGTCAACTATATCTCAATGTAAAGAAACTTAATGACAGAAAAAGAACAATTTGTAAAGTATCCTTAATTATTTTTGAAAGTGTGGATTGCCAATATGTTATATATTAAACTTCTTATTAAATATTACCTAAATTTTTGTAGCTGCATAAATCTTTCATATTTTTAACAAAATGAGCTTTTGAAAATCTTGTGTACTAACAGAAGTTATTGCAAAGATCAACAGGTCAGTCCAAGCTTATACATTCATCAGAATATTTATATGGTTCTCAAAGGTTTAGGAGAGCTCAGGATGTTCAATTAGCACCAAACGGTATCAATTCAAAAGAATGGCATTTCTGGTTATTTCAGCTTACATACCACTTCCTTCTCCAAGGGGTAAAAACTCGAGGGCGAGCTCTCTTTGTTACCATTAGTAAAACTTGCAAATAAATGTACACAAAGCAGTGAACTGACAAAACTCAATATAGCAGGTGGCAGTTCTTCAGAATATCTTTGGGGTGTTTGTCCACATAAGAACTTTTCAGAGCAAAGCACCTCAAGAGGTGGTGGGTCACACGCAGGCTGGTGTTAACAATGTGTTGTGTTTGCGACAGTGAGTCTGCATGAAAACCAAAATCTGAGCTTTTCTCAAAAGATGCTATCAACACGATAAGATACTAGATTCTGAATATCAGAACAATACAGTGGGAAGATTCAAGTCCAATAAATTTGGATTTAAAAATTTTTTAAAAACTGGATAAAAATCTTAAAAAAGGAGAGCTTGAGTGGCTGTTACTGAGAAAACACAGAAAGATAAGCTGAATTCAGAATCCGACATATGGTTTGATGTCTCAATTATACAAATACTATCAGATGGCAAAGGACACTGACTTTATTTATTTATTTTTCTTTGTAAACAATGTTTTTGAGGTCATTTCCCCCTTGGTTAAAGTAGGTTATGTTGATTGTAGAAAATCTGGAATATGGAGAAATGTACAATGACAATAAATTCATCATAATCCCCAGAGGTAATAAGCACAGTGAATGGTTTGTAATACGTATTGTCAGTCTTTTCCACACAAATATATATAACTTTAAGAATCCAGTTTAATCACATTATACACAAATGTACCAGATATAAGGCAATTTATTTCTCCCAAGCATTCTGACCCGTGGTTTGAGCCTTCCTCTCTACTGTAGTTATTCGTCCAGAACTTGAAACCACAACCTTCAATGCCCTCTTGTTCCCGGCCCGAACTTTTTGAGTCCTAATCAAATCTTGGTATGTTTATATTTGGTAGCAGAGGCAGGAAAACTTCTAGATTCTCTAGAAGCCACATGGCAAGCCTTTGTGGAGAAGGCAGGAATGGCAGAGCACCGCCGTAGTCGTGTTGTATTTTCTTCCTCCTTTGGCCATGCTGGGAAAACAGCTGTGTTAGGCTTGTTCAGTGGTTTACTGGCTGCAAGCACTTTGCTTGATTATTGAGTGAGCATGTAGAAGGGCCATGTGTGGACAGTCTATGTGAGGCTGTCGGTGCTTTCCCTCAGGGGAGATTGCAGATGGTCTGCCTGCCACCACGAGGGGTCATTTTCCTGTTAGCTTGCCAGCATTTGGGAGACTCTACTAAACGGGAATGGCCCAATTCTTTACGGTCCTGCAATTTCTCTACCATTGGCCGGAATCCATGGTGAACCTCCCTGGCCTCCACCACCCGCATTACAGGCCACTTTCACACTCCTAATGCTATATAGGTCATGGAATCAAACTGAGGATTGGCACTGTCCAGTGCTTGCCTATGTATTTTACAATATTCTGAAGCTGTGCTATCCAATGTGGTAGCCACTGGCCACATGCACCTATTGAATACTTGAAACATGGCTGATCTGGATTGAGATGTGCTATATGTGAACAATGCTCACTGGACTTCAAAAACAATAATAAAAAATGTAAACTATTTTATTAGTAATTATGTGTTGATTACATATTGAAATAATATTTTATTAAATATTATATATATTTATATATTATATATCTTGTTTTGGATTAAATAAAATATATTAGTAATATTAATTATACCTGTTTTGTTTCCCTTTTTATGTGGGGACTAGACAATTGGAAAGCACCATGGCAGCTGACATTTGCGGCTGCGTGTTTTCTATTGAACTCCCTGCGCCCCCCACTGGGGAGAGGGAGGCAGCACCTGGCCCTCCCTAGCTCTTCCTTGGATAAGGTGACATCACTGGCGACATGGGGCCGACTTCAGGCTCTCTTTCCTTCTAATAGTTTTTTTCCTTAGGGTAGTGTGGCTACAGGGTTTTCCTGGGCAAAAGAATTATCTTCTCTAGATTTATGGAAAAAATTATGCTTTAAGTTTTTAGGTTTAGTTCTTACTATGCCAAAAGAATGTAGAATATCTTTTTCTCTTTTCTCCCACAATACCCGGCTTTAAAGCTTTATTGTGTTTCACAATCAAAGCTTTGCAGTATCTTGGGTTTTCTACCTGGTGTTTGCCCTGCCTCTGGAGCACTCAAACCTTATCCCATGCTTGTATGTGTGGGGCTCTCCCCTTCTTGCTTTCTCTCTTTATATATCAACTATCTTGTGTGTGTGTGTGTGTGTGTGTGTGTGTGTGTGTGTGTGTGTCAGAGACAGAGAGAGTCAGAGAGAGGTACAGATAGGGATAGACAGACAGGAGGGAGAGAGATGAGAAACCGCAATTCTTCATTGCGGTTCTTTAGTTGTTCATTGATTGCTTTCTCATATGTGCCTTGACGGGGGGGCTACAGCAGACCGAGTGACCCCTTGCTCAAGCCAACAATCTTGGGCTATAGCTGGTGAGCCTTGCTCAAACCAGATGAGCCTGCACTCAAGCTGGCGACCTTTGGGTCTTGAACCTGGGTCCTCCACATCCCAGTCTGACTCTCTTTTTACTGCACCACTGCCTGGTCATCTATATATCAGCTATCTTTATCTCTATGTCTATGTCTATCTCTATCTCTCTATCTATATCTATCAATATCTATATCTATATTTATATCTATATACCTATATCTACATCTATATCTATAACACCTATATCTATATCTACATGTATATCTATATCTATATCATCTATCTATATCAATATCTATATCTAAATCTATATCTATATCTATCTATATGAATACATATGAATATATAGAATTTATAGCTTACAGTATGCAAGAAAAATACTATCACTGTTACATAGGTATTCTATTCCTTTATTTAATGTGATTTTTGTAATTTTTTTTTTCTCTTTAAAATGTAGTGTGACTAGAGAGTAGAAGCAGGAAGATTTGTGAATATCATGATTGCCAAGGAAACAGTTTCAAACTACACTTGTGAACTTCCCCTTCTTCCTGCCCTCAATAGGGATTCTCATTTTTTGTTATTTTACACCTGAAACCTCTGAATTTAAAGATATCACGAGTAGAAATAGCACTCCAAAGATACTGGCCAAAAATGATTTATTTGTGCTTGGTCAGAATGAATCCAAACACTTTCTCAGTCCCTAGTATGTTCCCTGAGGGTACAGCACCTTGCTTTCTGCTCATAAACATTCCTCCTGAGAACACCAATACCCGACACAATTCCTGTGCTTTAGGTTGGTGTTTACTTGCTCAGGTAGTAAATTCTCCGCATTGTGGATGAGTTATTTCATTCTTATCTTCTGCCACAGAAATGGAAATTTGATTGGCAGTGAAAAGTGGCCCAGAGAAGGAGGTGGCCTAGGAAACATGGGTATGAGTGGAATATTCTAGTATGGTTGTAGGCATGTATATAGAGGGGAAAAAGGCATATACAGGGCTCTATACTATATGTGGTTTCACACATGCACTGGAGGTCTTGGAATGTATCCCTACAGATAAAGGGGAACTACTGTACACAAGAAATAAGTTTGAATAGAAAGTAGAAATGTTCAGAGGACACAGAGAGGGGAATGGGGTCTTTTTGTGTAATGGATGATGAAAAAGTTCTGGATAAAGATAGTGGTGATGGTCTCACAACATGTGAGTGTGATTAATGTACTAAAATGGACAATTAAAATTTGTAAATTTTATTATGACAAAATTATCGGTATATAAACAGTTTTTTAAAAGGTGGTTGAGATCCATGGATGGCCAGTACTAATGCTGAAAAACCTGGCAGCTGCTCTTGTGAAAGGAATGGGAATTGCAAAGGGAAACTGCCAAGGAAGCAAATGATGCCACAAATGCTTACAAATGAATACAGAGGAGCTATCAGCATGGGACCTGTTTTTGACCCCTGAAAAATGACTAGGGAAACCCCTCCCATCAGAAATATTTAAAGAAATAATTTACAATTGACTATATATTGCCTGAGAAAAATATGTACACTTTGGCAATAAGGGGGAAACTGTAACATTCTAATGTATGAACCCTACTTTTAAAATGATTTATTGGGCCCTGGCTGGTTGGCTTAGTGGTAGAGTGTCAGCTCAGCGTATGGATATTCTAGGTTTAATTCCCGTTCAGTGCACACAGGAGAAGCACCCATCTGCTTCTCTATTCCCCGCCCCCCTCACTTCTCTCTCGCTCTTTCTCTCTCTTCCCCTTCTGCAGCTGCAACTTGATTGGAACAAGTTTGCCCCAGGCACTGAGGAGGGTTCCATGGCCTCACCTCAGGCACTAAAATAGCTTGGTTGCTGAGCAATGGATTAACAACCCCAGATGGGCAGAACATTGCCTGGTAGGGGGCTTACTTGGTGGATCTCAGTAGGAGCGCATGTGGAAGTCTGTATCTCTGCCTCCCTGCTTCTCACTTAAGAAAAAAAAAAAAGAATATATTGAAACTGTAGAATAACAGCAGTACCAGATATCTTCGCAACAAGAATAACTTCTTAACACAACAGGATTGATTTTGGGCTGGAAGAAATAGGACCCAATGGGTGCCTTTGATGTTTGGTTCAGATGTCACACTCCAGAGAGCACTAACACACAGCTCCTGTCACATGCTAGAACACCAATGAAGCAAGGTACATTTTGACAACTGAGAAGCTAGGGCTGCTATGCAATGGTCAATCATTAGTTTTCTATCCCCAAAGTATCATTGGCAACATATGCATCTAATATGGCTCAATCAGTAAAAAGTAATGATGCAATGTGAATACACAAAATAAGGAGAAATGGAAAGATTACCTGGTAAAAAAATACTGAATGAGATGATAAAACATATGGTAGAGAAATAGTATACTTATACTCAAATAGACTTTTCTTTCTCATGGCCTTCACACTAGCCACTAGCTCCTAAGAGCTTTCAGTCATGTCTTCTTTGAGGGAAATGAGGAATCTGTCCTCAGTGATGCCATCATGGAGACTTAGTCAGAGGCTGTCCTGGGATCACAAATACTGTACATTTGCAGGGACATTGTCTCCATAAATGAGCTTTAGAAGGTTGTCAAGGACAGGATTACTTGACAGAAAAATTTCATACTGCAATTGCCAGCTTGTCCAAGTGCTTATGAATTCCAGCTATAAAATATGTCAGTATGAAGCTGACAGACTATGAAGGGGTTCAGAGCAATCCTTCAGACATGATATTGGACACGGGGCATTCAAAGACTGACACCACGAATGTCACTAGATCAAATTGGGAGAACATTTCATAGCCTCCTCCTTTTCAGTGACATGATCCTGAAGGTGCCAAAAGGACTCCTGACTGCCTGCAGTCCTGAACACATGGAGCAAACAGCACTGGACGGGGACTGGGGAGCCTTCTTTGTCTGTCTCCTTCGTGCTGATTGTTAGCATCCACCCCTTCTCCTTCACCTCCCCTTCCTCTGCCTCCTCACCATCATCCTCATATAAAGCAGAAATCTCCATGTGATATCAAGGTGCTCCAATACCTGCTCTACATCCTTCCAATTCCCTCCCACCATCCAGGTCACCTGTTCCTTTTAAGTGATGCTAACAATGGTGGCAAGTGGCTTCCCCGTGTCTATTCCTCCCCGTCCTTCATGTTATCCCCACTTAGGCTTCATACTGCCTAGAATACTCTTGAGACAAGGTCAAAAGGTAAAGTTAAAAACTTAGATCCACATAATGCTATTATACAATTTTACTAGTGTCATTTAATATGACACTATGTGGCCACAGTGACACCTCATATATTGCATAATACAACAAACTTCAGGCACGTGTGTTCAGCTAATTTGCTACGTCCTTTCTTATAATGGAGCACAGTGTTGCGGGTTCTTTTGGGAGTGCCCTTTTCATCTTTTCCTTCCTGTTTAGTTGAGTAGTTATTTCTAGATTAGCTACTCAACTGAGAAGTCCTAATTGTTGCCTCCTCTGTCAGAAAAGAGTAAGAATCCAACACTGTCTTGTCTGCTTTTCTTAAACAGCTTTCAACCCTTCCTTCGTTGTTACCATCCCAAATGTTAACTAGTAAAACACAGGTCTTCTGATTCACAGCTGGATGTGCTTAACCCACCCTAGAAGCCTGTGCTTTGTGCTTTTAAATTATTTACACCTGCCAGAGAAGTCTGAATCTGTTTCATCTTCACCTTGTCTTTTATAATATTAATTTTTTATCTTACAGTGTTCCCATTAGTCCTCATGGGCATGCTTATGGACTAATATAGCCCTAGAAATCACCTTCTGGCATTGAAAATTCTGCCTTGGGGCTTCTAAAGCACTGGGAAATCTGTAGGGACCCCTCTCCTCCAGGCCAGTTGAGTCGATTCCCTGGATCTTTAGAAGAATAAGAAACCCACCCTGACAGTAATTCCCTCCACTGGGTACACTGGTGTTGCATCCTGGCAATTGAATCTTACATGTGGATTTTAGTTTATATTATTTAAAACATACACTTCTGTACTATCAGTATGTGCTTCTTTTTACTGTTGGTGCAAAGATTATATGTTAAGTTAAAAGTGACCTGTTCTGCAGAGATGAAACTCCACTTACAATTCAGCAGGATGCTGTTGGGGCAGAAGCATTGCAGCATGGGGCCACATGCTGGCAAGGGGGCACAGAGCTGTCTAACCTTGTGCCTTTCTGGATGATACAAATGACTTTAAGCCAAATGCCATATCCTCCTTATTCTTAGCATACCTTCTTAAGATAGTCTTCTCAGAGTTTTTGTTAGTTCTTTTTATTCTTGCAACTTGAAATGTGGCTTGATATAAAAATTCTGATCTATATAAACAAAGAAACTATTTTTAGATAGAATACATTTGCATGTGGCTTTATCAAAAGTTTGAAGACAAGCCCTGGCCAGTTGGCTCCGTGGTAGAGCATCGGCCTGGCATACAGGAGTCCCGGGTTCGATTCCCGGCCAGGGCACACAGGAGAAGCACCCATCTGCTTCTCCACCCCTCCCTCTCTCCTTCCTCACTGTCTCTCTCTTCCCCTCTCACAGCCAAGGCTCCATTGGAGCAAAGTTGGCCCGGGCACTGAGGATGGCTCTGTGGCCTCTGCCTCAGGTGCTAGAATGGCTCTGGTTGCAACAGAGCAATGCCCCAGATGGGCAGAGCATCGCCCCCTGGTGGGCATGCCGGGTGGATCCCATTCACGTGCATGCGGGAGTCTGTCTGGCCGCCTCCCCATTTCCAACTTCAGAAAAATACAAAAAAATTACATTTCTTTCAAAAGTTTGAAGACATATATTGCCCAAGTGTAAAGCCTGAGCATGTCCCTCCTGCTGGAGCCACACATAGGCATCTGGGGATGACCTGACTGTGTGGGCAGCAGCTCCTGTCACCCACTACATTCACATCCTAGCAAAGCCAGGATCACTCATACAGGACAACCTGCAGACACTGGGAGAACTAGGTCCATCATTTATGTCAGAAGTGACTACATATATCTTTGCTAAAACTTTCTACAACATGTCAGAATAAAACAAAATAAGGTAACTGGGCATTCAATATTAAAACTAGGACTAACCATTTGAGAATTTGCTGTTATGAACCATTAAGTGCAAAAGAAAGTTTACAAAACAGTATGTGTTATATAATTCCATTTATATTTAAAGAAACACACAGAATAAAAGATTGTAGTAGGAGGTGAGTTTAGCGGAGAGGGGAGGGTCCTGGGCCCCAGAATCAAAGCCCTAGCCTGTAGCCCCAGAGCCTAGAAGAGGCATATGGACAGTATTTAGCTGCGAAACAAGCCAGAATAAGGTTTGTGAGAAAAAGACAGATTTCTCAGACCCAGGATTCATCTTGAAGGGTCTGCACAGAAAACCTTTTTTACAACCACTCAGCTGGGGCTCCAGGGGACAGGGAGAGCTAAGAGGACTGGAGTAGCAGGAAGAAAGTGTAATCTAGGAGGAACAGGGAGAAACACTTTGATGGACAGCCACTTTAACTCCTGGGCTGAGTCACTCCCCAAATCTAAAGTGAATATTTTTCCTGGAACCAGCAATACCAGCAAAGGGAAGCAGGTCAGCAGCCAAACAGAAGCTCTCCTGCTGCAGTCAGAGCAAAGAATCACTTAAAAGCAGGGAGCCATCAGGGATACAGTACTGAGTGCTAAGGTCTGAGCTGCATCCTACCCCCACACAGCTGAGTGCTCGCCAGAGGGTGCATGGCGGTGGGATGCAGAAGAGAGGTCCTTTCGGTGTGGGTGAAAGGTGGGGGGGGCTGACCATGGCTGTAGACCAGGTGCAAGTGCAGTCCTGCCTGCAGGGGTGGAAACCAAGGCCAGTAAAGACCAAGGCCCAGTGCGAGTGCAGTCCTGCCTGTCAGGGATGGAGGCTGGGGGAGGCATGGTGGTGGAAGAGGTACATGAAAGTAGTCCAACCAGCGGCTGTGGGTCAAGTGCGTGAAAGTGGTCCTGCCTGCAGTCTTGTCAGGGAGGGCAAGGTGGAAGCCAGGGAACCTGCTGAGACTTTCAGCTGGGAACAAGAGCACAGCCCCACCCTCAGGGCTGAGAGTTGTGGCCCGGCACACCAGTGCAGTCCAGCTAGTGGGAGCGGGGAAAAATCTGGGGGCTGGCCAAGGCTGGCAGCCTGGATGCAGGAGCACAGTCCCACCCGCAGGGGCAGGGTGGAGGCTGGGGGCAGGCCAGGGCTTGCAGCCCAGGCATACAAGTGCAGTCCTGCCCTCAAGGGAGGTGCGCAGCCAGGGCCGGCCAAAGCTTGCAGCTGGGGCATGTGAACACAGTCCTGCCTGCGGAGGAGAGGTGGAAACCACAGCAACCACTGCAGCAGGCTGGCACCAGCAATGCCCATGCCCGAATGCCCAAGGCTGTGGCAGAGGGGGTGGTGTGCCTGCAGACAAACAACACCTAGGAAACACAGAGGTTACATCCATCAGACTCCTGTGGTCACACCTTTCTTATACACAGGCAAAATGGGAAGGCAGAGAAATGCAACCCAAATGAATTAACAAGAGAAATCCCCAGAAAAATATTTGAATAAGACAGAAATAAGCAAATTACCAGATGCAGAGTTTAAAATAATAATTGTTAGGATGCTCCAAGATCTTAGAGCAACAATGGATGGACATAATGAGCACTTAAATAAAAAAAAAGCAAGTATAAAAATGGACATTGAAATAATAAAAAAGAATCATTTGGACAAATACAATATCAGAAATGAAGACCACACTGAAAGGAATAAAAGCAGGAAGGATGAAGCTGAGGATCAAATCAGCGAGTTAGAAGACAAAATAAATGAAAGCATAGAAGCAGAGTAGCAAAAAGAAAGAGGCTCAAAAAGTCTGAGGAAACTCTAAGAGAGCTCTGTGACAACATGAAGTTGTCCATGCAACTATCCTATGTCTTTTGATTGGAGTATTTAATCCATTTACATTTAAGGTTATTATTGATATGTAGTTGTTTAATGCCATTTTATTCTTTAAATCTACATTCCTCTTTTACTAGATTCCCCCCCTTTGTTCTATATACAGCAGGCCCCTTAACATTTCTTGTAGCATGACTTGGTTGTAATGAATTCCTTGAGTTTTTTTTTTAGTCTCAAAAGTTTTTTATTTCTTCTTCAATTTTAAATGATAGCCTTGCTGGATAGAGAAGTCTTGCTTGTAGGCTCTTGTTTTGCATTACTTTAAATATTTCCTGCCATTCTCTTCTGGCCTCTAATGTTTCTGTTGAGAAGTCAGATGTCATCCTTCTTGGAGTCTTCTGTAGGTAGTAGACTACTTTTCTCTTACAGTTTTTAGTATTCTTTCTTTATCTTTTAATTTTGGAATTTTAATCATGAAATATCTCAGTGTTGACCTTTTTGGCTCAAATGAAGAGAAATAACATTTGCATCATAGGGGTTCCTGAAGGAGAAGAGAAAGAACAAGGGATAGAGAATCTGACTGAAGAAATCATAGCTAAATCTTCCCTAAATTGATGAACAAAAAAAGTCACACGTGGGTATGCAACATAATTGAACGACAAGATAACCTGGACTTGTTATCTTTGAATATATGTATCCTGATTTATTGATGTCACCCCATTAAAAAAAATAAAATTATTAAAAAAAAAAGTCACACAAGTTCAAGAAGCACAGAGAGTTACATTAAGGATGAATCCAAAAAGGTCAACACTGAGATATTTCATGATTAAAATTCCAAAATTAAAAGATAAAGAAAGAATACTAAAAACTGTAAGAGAAAAGTAGTCTACTACCTACAGAAGACTCCAAGAAGGATGACATCTGACTTCTCAACAGAAACATTAGAGGCCAGAAGAGAATGGCAGGAAATATTTAAAGTAATGCAAAACAAGAGCCTACAAGCAAGACTTCTCTATCCAGCAAGGCTATCATTTAAAATTGAAGAAGAAATAAAAAACTTTTGAGACTAAAAAAAAAAACTCAAGGAATTCATTACAACCAAGTCATGCTACAAGAAATGTTAAGGGGCCTGCTGTATATAGAACAAAGGGGGGGAATCTAGTAAAAGAGGAATGTAGATTTAAAGAATAAAATGGCATTAAACAACTACATATCAATAATAACCTTAAATGTAAATGGATTAAATACTCCAATCAAAAGACATAGGATAGTTGCATGGATTAAAAAACAGGACCCGTACATATGCTGTCTACAAGAGACACACCTCAAAACAAAAGATACACATAGATTGAAAGTACAGGGGTGAAAAAAATATATCATGCAAATGGAAATTTAAAAAAAGCTGGGGTAGCAATACTTATATCAGACAAAGAATACCTTAAGACAAAGTTTATAGTAAGGGATAAAAAAAGTCACTACATAATGATAAAGAGAGCAATACAACAGGAAGATATAACCATTATAAATATCTATGCACCTAATACAGGAGCACCTAAATATATAAAGCAGATTTTTATGGGCATAAAGGGCAAGATCAACAGCAATACTATAATATTAGGGGATTTTCATATCCCCTTAACATCACTGGATAGATCCTCAAGAAAGAAAATTAACAAAGAAACAGCAGACTTAAAGGACACACTAGATCAACTGGATTTAATAGATATCTTCAGAATATTTTACTCCAAAGCAGCAGAATATACATTATTTTCAAGTGCTCATGGTACATTCTCTAGGATAGACCACATGCTAGGACACAAAACAAGTGTCAAATAATTTCAGAAGATTGAAATCATATCAAGCATCTTCTTAGATCACAGTGGCATGAATCTAGAAATCAACTACAATAGAAAAACTGAAAAACACTGAAACACTTGGAAACTAAATAGCATGTTATTAAATAATGAATGGGTTAACAATAAGATAAAAAAAGAAATAAAAATTTTTCTTGAAACAAATGAAAACAAACATACAACAACTCAAAATTTATGAGTCACAGGAAAAGCAGTCCTGAAAGGGAAGTTCATAGCACAACAGGCATACCTTAAAAAGCTAGAAAAAGTTCAAATAAAGCATTTAACCATGCATCTAAAAGAACTAGAAAAAAAAAACAGCAAGTAAAACCCTGAGGAAGTAGAAGGAAGGAAATGATAAAAATAGGAACAGAAATAAATGACACAGAGTCTAAAATAAAATACAGAGGATCAATGAAACCAAGAGCTGGTTCTTTGAAAAGGAAAAGATGAACCTTTAACCAGACTCACCAAGAAAAAAAGAGAGAGGACTCAAATAAATAAAGTTAGAGATGAGAGTGGAGAAGAAACAACTGACACAGCAGAAATGCAAAGGTTGTAAGAAAATACTATGAAGAACTTCATGCCATAAAATTAGACAACTGAGGCAAAATGGACAAATTTCTCAAAACATAAAATCTTTCAAAAATCAATATAGAAGAATCAGAAAACCTAAATAGACTGATTTCATCAAATGAGATTGAAACAGTTATCAAAAAACTCCCAACAAACAAAAGTCCTGGGCCAGATGGCTTCACAGGTGAATTTTACCAAATATTCAAAGAAGAACTAACTCCTAACCTTCTCAAGCTATTTCAAAAAATTCAAGAGAAGGGAAGACTTCCAAACTCCTTTTATGAGGCAAACATAATACTGATTCCAAAACCAGGCAAAGACTACACAAAAAAGAAAACTATAAATCAATATCCCTGATGACCTTAGATACTAAAATTCTCAACAAAATATTAGCAAACCAGATCCAGCAATACATGAAAAAAAAATCATACATCACGATCAGGTGGGATTTATTCTAGGGATTAAAGGCTGGTACAATATCTGCAAATCAAACAATATGATTCAACACATAAATAAAAGAAAAGATAAAAATCACATGATAATATCAATAGATGCAGAAAAAGCATTTGATAAAATCCATCACACATTTATGATCAAAACTCTCAGGAAAGTGGGAATACAGGAAACATACCTCAACATGATAAAGGCCATCTATGACAAACCCAAAGCCAACATCATAATCAATGGGCAAAAATTAAAAGCAATCCCCTTAAGATCAGGAACAAGGCAGGGGTGGCCCTTTTTACCACTCTTACTCAACATAGTTTTGGAATTCCTAGCTACAGCAATCAGACAAGAAAAAGAAATAAAAGGAATCCAAATTGGAAAAGAAGTAAAACTATCATTATTTGCTGATGATATGATACTTTACATAGAAAACCCTAAAGTCTCAGTCAAAAAACTACTGGATCTGATAAATGCATTCAGCAAGGTGGCAGGATATAAAATCAATATTCAGAAATCAGTGGAATTTTTATACACCCACAATGAGCTGTCTGAAAGAGAAATTAAAAAAACAATCATCTTCACTATTGCAACAACAAAAATAAAATACCTAGGAGTAAATTTAACCAAGGAGGTTAAAGACTTGTACTTATAAAATTATAAAACATTGATAAAGGAAATAAGGAAGATACAAACAAGTGGAAGCATATACCATGTTCATGGATAGGAAGAATAAACATCATTAAAATGTCTATATTACCCAAAGCGATCTATGAATTCAATGCAGTTTCTATTAAAATACCAATGCCATACTTCAAAGATATGGAACAAATATTCCAAAAATTTATATGGAACCAAAAAGAACACAAATAGCCTCAACAATCCTGAAAAAGATGAATAAAGTGGGGGGTATCACACTTCCTGATATCAAGTTATACTACAAGGCCGTTGTACTCAAAACAGCTTGGTACTGGCATACAAACAAGCATACAGATCAATGGAACAGAACAGAACCCAGGAATAAACCCATACCTATATGGACAATTGATATTTGACAAAGAAGGTAAGAGCATACAATGGAATGAAGACAATCTCTTTAACAAATGGTGTTGGTAAAATTGTACAGGTTCTTGCAAAAAATGAAACTGGATCAACAACTTAAACAATTCACAAAAGTAAATTCAAAATGGATAAATGACTTAAATGAAAGTCATGAAACCATAAACATCCTGTAAGAAAACATAGGCAGTAAACTCTCCAATATCTCTCGTAGCAATATCTTTGCTGATTTATCTTCATGCGCAAATGAAATAAAGGACAGGTAGAACAAATGAGACAATATCAAACTAAAAAGCTTTTGCACAGCAAAAGACACCATTAACAAAACATAAAACAATGCACCCAATGGGGAATATATTTGCCAATATGTCTGATAAGGGGTTAATGACCAAAATTTATAAAGAACTTGTAAAACTCAACACCAGGAAGATAAACAAGCCAATCAAAAACTGGGCAAAAGAAATAAATAAACATTTCTCCAAAGAGGACATACAGATGGCCAATAGGCAGATGAAAAAATGTTCAACATCACTAATCATTAGAGAAATGCAAATTAAAACCACAATGAGATACCACCTCACACCTGTCAGAATGGTGATTATTAACAAAACAACACATAATAAGAGCTGACGAGAGTGTGGAGAAAAGGGAATCCTCCTACACTGCTGGTGGGAATGCAGACTGGTGCCGACACTGTGGAAAACATATGGAGATTCCTCAAAAAATTAAATATGGAACTGCCTTTTGACCCAGCTCTCCCACTTTTAGGAATATATCCTATGAATACCAAATCACTGATTAAAAAAAGAAATGCACCCCTATGTTTACCGCAGCATTGTTTACAATAGCCAAGATCTGGAAACAGCCTAAGTGTCCATCAGTGGCGTGTGGATTAATAAACTGTGGTACATACACACAATGGAATACTACGAGGCCATGAGGAAGAAGAAAATCTTACCTTTCACGACAACATGGATGGACCTGGAAACTATCATGCTAAGTGAAATAAACCAGGCAGAGATAAAAAATATCGTATGACCTCACTCATTTGAGAAATCCAATGAATAATGTGAACTGAGAAACAGAACAGAAGCAGAGGGACCAGAGGGAAAGTGGTCAGAGGGAAAGTAGAAGAGAAGATGGGATCAGAGAAGGGAAAGAGATTAATGAAATTATATATACATAACACAGCATTATAGAGAACAGGACAGCAAATCCTGGAGGAAAGGAGGGAAGGCATTGGGGGAGGGGGAATGGGGGGGCCAAGGGGAATAAGGCGGTAGGGGGAAATATATTAGGTGGGACACTTGAATCTATGTAAACACAAATTAAAATCATAAACAAAAAGTGGGAGAGTATGTGAAGTGAATATCACAGGCAAGAAACAAGAAGCTTTTAATTGTTGGAAAGTATATTTTAACTTGTGAGAATTCTAGTCTGTGTTTTCATGGAACTAAAACAGAGCCATAGCTCTGAAGCTTTCTGTTTTTGCCAACAACAACTATATATATATATTATGATATATATATATATAATATGATATATATATATTTAATGGTGTTAAGAATATAGTCTCAGAAATGATTTCGTATTTGTAATAGATGTTTCCCAAGTGGAATATTAAAAGTACTTGAGACATAACACTCTTATTGGTAAAAGTATTTAAGGAGAAACCTCTTTTTTAACATCTGTTCAAAGATGGATAAGTCTCTACTATATTAGCCAGGTAAAAAAATATGTGAATTTTGGTGCAGTGTCTGCAAAATTGTAACTTATACTTTTCATCATTTTCAGTGTGATCTATAGACTCCATATACATGGAATTGAAATAGTCTTGAGACAATTTAATTGAAGTATTAAATAAATGAATAATGTGTTCAGCTGTAAAAAATAAATTGTCATTCTATCTTCCAGTGTGTCTTTATAAAAGAAAATGCAAATATGACATATATTCTTTTTTTTTTTTCTTTAAGTGAGAGGATCGGTGATAGTGAGACAGATTTCTGTATGTGCCCTGACTGGGATCCACCATGCAACCCCTGTATGGGGCCACTGCTGGAGTATCAAGCTATTTTTCATGCCTGAGACTGATGCATCTCAGTACTGGGGCTGCTCTCAAACAAACTGAGCCACTGGCTGTGAGAGGAGAAGAGGAAGAGAAGGGAGAGAAGGGAGAGAAGAGAGAGAAGGGAGAAAAGGAGTGGGGGGGGAGAGAAGGGAGAAAAGTAGGGGAAGAAGAAGATGGTTACATCTGTATGCCCTGGCCGAGAACCCAGGATGTTCATACACTGGGCCAATGCTCTATCCACTGAGCCACTGGCCAAGGTGATAAATACTCTTCTTTATCTCAATTTTTAAATAAAAGATATCTTACTATACTTTAATTAGATTATTTTGTGTAACACAAACAAGCTCTAAATATCAGGAGCTTTTAAGGCACACCTTGCTTTCTCATTCACTTGGTATGTGCACTGTTCCTCTTGAACTGTATGCAGCTCTGCTCCTGGCTGCAGGTAGGCCTCTTAGGACTTCTCTTTCCGAAACAAAGACCAAAGGGTGGCTGCTTTCTGGGACCTGCTCTTCTTACGGTCCAATGCAGGAGTAAGAGAGCTGGTGTCAATTCATTATGCCTCAGGGAGCTTGGACCGGACATATATCACATTATTCCACTAGCTGTGACGTGTCACATGGCCAAGCCCAACATCAAGGATGTATTCTCTTAGTGCAGAGCAATGCTTTGCACTCTATTTGTCACTTAATATAGCCTGAAGAGACACTTATCTGAATACAGAGAGGGTTTATTTACTTTATAAAATACCTACATGGTACTTCATCTTGTAGATATGTCATACTTTATGTAATGAGTCCCTATTGATGGAAACATAGGCTATTTCTAATCCTTTACAATGTCAAATCATGTTGAAATGAATAAATCTGTCCATATATCAATTCATATATAGGCAGGTAGATAGTAAGACAAAGACTAAGGTACCCTAAGAAAAAGATACAGATATACAAAGGCTTAATGTTATTTCTTTTAAGCAACAGCCCGGGTGGGGTGAAGGAAGTCCAGTTTGGTGGTGGTTAGTTTTTTATGGCCACTGAAGGGAATCTTAGTATTCTGTGGCTGCTATAACACATTGCCACAGATGTGGCAGCTTAAACCACAAATATTTATTTCTCACTGTTTTGGAGGCTGGGAAGTCCAAGTTCATGGCATAGGTCTGGTGAGAGCCAGCTTCCTGACTCCTAGACAACAGTCTTCATGCCCTGCTCTCACATGGCAGAGGGGGTAAGAGAGGTCTCTGGGGTTCCTTTTATAAAGGAATGAATCCCATTGAAGAAGCCACCACCTTCATGACCTAATCACCTTCCCAAAGTACTACCTCCTAACGTTGAAATCCTCATATTAGACACTAGGAATTCAACAGGTCAGTTTTGAGGGGACACAAACCATCCACAACAAAAGGCTAGGTTCCCTCCATTTCATTTCTTTCACTTTCCTCAATATCTTAGTCAGCATGGTTGAAACTGGACCATGGACACATCCATATTTCAGGTCTCAGAAGGAAAATGGTGTTCATAGAAAAGTACACGCACAATGTATGAGGCCCGAGACCAGGAAGCAGCAAACACCTCATCCAGTCACTTTCACTGCAAAGGGTGAGTGACATAGCTACCACAAGCTGCAAAGGAGGATAGGAAATGCAGTGTCTAGCTGGGCAGTCACACACCAGCCCGAGTCTGTCCTGGTGGCAGAGGTAAGAACTGGCATATCTGGAAGATAAATTCTAGAAACAGAATAGTTGGGTCAAAGGATAAACTCATTTGTAGTTTCAGAAGATTATACTAAATTGCCCTTTATAGAACTGAACATTTAAGTACTTCCACCAACAACATGTGAGAGTGTGTCTTCCCAGACATCACAAGACAGTGTATTGTCAACCTTGAAGATTTTTACTAATTTGAAAGTAAAAACTTTATCTCAGTTTAGTTTTAACTTAAGTTTTCTTTTTCTTTATTTTGAATGTGATTGAACATCATTTCATCTTTAACGGGCATTTGTATTGCTTTCTCTAAGAATTGTATGTTCTGGTCCCTTTCTAATTTTTCTGTTGGACTATTAGTCATTTGCCTATGACAGGAGTTGTATTTTCCCCCCAGCTTATCACTTCTCCTCTCACTTTGCATATGATGTGCGTGTGTTTTCTTTTTATCATAATCAGAAAGCCCTTTCCCTTCCTTCACTCTAGTATCTGAACACATTTTTGATAATCATAACTGCACAGGCAGGTTTCCAGGTACCTAGTAGGTAGAGGCTAGGATGTTTCTAGACGTCCTATGGTGTGTGGGAAAGAAGCATTCATTATTACAATAAGGAACGTCAGGTGATGAGGTGGAAAACCCGTGGTTTAAAGGAATATCTCACTTTTTTTTCTAATAAATTAGAACATTGTATATTTTTTATTTAAATCTTTGATCCATTTAAAGTTTGTCCTAATCGACAGCATAAAGTATGGACTCAAATTTGTCTTTTCCCAGATGACTTCCCCATTGTAACAACATCAGTTATAACTTTATGTATTATTTATTGCTGTGTATCAATGTACCCTAAAACTTTGTAGCTTAAAACACACTAACATTTATTTTGTCTCAGAGTTTCTGAGGGTCAGAAATGTGAGAATGGTTCTCCTTCATGGTTGTTCCTACATTACAGTGCAGCTAAATGCCAGGAATGCAGACATTTAGAAGCTAACAATCTGCTTCCAAGGTCATTCCCATGGCTGTCGGCAAACTATAGTTTCACATTTACTGTTGACTGGAGGGTCTGTTTTCACCATTTGGGCCTCTCCATAGGGTATTTGAGTGTCCTCATGATATGATGTCTAGCTTCTCTGAGAAAGAGTGAACCTAGACAAAGGATACCCAAGGTTTTTATGTTTTTTAAATAGGATAATCTAGAAGGAAACATACACCTGTTATAGTCATAAAAGGTAAGTCACTAAGTCCAGTCCCCACTTGAAGGTGGGAGAATTAAGCTCCTTATCTTGAATTGACAAATATAAAAGAATCTAGATATATATGTTTAAAACTACCATACTCTGCTTCCTACAGAGTCCTCCTTTATCATATATTTATTTCCCGTATAGATTGGGCTAATTTTTATCATTAATATAATTGCTTCTGACAACTTTCTTTTGTTGTCAGAAGATATCAAAACATAATTCTGATTTCTCAAAAATCATGGTTTGTCCATGATTTGTGCTGGGAACTTGTTTACATTTACAAACTATTTTATGTGCTTCCACTAGCCTGGTGGATCACATGAGAGTATAGATATGAAAGTACATTGGAAACACTAAAGTAATAAAGTACTATAGATTTTATTGCTATTATTGTGTAAAATTATAGTCAAAATTCCATATTATATTTTCTATTTGATTTGCTAAAAGTGGTTCTTGGATACAGTAGGAATTTAAGTTGTGGACCACTGGTCAAATTTTCCATCATAGTATTTCCTGTGGTTACAAAAAACTGAAACCCAAATCAGGAAACAAAAATAAAATATATCAACTAGTTTATACTCATTGCGGCTTATCTGCCTCTGCTGGGAGTGTCCATTTACCTTCATGTCTCTGTTGGAATCCCAGTCGCTGCAGGTATGGATGAGCGTGTGAGGCTCTGGCGCGTGTGAAAAGAGGAATGTGTGGCCCTCTTGTGGAAAAGCAGCAGCAGAGCTTCTGGGGCCGTGTGTGTGGTAGAGAGGGGTTGCACTGAGCAGCATCATCCAAACATCTCTAACATCTGCCTGGAGAGTCTTCTGATTTCTGTGGGACATATATATATTTAATTGCAGAGGTCTCTTTTGATGTAAACAACCCGGGGCTGGTAATACTTCACTGTTATGATAACTGAAGCCTAGTTGAGAGGAAGGGGAAGGACAGAAGAAAGGATAAGAGCTTAAACATGGACCAGGACAGGAGGAAAGAGAAATTGATAAGACAAACTTTGTCTGTAATAGGTTTTCTTGACAATTATCAATGTGTTTGGATTTTTAAAATACAAGATTGCCAAATGGTAGTTTATATTACTGGATCTAACCCACATGTATGATTTATAAGAAATTGCTGGCTTTTCTGGAAAGAACCAGAGTATCTCGTAATCCTGGGCCTCTGTGGCAACAGTCAACTGAAGCTGTGCCTATGCCTTTAGCTGGGATGAGGACTTTGCAGGTCACCACAGTTGCCCCCAAAGCCTCTTCTGCAGCCAACAGCCCATACAACCTTCCTCAGAATGCTGATCAATTTCACCATAGGAATCACATTCTCCCTTGGTCCATGGCAGCTGACTTATCAAAGGATCCTGCCTTTGGATTACAGACAGACATTCTCATGTGTTATTCTTGGCAGCATGTAGCTATAGGGGCTTCATCCATTTCAGATGCTTTCACTAAAGCCCAAGTCTACCTCTTCCAGGTTACCTGACCCTGTCCAGGTTTTATTAAGGATGCTTGGGTGACATGAATGAGGGAGCTCCATTTTTAAGAACTTCAACAGAGCACATCCAGGAGGACACTGTGGCATGCAACCCACACTCACTGAAGAAATCCCAGTAAAGAATCACCCTCATCCCAAGCTTGTTCAGCTGCTAGGGAGGAACACAACCTTGTTCACATTATAGAGTGACTAATTATTCCCTAAGGGAGAGTAATGGAGTCCCGGTCATCTTATGTGTGAAGAAATGTTTGCTTCTTCAAGCTTATCTTCCCCCTCTGCCCAGAATGTGACCACCACCCTTGGGGTTGACAGGTCAAGAGTTTCATGGATGCTCAGGTTCTCAACTAAAGCACATTGTGTTATTTATGTGGCCGTGTGTGGCTTTTATACTCTGAGCAGAAGATAAAGATCAGAACAATGACAAAAAATGAAAACAAAAAACTTAAGTGAGCAGTGGGCACAATTAAAACATTACTAAAATTTATTTGAATCATACATAAGACACTAGAGATAGTTTCCCTGTGGACACACAGGCATGTTTTGTTTTTCTGTTTTGTTTATTGTTTGTTTTTATTCTATGCATCCCCTAGGAATAAGTGACATGTAATAGAAACCCAATAACATTGGTCTAACTGAATAGAGATTATGTTTTCTTCTTTAGCAAGAAGTCAAATGTCATCAATATCCAAATACCTTACTTTTCTGCTCCCCTATCATTAGCATACAGCTTTCATTCTTGTGTTAGTTGCCTCATGATCCCCAAAGGCTACTACATCTTCAGCATCATCTTTACAGTTTGGGCTGGAAGAGAAAGAAAGAAAGGAGACACAGGGGCAGTGGTTGTATCAGTGAAGCAAGAACTCTCCCAGAAACCCCTAGCTGGTGTTTTCTTACTTGTCACTGGCCATAAACATGTCATTGTAGCCATCCTAGAAGCAAGGGATTAGCTGAGTGCACTTCTGCCTGTCTATCTTTTGTGAGTTATAAAGAATAGCGGAAGTTGGAAAGGGCATATAACTAGCAGTGTCTGTCAATTCTTATTAATTTCAGAAAAGCATATAAACATATTTTAGAAGTTATTTATGTATTCACATTTTTTTTTCACTCAATCTCCTACTAACTAATACCTCCTTTAAAAGGGAAGAGCCAGCGCTCTGTGGAGGAATTGAAAGGAGAGGATTATGGGTGCCTGGGACAATGTGGTAGGTCTGGCAGAGAAATCCGAAACACCTGGGGATCTGAGCACTCACATGACAATGTCTGCAGATGGGAGTGGAACGAAGCTATGTAAACACAGTTGTCTAACAGGCACGTTTCCCAGGTTAGGAACAATTTTGAATTTTTCTGTGCTCATTGCTCACCTTTGATTCTCCCAGACATTTTCCTCACCTGGTGTGCAGATCAGTCAAAGTCTGAGTTCTTTTTATTATTAGTAGTAATAGTGTTGGACTTTGGAACTACAGCCTACTGCAGTGTGCAAATACAAGCAAAGCAAATACATGACAACATGAATAAATTCATTTAAAGTAAACTATACTCTGATAATTACTTTATTGGCTATTCAGACAGTTTCTTCTACTTAGGCAGCAGGAACAATCATAACTATTTGATATTGCTCATGCCATTAATATTGACAAGAATAGATTTTTCTTCAAATTCTTCAGCATATTATAGCACTGTAAAAAACAATGTTGATATCCAGGTGATGGACTTCTACTAAAAAATAAATGTACAGAAGGGGCATTCTTTATTTCAGTGGGAAATTCTTAGAAAGTCCATGTGCTGGCTTCACGAAATCAGGAAAACAGCCTTCTGGGGTTTCCTTTGGGCTCTCAGACAATTTTCTAAGGGTCAGGAGTGTTTAGTCAAGTCAGACATCTAGTCACACCTCATGGGGTTTGGCTCCTAATTGCATATTAAACAATCAATATGACTCTACTGATGGGATATTTTTGGCAAAGCCAGATGGTGAATGAAGAGGCAAGGTTTACAGGAGAGACTTCCATTCAAGACAACATGGGTAAACTCTGAGATTGCCTCTTCCCATGACCACCTCAAAATTACAACTAAATCATGGAACAACTATCACCAAGAACCACATGACAATTAGCTAAATAGAATTCCTATAAGTACAGCTATAAAGAAGTCATGTTCAGACTTGTAGGAAAAGGGAAGGGTGGTGACCAGGTGGGCCCCTGACTCATAATGTGATGGTTAACCATCAGGAGCAGTGTTTCATATGTGGGGCTCCCCACCCCCCAAGGAACAATGGGTCCCAATCCCACACAAACTCCCCAGTCTGGAGTGCCAGCCAGTGCAGGGAAGCAGAATCCCCATGACATCTGGCTGTGAAAACCAGTAGGATTGTGTCCCAGACAAAAGGTTTGGGAGGTGAAGATACACTGCTTTTTAAGGGCTAGCACACAAATTTATTTGTTCTAAGCTCCAGACCAGGGGTAGCAGCAGGAAAATTGCCAGGGACATATGCGGAGGAACAAATTGGCTACTTCAGGGTGGTAACTGAAGGAATGGGGGTCAGGGCAACTCTCTCTGGGGACAGAAGTGCTGTCACGCACCACTATTTTTTGTTGAGCTCTCCTCCCAGCCAGCCAACCATGAGCAGGTGGACACCAATATGCACTTCTAATTCATGTCCTTAACCCCACCCTAGTGATTCCTTGAGATCTGCCCCACCCAAATCTCTAGCTCAAGCTGAGCCTCTTACAGTGGCTCCTCCACAGGAGTGGCCTGCCTTGGTTGATACTGTAGACTCACTCAAAGGACCACCAACCACACATGACTGGTGTCTGCCTTAGTCTCATGCTTCTGACTTTCTCAAAGGTTTGCAATTCTCACACAAGTGGCAGCCACTTGGTTTTGTTCGATAAACTTTCTCAAAGGTCCATAAACCACACGTGTTAAGCAGCAATTCTCAGTGTACAATGTAACTCCTTCCAAGTGATCCCAAGCTCAGCACAAGTAGTGACAACTCTTGTTTTGCATTGTAACTCCCAGCAGGTGACCCCAAATCTGGTATAAATGACAGCCAGTCTTGGTCTATAACATAGCTCTAAGTGGCCAGAAACCTGGCACAGGTTGCACCTTGGTTTCATCATAGTTTTCACCAAACGTCCAACACAAGCAGCAACCAGCCTCAGCTCTTAGCATAGTCTCTTCCAAACACATCTAAATGCCGCATTAAGCACCAAATAAATACAGATCACTTTGTAGTTCCTCCTCCTAAGCAGACCTAAGCTCTGCAAAAGTGGTGGTTGAATTTGGCTGGTACCAGAACCCCTCAAGAGGTACCAAAATGAACACACCTGGTGTCCAGCTTTGGACTGCACCAGAGTCCTACACAACCATATCAATACCCTACCCTGCAAAAGGTAATACCAGAGCACTGCTAAAGGGACTTCTGCTCTATGGGGTTGGCACCTGCACAAAAACTTGTCCACTGCAATTATGGCCAGCCACTATAGGCTGTCAGCCTGAAGATAACCCTACCCACCAAAGTGCCATTAATAATTGAAATCCAGTTACAACAGGAGATATATACAGTTCACCCAAGGAATATTCTTGGTGCACCTGGCTCAGGTGACAAGGAAGACTGAACCACTGAGCCCCACAGGATATCTTCTACATAAAGCTACTCTGTCAAGATTGGGAGACATAGAAGATCTGCTTAACCTATAAAAGCAAACTCAGGATGTCAATCAAATTAAGAGACAAAGATGAATGTTCCATATTCAAGAATAAGACAAAACTCTGGAAAAGAAACTAAATAAAATAGAAATAGAAAATCTATTATATATAGAGTTCAAAACACTGGTTATGAAGATGTTCAACAAACTTGTAAGAATAATAGAATATTTGAACTCAGTGAGGACTTAAGGAAATAGAAAACATAAAAAGAATGTAAAAAAGAAAAAAGCCTGATCAGGCAGTGGTGCAGTGGATAGAACATCAGACTGGGATGTAGAGGACCCAGGTTCAAAGCCCCAAGGTCACTGGCTTGAGCGTAAGCTCATCCATCTTGAGTGAGGGCTCACCAGCTTGAGTGTGGGGTTGCTGGCTTGAGCATGGGATCATAGACATGACCTCATAGTTGCTGGCTTGAGTCCAAGGTTGCTGGCTTGAACGAAGCCCAAAGTTGCTGGTTTGAGCCCAAGGTTGCTGGTTTGAGCAAGGGGTCACTCACTCTGCTGTAGCCTCCTGGTCAGGGCACATATGAGAAAGCAATCAATGAATAACTAAGGACACTAAGGAGCTGCAATGAGGAATTGATGCTTCTCATCTCTCTTTCTTCCTGCTTGTTTGTCCTTATCTGTCCCCTTTTCTGTCTTTCTCTCTGTCTCTGTCTCTGTCTCTGTCTCTCTCTCTCTCTCTCACACACACACACACATACACACACAAAAGAAACAATCAGAATTGAAGAATATGGTGACTGAAATGAAGACTTAAATTGGAGGGAATAAACAACAGATTAGATCAAGCAGAAAATCAAATCAACAATTTGGAAAGAAAATAAGAGAAAAATCACCCAATTATAACAGAAACTCCCTCACCCAAAGAGAAGATAGTATGAAATACCTCTGGAACAACATTCTGCATAACAATATTTACATTACAGATGTCTCAGAAGGATATGATGGAGCAAAGGGGTTGAAAACCTATGAGAAGAACTATTAATGAATGAAAGCTTCTCTAATATGGTGAAAAAAATCATCATACAATTCCAGAAAGCACATAAAGTACCAAATAAGATGAATCCAAAGAGGCCCACACCAATATATAACATAACTAAAATGCCAAAGGTTAAAGACAAAGAGAGAATCTTAAAAGCATCAAGAGAAAGTTAGCTACCTACAAGTGAGCGTCCATAAAACTGTCAGATGATTTCTTAACAGAACCACTTTAGGCCAGAAAACATTGGCATATAATATTCAATATGATAAAAAGCAAAAACCTACAGCCAAAAGCCCTCTACCCAGTAAAGGTATTATTTAGAAATGAAAGAGAGGTAAAGTGTCTCCCAGACAAGAAAAAGATAAAGGAGAAAAACTAAAAAAAATAATAATAAAGTATAAAAACATTTAATAAAATGGCAATAACTATAAACTATCAATAATTGCTTTAAATGTTAATGGATTAAATGCACCAATCAAAAAATGTAGGGTGGCTCAAAATGGATAAAAAAGGAAGACACATACATATGCTGCCAACAAGAGAACTCTTTCAGATTGAAGGACACACAGATTGAAAGTAAGGGATGAAAAGATATTTCATGCAAATGGAAAGAAAAATAAAGGTCGGGTAGCAATACTTATGTCACACAAAATAGACTGTAAAAGAAAGATTGGGACAAGAGCCAAAAAAAAAAAGAGAGCATTTCATAGTGATAAAGGGATCAATCCAACACAAACATATAACTTTTGTAAATATCTATACAGCCAATATGGGAACACCTAAAAGTATAAAGCAAATATTCATAAATTGAAAGGGATAGATCAAGTGCACATGGAACATTTTCTAGGACATACCATATGTTAGCTCACAAAAATGTCTCAATAAATTTTAGAAGATAAGACCAGACCTATGTTGGCATAGTGGATAAAGCAACTTGGAATGCTGAGGTTGCTGGTTCAAAATCCTGGGCTTGCATGGTCAAGGCACATACGGGAATTGATGCTGTCTGTTCCTCCCCTCTTCTTTCTCTCTCTCCTCTCAAAAATGAATAAAGTTTTTAAAAAATTTTTTTAAATTTTTAGAAGATCAAAATCATATCAAACATCTTCTATCACAAAGTATGAAACAAGAAATCAATTACAAGAAAAAAAAACTATAAAACATCTATACATGTAAAGCCTAAATAACATGTTACTAAATAATAAATGGGTCAACAATGAGATCAAGGAGGAAATCACAAAATAGTTTGAGACAAATAAAAATTAAAGCACAATGACACAAAATCTATGGGACACAGCCAAAGTTGGATATTTGTAGCAATGCAAGTCTACCTCAAGAATGACCCCCTCCCCAAAATTGCAAATAAATACCTAACCTTATACATAAAGGAATTTTAAAAAGATAAAACCCAAAATAGAATGAAGCAAATATATATCAGAGTAGAAATAAACAAAATAGACACACACCAAAAAACCCCAATAAAAGAAATACGTGAAACCAAGAGCTGGCTTTTTAAAAAGACAAAGTTGATAAACCTTTTAACTAGACTCACACAAAAAATACAGCTCAAATAAATGCAATAAAAAATGAAAGAGAATGACAATCAACATGATAGAAATACAAAAGATTATAGAAAAAATAGGTCAAAGAGTTGTATGCTAACAAGTTGGATAACCTGAAAGAAATGGATCAGTTCTTAGAAACATACACTCTTCTAAGATTGCATCAGAAATAAGCAGAAAAGCAGACTAGTAACTACAAACAAAATAAAATCAGTAATCAAAGAACTCCCAACAAACATAACTTCTGGACCTAGAGGGTATTATGTTAAGTGACATCAGTCAGACAGAGAAAGACAAATACCATATGATTATATAAATGTCTAATCATTGTGTTGTGCACCTGAAACTTACATAATATTGTATGTCAACTGCAACTGGAAAGTAACTTAACAAAAAATAATAAATTAAAAATATAAAAAGAATTTGTGAAAAAGAAAGATATTAGGTATGGGAAGGTGATGTTTGAGAATGCACAGAAAGGGGGTTCAGAGGTGTCTATTACCCATATTTCATTTAATTCTATGTAGATATATCTCCATTTATAGCTGAGGTTTAGAAATTATAGTTTGTTATGTTTGTGGGGACATCTTTCTTCACAGTGGGGAACTAAGGGCTCCTTTATGGCAGAGTTGGTTATAACTATTTGAATTCTAATGCCAGCACAGAAGATAGTGCACACTAAAAGTATGTTGAATAAATAAATTAATAAAAAGGGAAGTAAACCTTTTCAATTATATTTGACTTAACCAATGACTATATAAATGTATCCAAAATTTGTACAAGATTCAATGAAATAAATATGGAAGATGAAATGTTTTTTTCAATAAAGAATAAAGATAATAATTACAGGAGATGAAGAAGCACTAGAATGTGTCATCCTATCTAACCTTGGGTAAGTTACTCACCTTTCTCAGCTTCAGATAGCACATACCTCACAGATCTATTATAAAGGTTGAAGTAATATATTTAAAGCATTAAAGACTGTGCCTGGCACCTTGTAACTTGTCACTAAGTCTCAGATAGTCTAAGTTTATTTTTATTCTTCTGAATACTTTTGAAGGAAATCTGGACCAATGGTCAAGTTGAAGGGTGTTGTGATACAGTAAGTCTTGTTTGTAGGGGCCGCACTTTCTCAAATTTGGTTTCATCATCTGTTTATGGTATTTCCAGGGAGGAGAACTCAGGAATTCACATTCAGCAATTAGCTCCAACTACAACCCTTGTGAAACAGAAATGTTTAATTGGAAAATTACAACTAGAGAGTTTGGAAAGGAGAATTGACAGGGTCAAGAAATCTTTCATTACAAAAAGTAAGCAACAACAACAAAAAACCCCAAAACCCCCTCAAGCTTGCAGAGAGGTGTGAGGAAATTATATCAGTATGGGATTTGGATTTCATCTGGGGAGAAATGGGAAACATTTTCAAGAGGGACGTGTGTTCAAGAAAGGCCTTGGCTTCTTGGATGAAAAGAGGGTGCCAATTCTAAGCTTTTAGAAGAAATATTAAAAAGGGACTAACTGTGGTCCAAAAACAGTGAATGAAGTGGAATACTCAAAGAACTTGAATTTAGCAAAAAAGATCATCCTTCCAGACACATCAGTGAATACAGGGATCATTATTAAGGTTTTCTGAAGGCCCTTATCAAATTAGCTCCCTGAACATTTGTTCTACATTCTGTTACATCTCAGCCCCATCTACTCAGTTCAGAATGCCATTGGTTCTGAAATACGTGCTTTCTAATCTATTCATACCAGGATTCTAGTTGGTGCTCCCAATTCATCCTCCCCATAGCAGCCAGGATGCCTTCTATATATAAAAAAACAACCCTGATGGTCTTATTTCCTTGTTAAAATGTTACTCTTTGGTTTTCCAATGCTTTCAGGAAACAGTTTAACAGTCCCTGGCCACTAACATCACATCCCAGTTACAGAAATGTTTGCATATTCTTCTCCTCTGTTCACCTTCCCCAGATATACACATGAACAATTTTTCCTATGTTCTCCTATGTGATTCATTCCACTCACCTTTCAGTAATTAATTCCTCTATCTGTCTTTTCAACCTCTTTCCCCCTCATCCATAAATTGGGTTAGACCTGGGATAGATGCTCCTCCTCTGCTTTCTAAGCCCTTGTGCCCATCTCTTACTACCAAACTTTTCCTTTTGTCTCATCATCATTTGTTTTTTTAAAGAGAGAGAGAGACAGGAAGGGAGAAAGAGAGGTGAGGAGGAGGTAGATAAGAAGCATCAACTCCTACTTGCTTCACTCTAGTTGCTTTATTGATTGCTTCCCATATGTGCCATGACTGCAGAGGCTCAAGCTGAGCAAGTGGTCCCTTGCTCAAGCCAGCGACCTTGGGCTTCAGTCAGTGACCTTTGGGCTCAAGCCAGAGACCTTTTGATCATGTCAGTGATCCCATGTTCAAGCCAGCACTTTAACTGGCAACCTTGGGGTTTCGAACCAGGGACCTCAGCATCCTGGGTTGATGTTCCATCCACTGCACCATTATGGTTAGGCTGTCTCATCATCATTTCAATTGTCTAATCACTCAAGAATCTGTGTATGTGTCAGGGTCTTATTTATTTTATAGGGGCAGTATATGATATTTGGTTAATGGTGGTGATGTCTTTCTAGAATAAGCAGATGAATGAATCTCTCATGTTTTTGACTAGAATACATACTGAGCAGTCAGCCTTCTATTGAAGATTAGTTTTCTATGGTATCAAAGGTGTTACTTATGTAAGTCGTGAAACCATAAACATATTGGAAGAAAACGTAGGCAGTAAACTCTCGGATATCTCTTGTAGCAATATTTTTGCCAAAATATTGCTATGGGCAAGTGAAATAAAGGACAAAATAAACAAATGGACTATATCAAACTAAAAAGCTTATGCACAGCAAAAGACATCATTAACAAAACAAAAAGATAACCCACACAATGGGAGGACATATTCGCCAATACTTCTGACAAGAGGTTAATAACAAAATTTATAAAGAACTTGTAAAACTCAACACCAGGAAGGTAAACAATCCAATTCAAAAATGGACAAAAAAACTGAATAGACACTACTCCAAAGAGAACATACAGATGACCAATAGGCATATGAAAAAATGTTCAACCTCACTAATCATCAGAGAAATGCAAATTAAAACCACAATGAGATACCACCTCACACTTGTCAGAATGGCGCTCATTAACAAAACAACACAGAATAAGTGCTGGCAAGAGTGTGGAGAACCCTCCTGCACTGCTGGTGGGAATGCAGACTTGTGCAGCCACTGTGGAAACTAGTATGGTGTTGGCTCAAAAAATTAAAAATGGAACTGCCTTGTGACCCAGCTATCCCACTTTTAGGAACATATCCTAAGAATATCAAATCACTGATTTAAAAGAAGATATGCACTCTCATGTTTATTGCAGCATTGTTTACAATAGCCAAGATCTGAAAATAGCCCAAGTGTCCATCAGTGAATGACTGGATTAAAAAGCAGTGGTACATATACACAATGGAATACTACGCAGCCGTGAAAAAGAAGGAAATCTTACCTTTTGCGATGGCATGGATGGACCTGGAGATTATTATGCTAAGTGAAGTAAGCCAGGCAGAAAAAGACAAATATCATATGATCTCACTTATATGTGGAATATAATGAATACAGTGAACTAAGGAACGGAATAGAGGCAGAGAGGCTGTGTCATGGGAAGCAGAGGGACAACTGTCAGAGGAAAGGGGAATGAGAAGATGGGATCAGAGAAGGTGAAGGGATTAGTGAAATCATATATACAAAACACATAAATACAGATAACAGGACAGCAAATCCCAGAGGGAAGGGTGGAGGGAGTTAGGGGGAAGGGAGGCAAAGGGGGTCTATGGGGGACATCGAGGTGGAGGTGAAGGTGTTATATTGAGTGGGCCACATGAATTCATGTTAACACAATAAAACAAAATTAATAAAAATTAAAATAAAAAAAGGTGTTACTTAGGTCTGACCTTCACAGCTTTATTTGTTGGCTTCCTCATATGTTTCTTTTTCTAATTATTTACAGCAGCAAAGTTTTTCAGTTATTCTAGATTTCCTGGATTTATCTTTACTTCCATTTTTGGGATATTTATTGGGTAGCCAAAGGGCAAAGGGAAATTTTTATGCAGGTCATGCCTTCACCTGAGTAAGAATTCTTGATGGCAATAAAATCAGCTTCCTCCTAGAGATTAAAAGTCTTAAATCTGGAGATTGTTTAATAAGATGTAAACCAAAAATGAGACCCATGTACATGGACAACAGTGTGGTGGTTACCAGGGGGAGGGGAAGGAAGGAGAAGAAGGGGGTGTGAGGAGGGGAGGGGCACAAAAAAAATTCAGATAGAAGGTGACGGAGGACAATTTGACTTTGAGTGATAGGTATACAACATAATCAAAAGTCAAAATGACCTGGAGATGTTTTCTCTGAATCTATGTACCCTAATTAATCAATGTCACCCCGTTAAAATTAATTGTCCAAATTTAAAAAAAAATTAAAAAAATAAGATATGAACATTCATATGTTGTCTTGGTGACTTTTAAAGGTAATTAAACCTGTAAATGAGCTAACAGTACAGGTTCTTCATTGATAAGAATGGTTGTTGTGCAGAAACAGTCCGGAAGGTAATTAGAGCAGAAATTGTTGCAAATCTCCAAGCAAGTATCTCTGACTTAACTAGACAGTAAGCTCATACATCAAACTTAACTCACACAGTCATCATGCTTAGTGAAGTTTTGAAGGTTGAACACTTCAGTTCTTAATTGGGTTTTATTATTTTAAATCATATTATGTATTGATTTTGATTTAAGGATTTATATATATATATATATATATATATATATATATATATATTACTAAATCCATAAGGCATTTTCACTATGTTATAAAAATTAAAAATATTTAGTGTATAAAAATGCTTAGAGGATATATTTGTTTTTATCATTTTTATTGGTAAGCTAACAATCAGAAACTATAGAATCTCAAAATTTATTGGTCTTATGAGACAATGGTAAAAAAATTTGTCAGTTTGCTATTATTTTTTGAATAGTGTGTGTTGTGCTGCTGTTCCCATTCATAGTTCAAGTATTAAGTCATAACTGATAAATGGTTTCTAAATTAAAATATAACATGTTTTGGAAAAGTAATGTTGATTTCTTTCTTTCTGCTCCTTCTTTTTTCTATTCCCCTCATGACCTCCTCTCGCTAAGTCTCTGTCTGGAATTATACCCCTAAAATGGAGCAGTGAAGAAAACATTCTGGAATAATCAAGCATTTTTTTTCTGGTTAATTGCACCAATTTATTTTTACTAGAATTTTTCTGATACTTCCCTCTGAATTGTGTACTCCCTACTGTTAATATTAGCAAGAGCTGGGAATATTGAAAGGAGCTTAACACATCTGGCTGCCATTTCTGAGAATGTAAAAATTTACCATGCCTTTTCAAGTATTCTGCTTTGGGTATTATTCATTTACTTTTTAATTATTGGCATTTATATCTTTATTTCTATCCCTACATGTTACTTAAATGTTCAAAGGAAATACTCCCTCACTGCCAATCTGAAGAGATTCTTTTGAAGCCATGAGTAGCTGGGGAGTCCCAGAGAGTGCTAAACAGAACCAATCCAAATAGTTGGAAGTTGGCTGCTCTTTGAAAAATTTTAAATCATACTATATTTGCTTTCCAAAACAAGCAAAACATGCATCAGTAACTCTTCCCAAAGCAATGTTCTGTGGAGTCTGATTTATCAATGTCAAAATTTGACACTTATCTTTAAACATTTTCTTACAGTAAAACTTGAGGCTTGTGCATATGGATTAACTAGACACTGAGAGATACTTCACAAAGTGGGAAGCATCTAGACTAAGTGCCCAGTGCTTTGGACAGGAAAGCTCCTGACAAAGATGGCTGTGGAGTAGGTAGAACTACTTTCATCTCCTCTCAGCATCAAATTTAATTTAGAGCTAAATTATTGAACAATCAACCAGAATGACCAACCAAAGGACAGCTGAACAGGAGTAGTAATAGTCAAGGACTTATAAAAGAAGCTACACAGAGACTGATAAGAAAGAAGGGTGGATATGCAGAGAGGGCTGATCCTGTGCCCAGATGTGGTGGCTGAGATGCCAGATGGCTAACTTGGCTGCAGAAAATCGCCTCTGAGGACTGGGAGGTTGCACCTTAGGCTGGGACCCTTAAACCAGAGCACCAGGCTGGGAAGAGACCCTGCACAACAGCTGGCAGCTAAAATCAGCAGGAACTCAGTCTGCTGGAAAAAGGAAGGAGTCCACTAGACTCCCAAGTGTTCTCCTAAAGGGCTAACACAGAGGAGCTTGCTCTTGTGCACTCCCCTGGGTCTCTGGTAGAAGATTTGGGTGGCATAGCTCAGGAGAAAGAGTTGGAGGGTCAGCTACTGAGGTCCTGGTTCCTAGTCAATATCCCACAGCACCCTCAAGCACTATCTTCCAGGGTTGGCATGCCTCTTCTTATAGCACCAGTGGGGAAAGTGTACTAACTTAACCTTCTAAATACTGGCAACGTCACCTTGCCAAATTGGGTAGAAAGAACTGTTGGTTGTACCCAACAAGGACCTGAGGTGAGCACTTTTTCTGGAGAAACTATAGACAGACTTTCAAGAGGCCATTGAATTGTATCGCCTTGGAAAGAGGGGCCGGTCTTTTCCTTCTGCCTACATGGATTAGACTGTAATCACCCTCAACAGAAGACTCCTTTGCTAGGGTTTCTGGTGGCATGGCTGAGAAGCTGGTGAACAGGTCGCTCACCTTTCATGGGTTTGTGCCACACTCAGTCTAGGGATGCTTAGATTTGAATTCCAAAATCCAGCTGGCCTCATCTGCTGGGCTTGGTTCAGTTCAATGGAAAGAAGAGAGTGTAGCTCAGAGCTGTGACCTTTGGCATGACTCTCTTGAAGCCTCCCATCAGGGTTTCTGGCAGAGCAGTTGAGAAGCTATGGAGAGACATGCAGCTCACTCCACACTTGTGGGTCTGTGCCTCCTTCAGTGGGGCTGCCTTGATTTGCATTCCAAATCCTGCTGGGCTCAGTGCTGCTGCAGGAAGGGAGCACAGCTCAGAACTCAGACCTCTGGGGCTAGGAGCTAGGGGGAGATGGGAAGCTCACTCCCAGCCCAAGAACCCCAGCAGACGGCTGCCTTGATCTCTCAGAGCTGGGACATCAAAAGTGCCTCTCCTGCAGAGGCTCCAGTTTGGGGCTTGAACAGACGTGACCATAGAGCTAAAAGGAGAAATGCAACTCACCTTTCTTTGTGGCCTACCTGGACCACCCCAACAGAAGGCTATCTTGATCTGTTTTCCCAAGCCCCAGTGGCCCCATTTTGCCAAGCTTGTCCCTGTGGAGGGAACAGTTGGCTGTACCCAAACTGAACTTGTGGTGTACTCCTCCTGGGGAGTTGGAGAATCCAGCAAAGATTGGGAAGTATTGCCTTGAAATAGGAACCACATTTTCCCCATTGAGTACTTGAGCATACTTCTCCAAGGCAATGGTCCCACTAGCCCCTACCTTTTGACCAGTTTGCCCCCTTACTCAGCCTGAGCCCTATGGAAGGGGCAGAAGGGTGTGGCCTGCTTGGGTCTACTCTACAGCCTTTCTTCAGAAGACTCTGGAGGAAATTCAGCAACTTCAGAGAAGAGGAGCTGAGAAACTGACAGGTGTACACTGACCTCAGGGAAACTTAGACTTTTATTTATCTGACCCCTACTCAGACATTCAAAAGCCAGTTCTGAAACACAGTCTAGCTCCTCTCACACATACCCAGGCCCAGTAGATACAGCCACAAACAGTGAATAATATGGTAGCTACAGACAGGTAGCCCAAGGCCAGTGGGCTAGTCATACAACATATGACAGCATCCAGTACTAGAGTTCTGGCTAAGGGATCCCAAAATCAACACAACCAACTGTGGGCTTCGAATCACACCAAAGATCTACTCAATTAAGCACATAAATGGTTCAGCCAAATGGAGTCTCTGGCAGATGCCAGACCCTGTTGAGTACAACTCTGCCTCATTGAATGAGTCTAACCTTATAGTCAGCTAACCTGAGGGCCTAACAGCATTCTAGACTCAACTACCACAGGAAAGGGCATATAACTCACACAAGTATCACTTCTGAAGCATGGAACTCAGGTGATTTGGAAGACTGCACGACTAAGACCAACAAGACACCAACATCAACAAGCTTTGGAGTTATAGCACAGAGACAAACAAAGAGGCAGGCAGAAATGTGGAGACAAAGAAATATGCCCCAAACTAAAGAACAAGAGAAATCTCCAGGAAAAGAATTAAACAAAATAGAAGCAACCAAGATACCAGATGCAGATATTAAAATAATGGTTATAAAAGTGCTCAAGGTCTTAGGGGAAGAATGGGTAATTTCAGTTAGAGCTTAAACAAAGAGATAGTAAGCATTAAAAAAGGACAAAGAAATCATAAAATGAACCAGTGAGAAATAAGAAATAAAATACCCAAAATGAAGAATATACTAAAAGGAATCAACAGCAGGTTGGGTGAAGCAAAGGACTGAATCAATGATTTAGAGGACAAGATAACAGTAAGCACCTAAATAGAGCCTCAAAAAGAAAACAGAATTTAGGAAGCAGAGGAAAGTTTAAAGGATTTCAGAAATAACATTAAACATAACAACATCTTTATTATAAGGGTAAGAGAAGGACAAGAGAGAGAAGAAGGGATAGAAAATCTGTCTGAAGAAATAATGACTGTAAACTTCCCTAACCTGGTAAAGAAAAAGTCACACAAATCCAGGAAGCACATAAAGTCCCAATGAAGATGGACTCAGGCGCCCACACCAAAACACATCATAATTAAACTGTCAAAGCTTAAAGACAAGAATATAATCTTAAAAGAAGCAAGGGAGAGACAGTGATTACCTATAAGGGAGCTCCCATAAAGTTTTTAGCAGATTTCTCAACAGAAACACTTCAGGCCAGAAGGGCTTGGCATGAAATATTCAAAATGGAAAAAGGCAAGGACTCACAACCAAGACTACTTTATCTAGCAAGGCTATCATTTAAAATTGAAGCTGAAATAAGCAGCTTCCTAGACAAAAAAAAAAAAAAAAGGTAAAGTTAAAGGAGGTCACTACTACCAAACCAGTATTGCGAGAAATATTAAAGAGCCTGCTCTAAGGAGAAGAATAAATAAAAGAGGAAAAACATACAGAATAAAATGACAAATAAGTACCTATCAGTAATAACTTTAAATGTGAACAGATTCAATATTTCCATCAAAAGACATAGGGGAATTGAATGGATAAGAAAACATGACCCATACCGTCATGTCTACAACAAATTCACCTGAGAAAAAAAGATACACACAAACTGAAAGTGAAGAGTTGGAAAAATTATTGCACTCAAGTGGAAACAAGCAAACAAAAAAGCTGGAGAAGCAATACTTATATCAGACAAAATAGACTGAAAAAAATAAGGACATAACAAGAGTCAAAGAAGGTCACTACGTAATATCAAAGGGATGATTTAACAAGAGGAGATAATTCTTGTAAGTATCTGAAAATATGAAAAAAGTCTTGATGGAATTGTTTGTCAATGGACAAATGGATTAAAAGGCTGTGGTACATATACACAACGGAATACTATGCAGCTGTGAAAAAGAAGGAAATCTTACCTTTTGCGACAACATGGATGGATCTGGAAACTATTATGCTAAATGAAATAAGCCAGACAGAGAAAGAAAAATATCATATGACCTCACTCATTTGAGGAATCCAATGAACAATATGAACTGAGGAGTGGAATAGAGACAGAGCCAAAGTCAAAGGGACCAGAGTGAAAAGGGACAGAAGGAAAAGGGATGAGAGAATGGGATCAGAGAAGGGAAAGAGATTGGTGAAATTATATATACATAACAGCATTATAGAGAGCAAGACAGCAAATCCTGGAGGGAAGGAGGGAGGGTGTTGGGTGGAGGGGGGCAAGGGGAGGTTGAGGTTACACGGGGGTGGGGGAGGTACTCGGTGGAACATTTGAGTCTATGTAAACACAATAAATTTAAATAAAAAAGGCTTGGTAGATATGAAGGGAGACATTGAGAGTAATGCAGCCATACTAGAGGATTTTAATACCTGATAGAAATCAATGGACAAATCTTGCAGATAAAACTTCAACAAGAAAAAAAGCAACCTTGTAATGATACATTAGACCAGATAGATATAATTGATATTTAAGGAACATTTTATCCCAAAGCAGCAGAATATACATTCTTCATAAATGCACATCGTAATTCTCAAAGACCACACATTAGGACAAAAAATAAGTCTTAATAAATTCAAGAAAGTTAAAATTATATCAAGCATCTTTTCTGACCACAATAATATGAAACTAGAAAGCAACCACAATAAAAAGAACACAAAAAACCCTAAAAAAAATCAAATACATGGAGGCTAAATAGCATGTTATTAAAAAATGAATGGGGCCTTGGGCGGTTTGCTCAGTGGTAGAGCGTCAGCCTGGTGTGCAGGAGTCCCGGGTTTGATTCCCGGCCAGGGCACACAGGAGAAGCACCCATCTGCTTCTCTACCCCTCCCCCTCTTCTTCCTCTCTGTCTCTCTCTTCCCCTCCCGCAGCCAAGGCTCCACTGAAGCAAAGTTTGCCCGGGTGCTGAGGATGGCTCTGTGGCCTCTGCCTCAGGTGCTAGAATGGCTCTGATTGCAACAGAGCAATGCCTCAGATGGGCAGAGCATCGCCCTGGGTGGATCCCAGTCAGGCGCATGTGGGAGTCTGTCTGCCTCCCCATTTCCAACTTCAGAAAAATACAAAAAAAGGAAGAAAAAAAAATGAATGGGTCAACAATGAGATTAAGAAATAAAAAATTATTTAAAAACAAATGAAAATGAACAATCAAAATAAAAAATATATAAGAGGCAGCAAAAGCAGTCTTTTATTAAAATGTATTGTGTTTATGTAGATTCTAGTGTTCCCCCTCCCCCATGTTCCCTCAACATCCCCCTTGCCCCTCGCCCTGCAACGCCCTCTCCCCTTTTCTCCAGGATTTTCTTTTCTGCTCTTGATAATGCTGTGTTATGTGTATATAATTTCACCAATCTCTTTCCCTTCTCTGATTCCACCCTATCATCCCCTTTCCATCTGTCCACTTTCCCTCTGGTCCCTGGATCCCACCTATGCTATATTCTGTTCCTCAGTTCATATTGTTCATTGGATTCCTCAAACAAGTAAGCTCATATAATATTCTTCTTTCTCTGCCTGGCCTATTTCACTTAACATAATAGTTTCCATGTCCATCCATGTTTTCACAAAAGGTAAGATTTTCTTCTTTTTCACGGCTGCATTGTATTCCATTGTGTATATGTACCACAGCTTTTTAATCCACTCATTTACTGAGGGACACTTGGGCTGTTTCCAGATCTTGGCTATTATAAACAATGCTGCTATAAACACGGGGGTGCATTTCTTCTTTTGAATCAGTGATGTGGTGTTCTTGGAATGTATTTCTAAAAGTGGAATGGCTAGGTCAAAAGGCAGTTCTACTTTTAATTTTTTGAGGAATCTCCAAACTGTTTTCCACAGTGGCTGCACCAGTCTGCATTCCTGCCAGAAATGCAGAGGGTCCCCTTTTCTCCACATCCTCGTCAGCACTTATTATGTGTTGTTTTGGTAAAGAGCGCCATTATGACTGGTTTGAGGTGATATTTCATTGTGGTTTTAATTTGCTTTTCTCTAATAAATAGTGATGCTGAACATTTTTTCATCTGCCTATTGGCCATCTGTATGTCCTCTTTGGAGAAGTGTCTATTCATTTCTTTTGCCCATTTTTTGATTGGATTGTTTGTCTTCCTGGTGTTGAGTATTATAAGTTCTTTATAAATTTTGGTTATTAATCCTTTATCAGACATATTGTCAAAAATGTTCTCTCATTGTGTGGTTTGTCTTTTTATTTTGTTCATATTGTCTTTAGCTGTGTAAAAGCTTTTTAGTTTGATACAGTCCCATTTGTTTATCCTGTCCTTTATTTCACCTGCCTGTGGAGATAAATCAGCAAATATATTACTGCAAGAGATGTCAGAGAGCTTACTGCCTATATTTTCTTCTAAGATGCTTATGGTTTCATGACTTATGTTTAATACATTTTTATTTTATTTTTGTGAATGATGTAAGTTGGTGGTCTAGTTTCATTTTTTTGCAGGTAGCTGTCCAAATTTTCGAACACCATTTGTTAAAGAGACTGTCTTTACTCCATTGTATGCTCTTACCTCCTTTGTCAAATATCAATTGTCCATAAAGGTGTGGGTTTATTTTTGTGTTCTGTTCTATTGATCAATATGCCTGTTCTTATGCCAGTATCAAGTTGTTTTGAGCACAATTGCCTTGTAGTATAACCTGATATCAGGAAGTGAGATACCACCACTTTATTCTTCTTTTTCAAGATTGCTGAGGCTATTCGTGTTCTTTTATGGTTCCATATGAATTTTTGGGATATTTTTTCTATATCTTTGAAGTATGTCATTGGTATTTTAATAGGAATTGCATTGAATTTATGAATTGCTTTGGGTAATATAGACATTTTAATGATGTTTATTCTTCCTATCCATGAACATGGTATATGCTTCCACTTGTTTGTATCTTCCTTGATTTTTTTTTATCAATGTTTTACAATTTTATGAGTACAAGTCTTTAATATCTTTGGTTAAATTTACTCCTAAGTACTTTATTATTATTTTTTGTAATAGTGAAGGGGATTGTTTTCTTAATTTTTTTTCAGACAGTTCATTGTTGGTGTATAAAATGCTTCTGATTTCTGAGTATTATTTTTATATCCTGCCACCTGCTGAATGCATTTATCAGGTCCAGTAGTTTTTTGACTGAGACTGTAGGGTTTTCTATGTACAGTATCAATATCATCAGCAAATAATGATAGTTTTACTTCTTCTTTTCCAATTTGGGTGCCTTTTATTTTTTCTCCTTGTCTGATTGCTGTGGCTAGGACTTCCAGTTAATCTAGTGTGTCCTTTAAGTCTGCTGTTTCTTTGATAGTTTTTTTTTCTTGAGGATCTATCCAGTGATGTTAGTGGGGTATTGAAATCCCCTACTATTATAATATTGCTGTTGATCTCACCCTTTATGTCCATCGAAGTCTGCTTTATACAATTAGGTGCTCTTACATTAGGTGCCTAGATATTTATAATGGTTGTCTCTTCCTTTTGGATTGCTTCCTTTATCATTATGTAGTGACCTTCTTTATCCTTTATTATAGTCTTCATTTTAAAGTTTATTTTGTCAGATATAAGTATTGCTACCCCACTTTTCTATTTCCATTTGCATGAAATATTTTTTTCCATCCTTTTACTTCAGTCTATGTATATCTTTTGTTTTGAGGTGGGTCTCTTATAGACAGCATATGTATAGGTCTTGTTTTCTTATCCACACAGCTACCATATGTCTTTTGATTGAAGCATTTAATCCATTTACATTTAAGGTTATTATTGATATGTAGTTGTTTGTTGCTATTTTATTCTTTAAATTTACATTTCTCTTTTACCAGATTTTTTCCCTCTTTGTTCTGTTTACATCAGGGCCTTTAACATTTCTTCCAGCATTAGTTTAGTTGTAATAAATTCCTTAAATTTTTTTTTTTGTCTGGGAAGCTTTTTATTTCTTCCTCAATTTTAAACGATAGCCTCGCTGGATAAAGAAGTCTTGGTTGTAGGCTCTTGTCATGCATTCCTTTGAATAATTTTTGCCACTACCTTTTGGTCTCAAGTGTTTCTGTTTAAAAGTTGGATGTCATCCTTATGGGGGCTCCTTTGTAGGTGATTGACTACTTTTCTCTTGCAGCTTTTAGTATTCTTTCTTTATCTCTTAGCTTTGGTATTTTGATTATGATGTGTGTTGGTGTAGGTCTCTTTGGGTTTTTTTTAAATGGGGTTTTCTGTGCTTCTTGAACCTATGTGACTCTTTTCTGCATTAGTTGACGAAAATTTTCTACTATGATTTCTTCAGGTTCTATATCTGTTTTTCTTCCTCTTCTCCTTCAGGAACCCCTATTATGCATATTTTGGGGGTTTTTTCATGTTGTCACAGAGCTCTCTTAGAGTTTCCTTAGACTTTTTGATTTTCTTTTTTTTTGCTGTTCTCCTTCAATGCTTTCACTTATCTTGTCCTCTAAATCACTGATTTGATCCTCTGCTTCCTCCAGCCTGCTTTTAATTCCTTCTAATGTGTTCTTCATTTCTGATATTGTGTTTGTCATTTCTGTACCACTCTTTTTTATGATTCCAGTGTCATATTTGATGCTTAACATTTCTTTATTTAGGTGCTTGTTAAGTCCATCCATTGTAGCTTTGAGATCCATAAGCATCTTTACAATCATTATTTTAAACTCTGCATCTGGTAATTTGATTACTCCATTTAATCCAGTTCTTTTCCTGGAGATTTTTCTTGTTGATTCATATGGCTTACGTTCCTCTGTCTTCTCATTGTTTCTGTGTGTGGTTTGCAGGCTTGTTAGAGTTTTGGGTCTGAGGTTGGTTTATTTAATTTGGCTTCTCCTCCAGGCCTTTATTCCTTTGCCTCTGCTGGTTGCTGGGATTTAATTCTCCTTAACTAGTAGAGCCACTTTAAAATCTTGATTTGCCTGCTGTCTCTTTGCTTAACCCAGCAGGGAGCTTCTGTTTGTTAATCTCAGCTGTGGGCTTAGTTGAAACTGTATTTAGGAATGCAGTGGGAATCTGAAGAATCTGAAGGTGTGTTTCCCTGGAAACCTGAGTCACTGTCCTTCCCCCTTACTTCTTTCTTTCCAAAGTGTCTTTTATGCTGATTGGACCTGGAGAGCTTTTTGGAGGTAGGATATCTGGATCCCCTTTGAGCTTGTGCTGGGTGGAGGGATCAAGCCCTCCCCCCAGCTATGGCCACCTTAGCACTGGAGAATGAGTCAGCTCAGTTCAGATTAGCACTCCTCTGCCTGTCACTGTTTGTCTCACTCTCTCCACTTTCTCCATGTAAGACCAGCCAGTACTCTCAGCCCTCCTTGCCCCCGGAGCCCCAGGCAAGTGGCTGTGAGCAATATTTTCTGCTCTGTCCCTTTAGGCTCACCAGCCACTTCCCACAGACAGAACTTTTACTCTTTTCCCCACTCAATGCTGTCTGACTGTCTTCTGCAGTCCATGGGTTTCTAGGCTGGGTCTCTGGTTCTGAGACTGAGGGCCCCAACCTCTCAGAGTCTGTCTGCTTGCAATAAGAGCCCTTCTGGGTGCTCAGCCTCCCCTGCTCTTGGGACAGGGGAGCCCCCACTGTGCCCCTGCACTTTCTACTAAGTTGGTGTGAATTCTTCTGTGCTCCTTGTTTTTTGAGTCTTGTTCTTTTAGTCAAAAGCTGGTTTTTGACAATGATTGTTTCTAATTTTTTTATAATCTAGTTTGGTGGTAGGAGGTGGCAGCCTGTGCATCTGCCTACAAAGCTGCCATCGTGGAATCCCTCAGCAAAAACAGTCTGAAGAGAGGATATTCAAAGCATTACAAGCCTACCTTAATAGACAGGAAAGATCTGAAATTAATTATCTAACCTTAAACTTAAAAGGACTAGAAAAAGAAAAACAAACAAAGACCAGAGTAAGTAGAAAGAAAGAAAGAATAAAGATCAGAGTGGAAATAAAGGACACGGAGACTAAAAAACAATATAGAATTTTAACAAAACCAGGAGCTGGGTTTTTGAAAAAATAAACAAGTCTGATTAACCTTTAAGCAGACTAATTAAGAAAAAGAGAGAGAGGATCCAAATAAATAAAACCAGAAATGAAAACAAGCACTGACAACTTACATAATAGAGATACAAAGGATTGTAAGAGAATACTATGAACAACTGCATGCCAAAAAATTGGACAACTGGGTAAAATGGATAAATTCTTGCAAACATATAATCTTCCAAAACTGAAATATGTAGAGAATCTGAATAGATAGATTACATCTAGTAAAATTAAATCAGTAATTAAAAACAAAAACCAAACAAATACTCCCAACAAACAAAAAGTCTAGAATGGATGGCTTCTACAGATAAATTTTACCAAATATCTGAAGAAAAATTAATACCTATTCTTCTTAAACATTCTAAAAGATTCAAGATAAAGAAAGACTCCCAAACTCTTTTACAAAATATGCATGATCCTACTCTCAAGAACAGAAAAGGACACTACAAAGACAGAAAATTATAGGCCAGTATTCCTGATGAACATAGAAGCAAAAATGCTCAACAAATACTAGAAAACCATATACAGCAGTACATTAAAAAAATACACCATTATCAAATGGGATTTATTCCAGGGATGTAAGGTTGGTATAATATTTGCAAATCGATAAACATGATACATCACATAAACAAAATGAAGGATACATTTACATGATCATATGATTTTACATGATCAATAGATGCAGAAAAAGCATTTGATAAAATCTAGCACTCATATATGATAAAGACTCTCACCAAAGTGGGAATCGAGGGATCATTCCTCAATATATTAAAGGTCATATAGGACAAATCTACACAAACATCATACTCAATGGGCAAAATATAAAAGCATTTTTCCCTAAGATTAGGAAAAAAATCCTATTTAATATTGCAACATAAAATAAGGTACCTAGGAGTAAATTCACACAAGGAGGTAAAAGACCTATACTGGAAAAACTGTAGGTCATTGAAGAAAGAAATTGAGAAAGAATAATAAACAAGTGGAAGCACATAGCATGTTTATGGATTGGAAGAATTAGCACCATTAAAATGTTCATACAACTCAAAGAAAAGCAAGCTACAGATTCAACACAATGCCTATTAAAATATCAATGACATATTCACAGGTCTAGAGCAAATATTTCAAAAATTTATATGGAACAGAAAAAGATCCTGTATAGCCTCAACAAACTTGAGAAAGAAGAATAAAATCAGAGGTTTCATAATACCTGACATCAAACTATACTATAAGGCTATTGTAATCAAAACAGCCTGGTAACGGTATAAAACTAGGTATATAGATCAGTGGAAAAGAATAAGGAATCCAGAAACAAACCCACACCTTTATGGTCAATAACCATTCACAGAGGAGGTAAAAGTATACAATGGAGTAAAGACAGACTCTTTAATAAATGTTGGGAAAATTGGAAAGGTACATGCAAAAAAACAAAAATGATACTAGACCATCAACTTACACCATGCTCAAGAATAACCTCAAAATAAATAAAGAATTAAAGATAAGTCATAAAGCCATAAAAATCCTAGAAGAAAACATAGGCAATAAAATCTCAGACATCTATCACAGCAATATTTCTGCTAATACATCTTTTTAAGCAAGAGAAACAAAGGAAAAAATAAACAAATGAAGAAGCAATGTACTAAACAAAATATATTTTCCAATGATAAATCTGATAAGGGGTTACTTTCCAAAATAAATTAGGAATTTATACAAATCAACACCTTGAAGACAAGCAATTTAATTAAGTAATGGTAAAGGACCTGAATAGACACTCTCCAAAGAGGACATACAGATGGCCAATATTTATTTATTTATTTATTTATTTATTTATTTATTTATTTTACAGAGACAGAGAGTGAGTCAGAGAGAGGGACAGACAGGCAGGAATGGAGAGAGATGAGAAGCATCAATCATTAGTTTTTCATTGCTCATTGCAACACCATAGTTGTTCATTGATTGCTTTCTCATATGTGCCTTGACCGTGGGCCTTCAGCAGACCGAGTGACCCCTTCCTGGAGCCAGCGACCTTGGGTTCAAGCTGGCGGGCTTTTTTGCTCAAACCAGATGAGCCCGCTCTCAAGCCAGCGAGCTCGGGGTCTCGAACCCGGGTCTTCTGCATCCCAGTCCGACGCTCTATCCACTGCGCCACCGCCTGGTCAGGCCAGAGGGCCAATAGACATGAAAAAATACTCAAGGTCACTAATCATCAGAGAGATACAAATTAAAACTATAGTGAGATATTACCTCACACCTACCAGAATAACTACTGTCAATAAATTAACAAATAACAAGTGGTGGCGAGGATGTAGAAAAAAGGGAACACTCATGCACTGTTGATGGGAATGCATATTGGTCCAACCATTGTGGAAAACAATGGATTTGTCTCAAAAAATTAAAAACAGAACTGCCTTTTGACCCAATTTTCCCACTTTTGATAATATATCCTAAATATCCTAAGAATTCCAAAATGCTAATTTGAAAGAATATACACACGCTTAGGTTTATTGCAGTGTTATTTATTATAGTTAAGATCTGTATACAGCCCAAGTGCCCATCAGTAGATGAGTGGATAAATATCTGTGGTACATTTACACAGTGAAATACCATATGGCCTTTAAAGAAAAGAAGAAAATCTTTCTTTTTGTGACAGCAAGGATGGATTTAGAGATTATTATGATATGTGAAATAAGCCAGTCAGAGAAAAGACAAATACTGTATGATTGCCCTTATATGAGGAAGCTAATGTACAACTTATACTGATGAACAAAATAGAAACAGAGACATGGATACATGGAACAGGCTGACAGCTGTCAGAGGGGAGGGGGCTGGTGGGCTGGACAACAAAAGTGAAGTGATTAAGCAAAAGAAAACACGCACACATGCACATATATATATATAACATGTAGAAGCAGACAACAATGTGGTGATAGTCAGAGGGAAAGGAGGGTGGAGGGTAGGTAAAGGTGAGTGAGAAAATGGGGATGGAAGACATTTTGCGTGGGCTGATGAGCTCATGATGCAGTGTGTAGATGCTGTTTTATTGAGTTGCACACCTGAAAACTGTACCACAATAAATTCTATTTAAAAAAAAAAGAATTCTAAGATGCTTATGGTTTCACAGCTTACATTTAAGTCTTTTATCCATTTTGAGTTTATTTTTGTGAATGGTGTAAGTTGGTGGTCTAGTTTCATTTTTTTGCAGGTAGCTGTCCAATTTTCCCAGCACCATTTATTAAAGAAGCTGTCATTACTCCATTGTATGCCCTTACCTCCTTTGTCAAATATCAGTTGTCCATAAAGGTGTGGGTTTACTTCTGGGTTCTCCGTTCTGTTTCATTGATCTATGTGCCTGTTCTTATGCCAGTACTAGGCTGTTTTGAGTACAATGGTCTTGTAGTATAGCTTGATATCAGGAAGTGTGATACCTTCCCCTTTATTCTTCTTTTTTAAGATTGCTGAGGCTATTCGTGTTCTCTTTTGGTTCCATATAAATTTTTGGAATATGTGATCTATATCTTTAAAGTAGGTCATTGGTAATTTAATTGGTATTGCAATGGATTTATAAATTGCTTTGGGTAATATAGACATTTTAATGATGTTTATTCTTCCTAACCATGAATATGGTATATGCTTCCACTTGTTTGTATCTTCCTTGATTTCTTTTATCAATGTTTTATAATTTTCCAAGTACAGGTCTTTAGTCTCCTTGGTTAAATGTACTCCTGGTACTTTATTTTTTTGGTTGTAATAATGAAGGGGATTGTTTCTTTAATTTCTCTTTCTGACTGTTTATTGCTTGTGTATAAAAATGCCTCTGGTTTCTGAGTATTAATTTTATATCCTGCCACCTTGCTGAATTTATTTATCAGGTCTAGTAGTTTTTTGACTGAGACTTTAGGGTTTTCTATATACAATATCATATCATCTGCAAATAATGATAGTTTTACTTCTTCTTTTCCAACTTGAATGCCTTTTATTTCTTCTTCTTGTCTAATTGCTGTGGCTAGGACTTCTAGTACTATGTTGAATAAGAATGGTTAAAGGGAGCACCCCTGCCTTGTTCCTGATCTTAAGGGGATTGCTTTTCATTTTTGCCCATTGAGTATGATGTTGGCTGTGGGTTTGTCATAGATGGCTTTTATCATGTTGAGGTATGTTCCCTGTATTCCACTTTGTTGAGAGTTTTGATCATGAATGGGTGCTGGATTTTATCAAATGCTTTTTCTGCATCTATTGAAGAAAGCATCTTAGAAGAAAACATAGGCAGTAAGCTCTCTGACATCTCTCACAGAGATATAATTGCTGATTTATCTACATGGGCAAGTGAAATAAAAGACAGGATAAACCAATGGGACTATATCAAACTAAAAAGCTTTTGCACAGCTAAAGACAATAAGAACAAGATAAAAAGACAAACTACACAATGGGAGAACATATTCGATAATATGATAAGGGGTTAATAACCAAAATTTATAAAGAACTTGTCAATTTCAACACCAGAAAGACAAACAATCCAATCAAAAAATGGGCAAAAGAAATGAATAGACACTTCTCCAAAGAGGACATACAGATGGCCAATAGGCATATGAAAAAAATGCTCAACACCACTAAATCATTAGAGAAATGCAAATTAAAACCACAATGAGATATCACCTCACACCAGTCAGAATGGCGCTCATCTACAAAACAACACAGAATAAGTGCTGGCAAGGATGTGGAGAAAAGGGAACCCTCCTGCACTGCTGGTGGGAATACAGACTGGTGCAGCCTCTATGGAAAGCAGTATGGAGATTCCTCAAAAAATTGAAAATCAAACTGCCTTTTGACCCAGCTATCCCACTTTTAGGAATATATCCCAAGAACACCATAGAACTGTTTCAGAAGGAGAAATGCACCTCCATGTTTATGGCAGCATTGTTCACAATAGCGAAGATCTGGAAACAGCCCAAGTGTATGTCAGAGGATGAGTAGATTAAAAAGATTTGGTACATATATACTATGGAATACTACTCAGCCATAAGAAATGATGACATCGGATCATTTACAATAACATGGATGGACCTTGATAACATTTTATGGAGTGAAATAAGTAAATCAGAAAAAAGTAAGAACTATATGAACCCATACATAGATGGGACATAAAAATGAGACTCAGAGACATGGACAAGAATGTGATGGTAACAGGGGTGGGTGGGGGCCTGGGGAGGGGCAAGGAAAGAGAGAGAGGGTGTGGGGGGAGGGGAGGGGCATAATGAAAATCAGATAGAAGGTGACGGAAGACTATTTAACTTTGGGTGATGGGTATGTAACATAATCAAATGTCAAAATAATCTGGAGATGTTTTCTTGGAACATATATATCCTGATTTATCAATGTCACTGCATTAAAATTAATAAAAATAATATATATAAAAAAGAATTCTCATGAATCCATCACTTCATATTATATTTCTTCCCTGTGAACTTAAGTCTTCAATTCTCAAATCTTTGTATTTACCAGAAACTAATGAGAAAGACCTTATGAATTTATTAAATTATCATAGTTCCTGAGCATATTTCTTTGATGTACCACAGACTGGATAAAACACTTAAATCTTCATCATCACAATCTCTTCTTTTCTTAGTAATTTTTATATAGGTTCAGAACTTAACTTTTAATAAACATGCTGGGACACAATTTTATTTTATTTTTCAATTAACATTTTTAATTTATCTGGTTAAAGAATAATATTAAGCATTAGAATGTTTTATTAGAAATGGATAGAAGTACAAGTGGATCTTCCCAAGTTAATTTGCTTGACATTATGCACATTGTCTCAGAAAATTGATCATGGATGTCCTTTGTAATTAGAGTTAGATTTTTTTTTAGAGAGACAAAAAATTGCAACCTTCTAGTAACTACCAGGTCATATTAAAAGAGTAGATCATCGGGTGATTTTTCTAAGAAACAGTTCAACCACCCAAAGGCCAGTTTTTTTAATGTACACCTAAGGGATTCAGGATTAAATATAGGCTTTTATTGTTGTAAAGTACATTACATCTGTGGCTCTAAGATAAAATGTGTTTATTTAAAATACAATTACATGGTGTACAGAGATGTGTTGTAGAGTTTGGCACCTGAAACCTGTATAATTATGTTGACTAGTGTCATTTCAATAAATTTAATAAAAGAACAGAAAAGAAAAAAAGATATATCAATACAAATGGGCCTAGTAGATTTGATTAGTACAGGGTAATTCCTTTCCTAGTGATATGTGACAATCACTAACATTTTTCCTGAAATTTTTATGTGTTGATGAATTAACCAATTTGCACTAGTAAGCCGTGTCTGATCTGGTTATTTCAGTAACCTTAATAATCAATGCAGATCACTGCATGATCAATTCAGCAGCAGAGCTGTAAATTAATCATAATGACAGTTCGTAGACTACGGTCAAATGTAGTGCCCACCAACAGATATGGTCTTATGCCCATGATTCTTTTCATAAGACTTTCTCAAGTTTAGTTTACCTTTTGTTGCACTTCCAGTCCAAGCCTGAAAATACCCTAAGCAACATTGTGTTTATGACATCAAACATAGATGACAACCGATTTCAACTTTAGGATAGATAATTCAGTTTTTAGAAAGCCATTCCAAATGATAGCTTAAAAATGATATCTTAAAAAATGACTTGATAGATATTTTTTCTCATCTGGTTCTGTTAAAATAGTTCAGAGTTTAATCGTCTGCTAAGAATGCATATACACTTGTGCAAACATACTTGATCTATTTGATCACTTCTAATTTCCACATATTTTTGACAAACCATATATTTTAAATATGGGATCGGCAATTTTCTAAAGATATTTTTGTTCAGGCTTGTAGACTTTCTGATGTTAATACCTTTTGTGCAGCTCTTTCTGCAATGCCTGGTCAATACTGATTCTAGTGAAATGAAAAACATTTATTTTCATTTATGAGAAGTTATCAAATATCTTTTCTCCCCTGCTGATAGTTCTTGTCTTAATCTTTTTTTTTTTTTTTTTTTTTTTCATTTTTCTGAAGCTGGAAACAGGGAGAGACAGTCAGACAGACTCCCACATGCGCCCGACCGGGATCCACCCGGCACGCCCACCAGGGGCGGTGCTCTGCCCCCCAGGGGGTGATGCTCTGCCCATCCTGGGCGTCGCCATATTGCGACCAGAGCCACTCTAGCGCCTGAGGCAGAGGCCACAGAGCCATGCCCAGCACCCGGGCCATCTTTGCTCCAATGGAGCCTCGGCTGCGGGAGGGGAAGAGAGAGACAGAGAGGAAAGCGCGGCAGAGGGGTGGAGAAGCAAATGGGCGCTTCTCCTGTGTGCCCTGGCCGGGAATCGAACCCGGGTCCTCCGCACGCTAGGCCGACGCTCTACCGCTGAGCCAACCGGCCAGGGCCTCTTGTCTTAATCTTTGCATGAATGTATACTCTGTCAGGTGACCTTCATACCCACTGACACAATAACCATTAAAAATAACTGGATTGTACTTCTTGTAAAGTTTGAGGCTGGACAGACTGAAAATCATTTAATCCTCCATGAACTCAAAGTAAATGACTAAATGAAGAGAAACTGAGAGTCTATTTGAAAAGTTTCCTAATTTACAAAAATATATATTGTGAAAGGAAGTATTTTACGGAAAAATATAATATTACAGAATGTCTTCCAAAGTTTAAGTTCTGTTGAGAACCACCATGAGAAGGTGAAATACCCCTGGAGTAAGGTGAAACAACACGCTGATGTTGATTTAACCGGAAGCTATGTTTCACATTGGTTCCTTCTCCTAACCTAAATTACCAAGAGGACGTATATAGACTCTCCCACATGGGGCCTAGTTGACTCTATTCTATAGAATAATTGTTTGCCACATTCTAGAAGAGACACTTGCATTTAACAAAGCTTTCTGGAGCACCCAGTTCCTGCTTGTCTTAGCAGGACAAGACTCCCCTAGGGGCGTGGCTGCTGGCAGGCTATCAGCTCCCTTGCCTGATCTTGCTTTGCACACCTTCTCTTATGGGTTCATTAATGGTGTGTATGGCTTTTGTTCAGACCTGGAGAGCGAGTAGTTACGACAACAGTTTGTCAGTAAAATATGTATTAAGTGTTTAGTCTGTACAAAGCAGGAAGCTTAGGTGTTGTCATTTTTTTTCTCCCATACCTTCACAGAAACACTCAGAGAGATGTGAAGGAAAAGAGCACACTGACTGCCCTCAATCCATGGCTGGAGGAAGGAGGAACTTGGTTAGTTTGGGCAGAAATCTGAATGCACTTAAGTTTGAGACCTTTGTCTTCAGAAAGGTACATTTACCTGGTTCTTGGTTGTCTTTAACAAAAAGTATTATCTTGTCAATTCTCTGCTTCCTGGTCCAATGAACAACTGACTCAGTAAGTGGTAAACCCAAGAAGTAAGAAAAATATTTAAGCCAAATGGGCTTTTTAAAATATAGCAATAGGGAGAAAAACCTACATTTTTTCAAAAAAGGTCTGGTTCTTTTTGTATCTACCTGGCAAATCATTGGTCATTTCTTTCATATGGACATTTCAACTGGACAGGTAAACTACAGCTATTTTAGATTTTTAAAAAGATTTTATTTATTCATTTTAGGGAGGGGAAAGAGAGGGAGAGAGAGGGAGAGGAACAGCAAACATATGAGCCATGACCAGGCAAGCCTGGGGTTTCGAACCTGCATTCTCGGCATTCCAAGTTGACATTTCATCCACTGCACCACCACAGGTCAGGCCCTATACTACAGCTATTTTAGACATGCACATTAACCTGAGTATCTTTTTACTAATGAAATAGCTTCTATTAAATTGAGTCTTCTAAAGCTGAACAGAAGGGCAGCTTTCTTCATCATTTACTCTCTGGTGGCTATTCTCACCATTTCAGGACCGGGACCACAAGATCTTCTCACTTGGGGATTCATTCATATTTTCCTACCAGCTCCTATTTTTTTTTTAGGGTCTTTTCTTTTTTTTAATTTTTATTTTAGAGAGGAGGGGGGAGGGAGAGAGAAAGAGAAGGGGGAGGAGCAGGGAGAGAGAGAGAGAGAGAGAGAGAGAGAGAGAGAAGGGGGAGGAGCAGGAAGCATCAACTCCCATATGTGCCTTGACCAGGCAAGCCAGGGTTTTGAACCGGCAACCTCAGTGTTTCCAGGTTGATGCTTTATCCACTGCGCCAGCTCCTATTTATTTTTGCTTCCGTCTTCTGTGGCTTAGGTTTCACTGCATCCAGAAAAACTTTTCCTCATGTGTCTTGCAATTTTCCACTGAGACCCATACTCAGCAGCATATTACTTGTGGGGATCTTTCAGGACATGGATTTAAGGTAAATGTCACAAAGAGATTTCCATTGCTTCTGCTGAGTGTCCTGGAATGCTATCAACCTAGGAAAAATTTACTCAATTATTTCTTGTGATTTCACAAACTTGGAAAGAGGTATAAATTTGACCCCCAAATCCAAACAAGGGCTGGCTTAAATTTACAAATATTCAGGAAAGACAACTCAAGCCACAGGTCTCATCTCCATTCACCGGTAGAAAGAGATATTTTTAGTCTTGCAGTTTCATTGACAGTCTAGCCCTTGGAAAGTATCAACTTCCTGCTCTGTGTTAAGACCCAGGACATTGTGTTATATTTTCGAGGTGATCAGAAATTGTCAGCTCCTATTTCCTAGTCTGGTTAGAAATTCTCCTTCATCTTGGGAGCCTGGAAATTTCCTTTAATTAATTGCAAGTCTAAGTCTATATTTTATTTTGAAAATTGTTTATTGACTTCATTAGGGTGATGGTAGTAAACATAATTTTACAGATGTCAGGTGCCCAATTCTACAACACATCCTTATGAACATTTTTATATGTTTTCTATCAGAAAGATGTCTAGGATATGTAGCCTTCCATATTGCCCAAAATAGATGTTCACAGATTTTTACAAAATTTAAAAAATACTCAAGTTGATCTCTTCAGCCTACAAAGTCACATGATATTTTGTATGTAATAATTGAGGTTATTATCACCTCTCCTATGCAGCTTGATATTAATTTATGTGTAACACTAGAGTCTTTTAACTTAGACTATAATCTCTTCAAGTTGTGGACTGCATTTTCTTTTTCTCCTGTATGCCCTATTGTGCCTGGGACTGTTTTAATTAAGTACATGATAGTTGTTCAATGAACATTTATTGTTTGGTTTAAGCAATCATCACCTTCTTCTTTCATATGGGTTGAGAAAAGCATAATAGCCATAACTCTTGCTATCTTTTCTTTTTATTTAAGTGCTTGAATTTTTTCCTTCTAGTTGACAGTATTGAATACTTATGATTCAATAACCCTCTGGCCTACTGAGCAATTAGTATGCATAAGGATGACACAGTCTAATCTTTTTATTTCTCTCTCATTATTGACTGATATAACCCTGGACATTTCAATGTTCTACATTTCGGTTGTGTTTAGTCCAGTTCAGGTATTTTAATAGCTGTGATCTGATTTTTAAAAAAGAGTATTTGAAGAGAAAGGTAAAGATAGTCATTTTTGGAGATTAGAGAAATGCTATTTGAAGATAACCAGTGCAAAGGCCTTATTTTATGTGCTAGTTAACCTACGAGAGCTTAGAAATTCCGAAACACATGTGATGCACACCATCAAATAGGGGATTTCTGAAATTATATTTGTATGCTAATTACTCATTTTAGGCTATGGTATTTTGAAGCAGTAAATGATCCTAAACCCTTTGTCTCAGTGAGGGGGAAAGAAAAAAACCTTCGAAGTCGGGGACTGTTAGTCACCGATATAGGAATTGCCAGTTTTCTAAACTTGAATAGAAATGAATTCAATAAAAAGAGACATAATGATGGATTTATAAAAATAACGTTCTTCATCTAATGGGTTTGCTATTCTAATGTTTCTTTACTGTAAATTATGCAAAAAATTATTATTTAAGTGATAGCAAAGAATTCATTAAAAGATTAATAGTTCTGGTTTACCAATTTGCTTACTAGGTCACTTAATTATTTAGTTCATTAATTCTGTAAATGTCAGACTTACCATGAACTCTAGTGATTTGCATAAGTAAGGTTATAGTTCTACTGGTAATCACAGTCTAACAACTTTAAATAGGAATTTGGCATCATTTATCCATTTCAAATGAAATAGTTTTTAAAAAATTTTTTCATACCAACAAGGAAAATAAAGCTGAGAAATGGTAACAATATAATCTAGCTACTCAGCCTCCATTTGTCCGTTAAAAGGACGACGATGGGCAGCGGCAATGAAAAAACCATCTCCAAAGAACAAGACAGAAGTCACTTCCAGATTAAGCAATATGAAGAACTCTGATGGTGAGATACATGCTTTACTTTTAAAAACTATTCCTATCAATGAAAGAACAGTGAAGTCTTCTAGGGATACATATTTTGTTTTATTTATTAAAAATGGTTACTCACTGGAAAGGCTTCAGGAAAAGCAACATCTCATTATCATAAGACTCCTAGAGAAGAGCTGGCAGTTCATATATAATGAATATCGTTTATACCATGCTAATGTATTCACATCACTCACAGCCACTGTTTACATTTAATACATGGGAATCCATACAATATAAAATTGGCATATTTATTAGATTTAACAATGGAATTAGTATAAATAGTCATCACATTATTTAAAATTTACCAGAAGTCACTTGGACAATGCATAGAATAAAATTTTCTAGTTTGTTTGCCTTTATGCAGTTGAACATTACCTTAGCAAGTCTGAATAGAGACAATATGCTGTTTATTAAATAAAATGAAGTGCTTGAAACCTTTGGGCTCTGCAAGGGCACTTACAATGTATAAACACTTTCTTGGGTGAAATTCTTTTCTAAATCCCCCTGGGAGAAGTGCAGTCATTTAATTTAGACAAGTCTCTTAGCAATGCATAGCCCATTGGTCCTCCATGATGCCATTTATCTGTGCTCATAGTTCTAGATCTCTTAACATTTGCTAAGAGGGTGCTGATAAGATAGACAAAGAGGACAAAAAGTTAGGAATGAATAAAGGAAGACAAATCAGTATTTCTGGGGCTAATTATTTTATGTCACAGGCTGAGAAAGAGGGTATACAGAGCTGCTGTTTTCCAGCGCTCCATGAGAATGGCCAGGGACTACACGTGTACATTCTTGTGAAGGTTGTGAAACTGTGAGGATTGACACGGGGTGGAAACCTGCCTTCAGAGCTGTACTTTGCTTAAGAAAAGAGGCAGTAACCCAATCACAACCATAGCTGTGTGACATTGGCTGACAAAAAGGTGTACACTTGATTTTATTGAGGAGCAATTGAAATTATATGTTCAAGTACAAGTTTGTGAGAAAAGCCCTGCATTTAGGTCATCCAACTTTGGCATTAATTTGCAAAAATAAAAGCAGAAGCTGATGGTACCAATTAGGATGCCATCATATATAAGAACCAAAAACTCTCAACACAAATTATTTTAAACAATGAAATGGATTATTTTGCTTGTAAATCAGGAGGTAAGAAAGGTTTCAAGATTTTTCAAGGTAGAAGTTTCAAAATGTCATCAGTCCTCAGACTTTTCCACCTCTCCTTGGTCCTGACATCTTTTTATTTGTGGTGGCTTTACACTTATGGACACAAAATAATTGGAGTGCTGGCAACACATTGAGACATGGCATCTCCAACAGAGAAAAAGGGGAGCATCCCTCCCTAGTCTCCTGTTTAGCAACAAGAAACTCCTTTCTGCCAGTGCCATGTGGGCCTCCTAGGATCGGTCACCTCTTACCACCCCACTCCCCTACCCAAATTCCAATCACAGGTAAAGGGATGGGGACTCCCTTGAGAGGTCTAAAAATGATTAGAATTTAGATAGGCTCACGCATTCCTGCATGAAGTTTGGCTTGGCCAATAGAACAAATGAGAAAATGGACCTTGGGGAGAAACCCTAAGGATTCTTACACCCAGTATTCCAAAGAACATTGGGGAATGTTGGACTTGCAGACCAAGGTTCTTGTTCATTTGCCATGTAACCTGCATCTAGGAAGAAATTATGTGTGATGAACTATTATCAGGCGAATAAGGTTTCAAAAAGTTTGAGCCAATCCCTCTCCAAAGGGATCAAGAGCAATGAAGCTTTCATACTTGTGTCAACATAGGGTTGTGAAAGGCATGTTGACCTTGGCAGAAAAGGCAACTTACCTTGAATTAAAATTCCAGCACCAAAAACAATGTGAACAAAAGAAAACTCCTTTTTTTAAAAAGGAAAGAGAGATATAAATTATCATAGGATACTGCTAGGCATTATCACAGTAACATAAAGCAAATGTAAGGAAGAGTGAAGAAAAAGCATGGACAGCTCAACTCAGCAGAGCACTCATTCTTAAAAGAAGAGAAAATAAATGTGCCTTTGCCCAAATAAAATATAAATATAGTGAAGCAATCAAACCAAAAATCCTTGGTTTTGTAGTGAAACTATGGTCCCAAACTCTGTGCTTTAAGGGTGCATCATTATAAATAAATCCTTTCTTAAGTAAAAATAAATAAATAAAAATAAATTCCAGCACCTACTAATGAGTTCATAGGCCAAAGCAAGTGTCCCTCGAGAGGGACATCAGTCCCCTTCGCTGTTAAAAGCAGGTAATGATATCTGCCTTACCGGTTGTTGTGAAGATTCAGATAACGTATAATAAAGTGCGTTGTAGATGGTAAAGCTCAGTACTGTGTAATTGAAAGGTATGATTACCTAGTGAACCAGCCTATTTTACCTCTGCATGTCACACTTTTCCGGCCTCTTAGTCAGGTGTCCCTGCTGCCTCACCAAAGTAGCTTCTGCTGTCTCAGTGCCACCCCAGGTTTAACACGGCTAAGATTAAGATTTGAAGTTTTTACTGGATGGACTCTTCTCTTTCCAACTCTGCAGTCCTTGAAGGAAATACTGCTCCAGTGCCCATCACCCAAGCCGGAGTCTCAGCCTGTTTTAGAAGCTGCTCTTTCAAACTCTCCCTCTGCAACAAATGAGTTCATTAAATCTTGCCACTTTTGTTCAAAGTTTCTATAATTTCCAGCCTCCCCTCCTTGCTAAAAATCAGTATCTAGTTAAGAGTCCTGTCATTTAACACATCAACCGTCTGCAATATTATCTTCAACTTTATGTGAATTTTCCCCAGACAAGATTGGAAAAGTTAGAATTGCTGCAACATGACATCTCTTCTTGAATGTTGTACAAGCCAGGCTGTTTTGGAACAATGTAGAACACTACTAAATGTAGACACCTGATGCCTCCATTAGACACTTGAAAATGGAGCCATTTTGCAAATCTGGGCCAGGGAGTCCTTTGAGAACTTCCTTCTCCTCTGTCTTTGCATTGGTAAAGGTGGGCAGAAAAGCTGATAAATTTCTCAGAACATTTTCCTCATTCTTTTGACCTCAAGTCTCTGAGTACTAGTCTATGAGCTCTAGAATAGGGTAGGGTCAAGATGAAAAATAAAGAAAAGGAAACTGAGATAGCATTTGGTTTAAGGAAATGGCGAACATGGATTAAGATGATAAAGACACAATTGACCTTCAGTCTGGATGGGGTAGAGAACTTTGTAGATGGTAAGGAATGGATCCTAATTCATAATGGAATACTTTTGGTGAGTATAATTTCAATAAAGGTCATGAGTGAGGATAGAAAGTTTGACTATGGGACCGAAGTGTGTGGTTGATTTAAAGGTAGCACATCTGGAAAGTAGTTAAACATAACAAGTAAAGTTTTAAGTGGTTAGAATATGCAAAAATATAAGGAATAGAGTGGACCCTAGAGGCATAAGGGTTCAGAACATTATATGCAGAGTAAAAGGCAATGATAAACTCAAATTTCAGAAGCTGAGGGGAAAGGATGGGCATAGAATGGAACACATATATGTTGAATACATGCTATGCACGAGGCACTCTCCTATATTCTTTAAGTACATCATCTAATTAAATCTTTGTAGCAATTCTATCAGTGAGGTACTATTATTGTACTTGTTACAGATAGAAAAAGAAAAGAAGCTTGCTCATAGTCCTTCTAAGCAAAGTGATTCCAGGTACTTGCAAATTGCTGCCCAGTCTTTCAATCATTTTATGTGATCACCTTCATAATAACTCTGTGGCACAAGCATCATCAGCAAAGTTCACGGTTAAAGGAATTGAATCTCAGATGTATTAAGTTTCTTGCCCCAAAACACACACCTTGTTTTCTTTGAAGCTGGAGTTTATATTTAGCTCAGCTTGGCTTCTAAGCTCACTAAATTATACGAAGGAATAGAAGAAGAAAAAATGTAGCTTCACCTCAGCCCTTATATAAGGCTTCACATATTACCTGTAATTTCATAAACATTAGTGAAGAAGTTTGAATCCTTCTGTACTGCTGGTGGGAATGCAGACTGGTGCAGCCACCATAGGATATAGTATGGAGATTCCTCAAAAAGTTAAAGATAGAACTGCCTTTTGATCCAGCAATTTCATTTCTGAGAATATCCTAAGAAAACCAAAACAGTTATTTTAAAGAATATATGCACCCCTGTGTTCATTTCAACATTATTTAAAATAGCCAAGATCTGGGCCCTGGCCAGTTTAGTGGTAGAACATCAGCCTGGCATGTGGAAGTCCCGGGTTCGATTCCTGGCCAGGGCACACAGGAGAAGCACCTATCTGCTTCTCCACCCTTTCCTCTCTCCTTTCTATCTCTCTCTTCCCCTCCCACAGCCAAGGCTCCATTGGAGCAAAGTTGGCTCAGGCGCTGAGGACGGCCCCATGGTCTCTGCCTCAGGCACTAGAATGGCTCCTACTGCAATGGAGCAACTGCCCAGATGGGCAGGGCATGCCGGGTGGATCCTAGTCAGGCGCCTGCAGGAGTTTGACTGCCTCCCGCTTCTAACTTTGGAAAAATACGAAACAAACAAACAAACAAATAAATAAAATAACCAAGATCTGGAAACAGCCTAAATGCCTATCAGTAAAGGCATGGATAAAAAAGCTGTGGTACATTTACACAATGGGATACTACACAGCTGTAAGAAAGAAAAAAAGAAAAGAAAATCTTAGCTTTGTGACAGCATGGATGGACCTGGAGATTATTATGCTAGGTGAAATAATGCATTCAGAGGAAGACAGATACCATATAATCTCACTCATATGTGGAATCTAATGAACAAAAAAACTGATGGACAAAGTAGAAACAAACATAAATACATGAGACAGGCTGGCAGCTGTCAGAGGAGAGGAGGCTGGGGGCTGGATGAAAGAAGGAGGAGGGATTAAACACACGCACTCAACACACAGACACAACAGTGTGAGTATAGCCAGCAGAAGAGGGGGTGAGGAGTGGGTGGAGGTGGCCAAAGGGGAGGAAAATGGGGATGAACAGACTTTGCTTGGGGAGATGAACAATGCAGTGTGTCGATGGTGTTGTATTGAGTTGTACATTTGAAAGCTGTATATTCTTTGGAACCAATGTCACCCCAATAAATTCAATAGAAAAAGTTTATGTCCTTTACTCTGTTCCATATTATAGCAAATGATGTTCTAAAAGTTTTCTAAAGATTGTGTAATTGTGAGTTGTATGAGATTAAAAGTAATGGACAAAAAAATTAAAAAGTAGAAATGAATCAAGAGTTTGCTATTTGTCTCAGGTCAGAAATAGGATGCTATGATTGCCTTACAGCCTCCCTTCTGCATTAGCCAACTATCTAGAGTGGTACTCCCCAAAGGTGGTTGACTCTCTGGTGGCCAAGGCCAGGCAGGTTTACACTGGATTTGGGCAGATGGTAGAGAAACTGCAGAGCCTTAAAGCATCGGCCACACCCACTTATTGGAGGCTCATAAAGACAGACGAGCAAATAAACAACAAAAGGAAAAGAGCTAATAAACAAAGGAAAATCTGCTATTTGCAGTAAGGGCAAGGGAGCAGGGGAAACCCGCACCTCAAGGTGGCAGAGAGCGATCTGGGAGAATCGCCACCCAGGGGAAGCACCCATAGCCTCACATAGGCTGTGCTATGCCCACGTGCCTCTGCCGCTGCAAATCAAGGAAAGTACTTGCACCTGGTAAACAAACACGCGAGCAAGCCTAACACAGCTTCCCCACACTCTCCCAGTAGGAAGACCAGAAGACACAGTTTTAAGGTTTCAAGGAGTTAAGAGGGAAAGCTTGTTCTTTTTCAGGTGCTTTCAATACTCGAAGTGGCCTTAGCAATTGACATTCACCCCTCCTTACAGTCTTAATTATTGCTTTCAGTCAAAAAGATCATCTGAGCCTCTGAAGTAGAGAGAAGCCCGAGCATTCGATGGAGAATGAGTGGGCAGAGACAGGGCAGAAAACAGTGAGAGTATGTGATACATTCATTCATTCAACAAATATGTTTGAGCACTTACTATGTTTGAGGAATGAGTAATGTTGGTGGCTGAGGCCAGACAGGTTTGCACTGGATTCGGGCAGACAATAGAGTAACTGCAAAGCCAGAAAAGATAAGGTCATTCCCTTTTAATAGAGTCTCGCAAAGCAGATGAGAGGACAGGCTGGGGAAAACCACTTCATACAGTAGTAGACGAACAAACAGCAAAACAGCCCCTCACAGTGGTGGGCAGGCAATCTGTAATCTGCCAAACACTGCCCTGATTCAGAGCACTCGTAGCCTTACATGGACTGTACACACGGGCCTCTGCCGCATGCTCAGACACTAACCAAGCAAAGTGCAAGCGAGCAAGCCTAACAGAGGTGTTTTCCCAACATATGGGAAGGCAAAAGAGAGCAGCCCCTGCTTTAGTCTCTAACTGGGGTCAAAGCCTCACACCAGGACCTGTCTGTGTGATCTTGGGAATATACTACACTTCTAAGCTTTCCCTTTCATCCTCTATGAAGTGAAAATAACTATGACACTTGCCTTATAAATTTGTGAAGATTAAATAAGATAACTAATTCAAATGGCCTATTGCATAATGTGATTAATATATATGACACACACAAAGAATGTTCTGCACCCGGAAACAGGTGTTCAATAAATACATACTGCATAGGCAGTACAATTTTGAGCATTTCTCTTAGAAATATTTTTTTCCTGATATATCTCCCCAGGCAAGGGAAACAAAAGAAAATATAAACAAATGGGATTACATCAAACTAAAAAGTTTATGGACAGCAAAAGAAATCATCAACAAAATGAAAAGACAACCCACTTTTCACCAAAATATATGAAAAGATACTCAAATCATCAGAGAGATGCAAATTAAAACCACAATGAGCTATCACCTTACATCTGTCAGAATGACTGTCATCAATCAACAAAAAACAAGTGTTGGTGAGAATGTGGAGAAAAGGGAACCCTTGTGCACTGTTGATGGGTATGCAGAATGGTGGGGCTGCCTTGTGACCCAGTGATTCCACTTCTGGGAACATATCCTAAGAAACCTGAAACAGTAATTCAAAGAATACATGCACCCCTATGTTCACTGCAGCATTATTTATAACAGCTAAGATTTGGAAATAGCCCAAGTCTCCATCAGTACATGAGTGGATAAAAAAGCTGTGGTACATGTACACAACAGAACACTACTCAGCTGTAATAAAGAAGGAAATCTTACCCATTGCATCTGCATGGATGAACCTGGAGAGCATTATGCTAATTGAAATAATCCAGTCAGGGAAAGACAAGTACCATATGACTTCACTTAGATCTGGAATATAATGTACAAAATAAACTGACAAAATGAAAACAGACTCATAGAGACAGAGAACAGACCGACAGCTGTCAGGGGTTGGGGACTGGGAAAAAAGGTGAAGGGATTAAAAAAAAAAACTCATAGACCCAGACAACAGTATGGTGATTACCAGAGGGAAAGGGGGGAGGGTGGAGGTAAAAGAAGATAAAAGGAGGGTAAATGGTGATGAAGGAGATGATTTGGGATGGTGAACATAATACAATATACAGATGATGTGTTATAGAATTGTATACCTGAAACCCATATAATTTTATTAACCAATGCCACCTCAATACTTTCAGTAAATAAAACAGGAAAAATAAATAAATAAATACACAGTGCCTCAAGCTGAAAGGAGTGTGTGTGTGCATGGAGGGAGGTGCAGAGAGAAAAATGTAAACCCAAATATTTCTAAGTGATCGCGTGGATTTAAATTACGTTGAGTAAGGACAGCCATGAAAGGATGCCTGGTGAATACAGAAGCATGCATCATACCGAATTGGTTTATCAACCTAGTGATTAGTCAACTTTGAAAGTATGAAGTTGCTGAGCCTCCCCTAAGGCTATACCTCCCCCATTTAACATTTTCACGCCCCTATTAATCATCTTTATGAAAGCTGCTAGTGGCTGACCACCTATTTAACCACAGGGCAAATTGTCTCTATTTACACTGAGTTCAGCTAAAAGATAATCTAAGAAGACTGTGCCCCCCTTATGATCAGAAGTGTATTATTAACATGGCTGCACAAAGATCTCAGCATTTATTGATCTATGGATTGGGTTATTAACATGATGTTTGCTTGTTGCAGAAGACTCTCAAAAACATTTCTTTTACTCCCCAGACATAAAATTAAATGGTGTGTTACAGCACGTACCCTCCCATTCAACTTTCCCTCTGCTCTGCTAAGTGTCCTGTATCCTGCAGCATCAGCCCGGTATAGCATTAACAGAGGTGCACAGAATTTTATAGAATAGCTTTTCTTCTATCTCAAGTCCATTTCTCAGAATTTTATTTCAAGGTGACCAACTTTTTACAATGAAAAAGAGGACAAAAAAAATTTGAAGAAAATATTGTAAATAAAAGAAACATTTTATTCATTACAACAATAATATACTATAATATGATAAATCCATAATAAAAACATTTGTAATATTTTATATTGTAATTATGCTTACATGCCTATTAATTTTTAGTAATAATTATAAGAAAAAAAGTTTTCCATTGAACAAATATTTTTTGTCGATGTATCATTTTGTACCAATATATTGGAAATATCTGAACAAGAAATATCCTTCATATTGAATTTGATGGCAAGTGCTGTGTCTAGTATCAACTTTCAATCTCAATTTCTCACTTGTCCAAAAATCATGAGCAATTGAAAAAACTCTTTTAACTGCTGCATTAGTTCCAGGGCAGCACAATGTAAATTGAACAAGAATAAATAGATTTTCACATGGAACACGTTCATTTTTGAAATGGCTAAATATTTCCACCCATCTTTTATCAATTTTGATGATTTCATTTTTCCATTGTATTAATTTTTCAAAATTTAAATATACATTCAGTCTTCTAATTTCTTCAAAGAGACAATTGTCATCTATTTTGATGTCTGGCATTTCTTTAGATAAAAACTCAAGACAAGATTCAATACTTGTCCAATATACTTGCAACAAAATAAAAACCATTGAAAACTGTTATTTCTTGTGATGTTTGTTTCAAACCATTCTTCGATATATTGAAAACATGTCTGGTAAAAATTTTATACTTCTTTGAAAACTTTTCTGTTATGCCTGTATTTGATTCCTCTAAGTCTGACAATTTTCTTTTTATAATTAAAGAAAAAAATTTTTTTTCAAAACAAGATTTATATTGAAGGATAAAATCATTCAAAATAAGACTAACTTCCGTAGCTGAAATTGTTCACCTTCAATCTTTTGAATTGTTTTGTGAAAAATAGATGCTTGATTATGTACAAAATACATTAAAATCTCAGGTATTTTATTATCAAAAAATGATTTCAGGATTTTAGGACACTTGTCTAAACTTAAAAAATATGAATGGAGAGGCTCAAATAATTGTAGAACATGCTCTATAGCAGGTGTTAGAGAAAGCCATCTAAGTTTTGAATATCCTAAAAGTTTTTTGTATTCAACATTTGCTTCTTCACAAAATTGCTTTAAAGTAGCAACATGAATGGTAAAACTACTAAAATGCAAACAAATAGTTGTTATTATTACTTCTACATCAATTGGCATGGCACATGATGCTGTGTTGATTGCACCTGACAAAATATGTGCATTACAACCTATTCCTAGTATTTTCTTTTGGAGCAACTCTTGTAAATGTACATACACATTATTCACTCCTTTGAGTCTTCGCCCACCAAAATTTGTATTTGTATTATTTGCCATTAGTGCAACAACTCTGGGTTTCAAATTGTTTTAATTTCTTACTCTGTATAGATGGTTTGACAAAATTTCAGAAGTTTCATCCTTAATGGATTCTAAATTTAAAATTTTTACTTGAATTCCTTTGGTAACATTAAAATATCTTACTACTATTGGATACAATTTAATTTTATTATGATTTGATACATTAGATAAAATTGTTATAAATGCTGCAGTTTCCAAATCCTCTATAAGTATTTTGTCACAGTAATTTTTAAATACTGATTTCAAAATAGCCTCGCATTTTGTCCTGGCACATGAAAATTTTGCATTGTGAAACTTTTCAACAATTTAGTTGTACAATTTATACTAAGAAAACTTTGATTGTGAATTATGATATGAAATGCAAATGTTCCTTCCATTAGAGCAAACTGTTTTTCATCTTCAGAATAATGTGAAGTTTAAAAAAAACTTGTTGGTTTACAACTGGAAGCTGATGCATCTAATGATTGCTTATGTTTGTTGGTGGTCAAGTGTTTTGTTATTGCTGCTCTGCCTCTAACTGCAATACAAAATTCTATGCTGTAAATATTGCAGAAAATAGCCTAACCAGGCAGTGGCACAGTGGATAGAGCATTGGACTGGGATGTGAAGGACCCAGGTTCGAGATCCCGAGGTCACCAGCTTGAGCGTGGGCTCATCTGGTTTGAGCAAAGTTTACCAGCTTGGGCCCAAGGTTGCTGGCTCGAGCAAGGGGTTACTCGGTCTGATGGCCCACGGTCAAGGCACATATGAGAAGCAATCAATGAACGACTAAGGTGTCGCAATGAAAAACTGATGATTGATGCTTCTCATCTCTCTCCTTTTCTGTCTGTCTGTCCCTATCTATCCCTCTTTCTGACTTTCTCTCTGTCTCTGTAAAAAAAAAAAAAAAAGAAAATTGCAGAAAATAATGTTACCTTTCTTTGATAATAGGAATGGAAATTCCTTTTTCAATTTATTGTTGAAATGATATTTTCTTTTTTTATTTTTTCATCTCTTAAATAAAATTAAAAATATAATATAGAGCTACACGAATGATGCGTGCATGTTAAGAACTAAAAACGTTACATCATGATAGGCGAATTTTCCAGAAGCTAAATTAACAAAACTAAATATCAAACAAAACCTCTAATTTGGAGTGCTATTCGGGTATATTTATCATTTTCTAATTAAAAACGTCTGTTTTATGCAACTATTTTATCAAAATCCATTATTAATAGATATGGTTTGAGATTAGATTTCCACTTTGAAACTTGAATTTTGAGAAAATACTTGTAAATAAAATTATACATATTTGGAAATTATTAAATAGTGAATTAATATAATATGAATTGTGCTTACCTATCTATGATTGAATATTCACTGAGAAAGAAATAATCATGAGTCTACAATGTCATATATGCAGTATTGTGTTTCAGTAAGAAGTACACAAAGCCATTTGCGTGCTTGGAATATCGTGTGCTCTCTCAAGGTCTCCTGTACAGAGCGCATGCATCTCATAATCGCATCTTGCTGCACTGTACTAATCCTTGATGAATTGTCACCTCAAATACAAATACCTCACATCACATGCAATGGATTGACTCTGCATTGATCGAATATGGACATTTACAGATTAGTCTTTCAATACCAAAAAGGAGTACATGGAGGAGGATGCTTTTCAAGGGAGAACGAAACTTACAAAAGGACTGTCCTCCCTAAAGGAAGACAATTGGTCACCTTTTTTATTTCACTCACCAATCCACTTAACAGCGGCAAACACACTACATCAAAAAAAGCAAGAAAATATGACTTACATTTTTTTTTTTCATTTAATATCTAAGCTACCTTGGCCAAATTCTTTTTTTTTTTTTTTTTTTTTTTTTTTCCTGAAGCTGGAAACAGGGAGAGACAGTCAGACAGACTCCCGCATGTGCCCAACCGGGATCCACCCGGCACGCCCACCAGGGGCGGTGCTCTGCCCCCCAGGGGGCGATGCTCTGCCCATCCTGGGCGTCGCCATATTGCGACCAGAGCCACTCTAGCGCCTGAGGCAGAGGCCACAGAGCCATGCCCAGCGCCCGGGCCATCTTTGCTCCAATGGAGCCTTGGCTGTGGGAGGGGAAGAGAGAGATAGAGAGGAAAGCGCGGCGGAGGGGTGGAGAAGCAAATGGGCGCTTCTCCTATGTGCCCTGGCCGGGAATCGAACCCGGGTCCTCCGCACGCTAGGCCGACGCTCTACCACTGAGCCAACCGGCCAGGGCCCTTGGCCAAATTCTTTAGCTTCATCTGGCCCTCATTTATTAGAGTGTGTGGACTTCAAAACTAATCAAATTCAAGACTGGCAAAGATGCTGAATACACATCCCCGTCCCTCTACCTCGCCATGTGCAGACTTAATTTGTTTAACCATTCAGTATTGCAAGGACATTTGTTCTCTGAATTTATTCACTTACTTGCTTGTTTGCTCATTCTTTTGACAAACAAGTGATCAGCCTCAACTCCATACCGGACCACTGGTTTGTCCTCAGATTATGCAGATGAGTGTCTCCAGTTAAATCCTGTCTTCAAGTAGTCTGCCTCTGGAGTGTAGGAAGGAGCTAAACTTATAACAAAGAAATTATAATGCAGTGTAATGTGATAACAAAGAAATTATAATGCAGTGTAATGGGGGTCAAAATAGTGGTGTGTGTAAGTCATTTTGATGGCAGGAAGAATGTAATAATTAACTCTGACTAGGAGAGGGTTTCAAGTCATGGGTCAATGGGATACAGAAACTGAGGAAAAACTAGATGGACAAGGCACAGAGAAGGAAAGCCCAAGAATGTTCCAGGAATTTCAAGCAGTTATGACTGCAGCAAGAGAGACATTGGACAGAGAGTCTGAAACCAAATAGTCATTCAAAGTTGTTAAGAATGGAGTGAAAAAATTAGAAAGCTAATTCTGAAACCTGTGTGATGAGGGGCAAGAAAAGGAATGGGCTGGGAGGCACACTTGTTCTGAAGAAACTAGTTAAGGAATGATTTATTCAATCAAGAGAGAGATCACAAAAACTGAAGTAAGGCAAGGCCATGACAATGGTAAGATAGCGGACTGTAGAGGAGGGTCTCCGAGGAGAAAAGAGGAAACATGGTTCCTGAGGCAAACAGTAAGGGCGGACAGACTGGAAATATCTTGCTAACAGCACACATTTATCATTCTGTGTTTTTCAAAGATCACCAAGCATTTGATTCATGAGATAACAAAAGAGAATTTGTATATTGAAATAGATGTTTCATTATATATATTTTTAATAATAGAATAGGTTCTTAACTTTGACTTTTAAAATTATATTTGTGCTGAAATATATTATCTATGAATTTTATATAAGTATAATGTTGGGCAGATAAAATGTATTATGCTCACTTTGTTAAAAATGGCGCTGCCCACATGAGGCCGTCGCCCAGGTGATATTAATGTGTGTCTCTGTGGGCAGGTAGAATCCTTGTAGCCTGGGGCTTGGTTTTGGGATTAAGCCTTTCCCACCCTTTTTGATGTAGGGTGGTACAATCCAATCATGCCTCAGAGAAGTGACTTTGTATTAGAGACTTCCCTATTTTGTATATTGGATTAGAGGTTGTGAAGCTACAATATAAAATGGGGGCAGAACAAGAGTTTGCTGCTCTTGGCTCCTGAGATTATCATTAGAGGAGAGAGCAGAGAGGAGAGCAGAAGGAGGCCATGTGGAGGAGGCCAGGAGAAGCAGCCAAGATGGCGGAGTGCTGAGTGAGATGCCAGTTTGTGCAGAGTTTGTATCTGGGATAAGGAAGGAGATGGGGAACTGAGGAGAATAAGGCTGGTGAGCTAGAAACCTTTGATTCTAGGAAACTCGGATAAGTCAGTGGCTTTGTGAGCACTGAAGGTGAGTGGGTTTTGGAGCCCAGTGTGTATTTTTACTTGCCCGCCAGGTGCAAGCTAGGATTAAAAACTATGGCCCATCAGCTTTTGGCTCCATTGTTTCTTTACCGACTGTCCGAATCCAATGCGAACCTGCATGGTCCGGGCGGCTGCTGTGATGGTGGCCCTGGCCACGACTCCTGGCTTTACATATAATAATGAATGTATTGCAAAATATGTATTATTAAAGAGAGTGTTGGTTTTGATAGAGTTAAAATTTACTGGACTAGAAAAAAAGAGAGAAAGAGAAAGAAAGAAAGAAAGAAAGAAAGAAAGAAAGAAAGAAAGAAAGAAAGAAAGAAGGAAGGAAGGAAGGAAGAAAGAAAGAAAAAAGGGAGGGAAGGAGGGAGGATGGAAGGAAGGAAGGAAGGAAGGAAGGAAAGAAGGAAGGAAGGAAGGAAGGAAGGAAGGAAGGAAGGAAGGAAGGAAGGAGGGAAGGAAGGAAGGAGGGAAGGAAGGAAGGAGGAAAGGAAGGAAAGGGAGAGAGAGAAACAAGTTCAGCTATGGTATACTGGTGTCCTGAGAAGGTAAATGACACTATGGTGTATAGACTCCTAAATGTCAATCAAGTTTTTACTTAACTTACCCTGGTTTGGATTTGAATGTTTTTTGGCAAGCTCTAATGTTCAAATGGTTTTACCATGTACTCTTAAAATATTAGTAAATTTGGCTTTTCATTTGTTTCCAGCTATATTGAAGATCTTATGGTGTATATGTGTGTGTGTATATGTAAGATACATAGGTCCCTCTAGCTTGGTTATTTAAATCAACCACAGCATACTTTGTTGGTCTTAGTCCTTGACCTCATTGTGTTGGTGACAACCTCGTTGCTGAATAGTTGTACTCCTTTTCTTTCTCCCCCAGCTGCAAAGCATCCTCTAAAAGTAACCATTGCATTCCTCAGTGATCATCACTTAGCTGTAGATACAGTGACTATAAAATTTATCATTCAAATGAAATGTTTTTGAAAATGAGGTGTGTAATGTTGGTGGTCGAGATCAGGCAGGTTCTCATTAGATTCGGGCAGACAGTAGAGAAACTGCGGAGCTGGAAAGGGTTGGGACATTCCCATTTATTAGATTCTTGCAACAGTGGGCAAGCAAACAGGAAAACTGCCTCACTCAGGGCCGGGCAAGTGATCTGCACTGAGGGAAAGTACCTGTAGCCTTATTATGTAGGCTACAGACACACATGGCTCTGCCACATGCTCATGCATTAATCATGCAAAGTGCAAGCAAGCAAGCCTAACACAGCTGTTTTCCCTACAAAAAGGATACTTTTAATAAATATTTTGTGATGATAAGAATACCTGAGAATTGTCCTGGAAAACCAGATGTATTTTTACTCTAACTATACATTTCAGAATGATGAAGAATTTACAATTATTTATTTATCATGAAGTAACCAGATATTTTTACTAGAATAAATGATAACTAAAAACAAGTCCCTTTGAGTAAACTAACTCCAAGTCAGGGGCTATTAATTTATTTTTGCATCTCCAGTGTTCAGCCCACATATGAGAAATAGGGTTCAAAGCCCAGTCTAGATATTTGATTCTGCCTCTAACTAACGAATCAATCCACCTGATATCAAAGTTATCACTCAGTGATCAGACAATCCCAACATGCCACTATCTCCCAGAGTGGAAAACAATGTTTAATGAAGTCAAGTAAGTCATTGCTTAAGAAACACCGAGTTACTTTTACAAAAAGCAGAGTCTCTGAAGAAAAGAAATACAATAGTCAAAACCTGGTCTCTTCTGCACAGCACAGCCCAGCCCAAAAGCCAAACTCCCTAGAGGATCAACACTCACACTTAACGTTCATATGAATCATCTGGAAATTTTGTTAAAACATGGGGTTCTGTTTTGTAGTTTGGGTGGAGCCCGAGATTCCAGATCTTTTAACAAGCTCTTGGGAGTGCTAACTGTTGATCCCCAGACCAGACTCTGAATAGCAAGGGCCTTAGTGTATTTCAAACCTAGCATTGGTATCGCTTTCTACCTTTAACTGTTTACTTTCCATTACTGAGCCAGGCACTTCTCTGAGGCCTTAAAGTATTCATTATATTCCCAGGTCTTTCTGAGCTGTGCATCCAGCAAGTCTCTGTCCTGACATGTGGCAGCAGCTCAGTGTGATTTTATTGACTGGATGATAGAGAGTTAGTAGTTCAGCCTGTGTCTCCCTATAGAAACGTCAGCCAGTAAATCACTCCCTCACTTCTTTAAGAGGACATAGTGAATGACACTGCCTCATCCTGGTGTAAGACACACCATTTGTCAGCATACTCTTTTCCCTTTCAAAGATAATATCTAATCCAATTTTTCTTTTGGAAAACTTCCATTGAACGGGTGACTTCTGTCCCCTGATGGCAGCTAGTAAACCCAGCCTAGTTTTAGCCTTTGACCAGGAATGCAGCCTGCACCCAACCAAAAAATCAACTCAGGAAAGTGAGCTCTATGGATTTTCCTATTCTAGATATTTCATATAAAAGGCATCATATGATAGGTGACATTTTGTGTCAGATTTCTTTCACTTAGCATGAAGTTAACTCTATTTCTTGTGGATCTTGTGAATTTCAGAAATTATGACCAACTCTTGGTTAAGTATTTGCATAAACCTGTGACTTTCCCTTGAATTACACAGCAGCTGTGCTCCTGGAAAAACCTCAGCGTATTAGAGCCACTCAGAGGCACTCGACACAAATTTACAACAGGTTTCAGCACAGATAATTCAACTACCTGAACGTTCCATAGGCCATTTTATAGTTGCTTGGGACATGCAGCCATACATTGCTATGTTTCATGAATTCCTGGGTCCCACTTACTTAGAGCCAATGGGCCTCCAATAATTTTTTCAGGCAAAACCATTGTCCCACAAATTTCTAATGTTTTCTTTGCTTGCTCTGAGAACCACTGCTTACCAAGCTTCGGAGAGGAAGCACTTGTTTTTCCTCCTGAATGCTCATCCCTTTAGTCATGTTTTTGGTTCTATCCCTTCCTGTTTCTTTTAGGTAATTATCAGTTATTCATTTTCATATAATTTCATTGTTTCTATTTGTTGACTCTGCCTTGGCATCTAACTACTCTCAGCAACTTCATGAATAGAATAAGTTATATTCTAGTTTTAGCTTATTAAATTCACCTCCCACTCCATGCCCTTCAGACTTCTGTCATCACATCAATACAACTGCTCTAACACAGACTTCAGTACACTGGGTCCTCCACCCTTATATTCCCACCCCTAGTCCTTACTTGACTCCTCTGTGGCATCCAATTCTGCACTCTCCTGGGTCCTTAAACCTCTCTAAAGACTCTGTTGCTCTCCCCTTTGTCTCACTCATCCTCTGGATATACTTCCAATGTTTAGTGCAATTTTCTGTCTTTGTACACATGCTCATGATTCCTCAAGCTCTATTTCAAGATAAATTTTTCTTGCATTCCAGAGTCCTCTGCTGAGTTCCAGACCTGCATATCCAACTGCCTGTAGACACTGTTATGTAGACATCCTAAAATTATAACATTAAAATATGCAGTTACAAGTTAACAACACATTCAAATGTGTGGTCAGAACTTTTGTTCTGATTCTTGCACTCATCATCTTTTTGTAACACACCATTCAAGTGGCATTCATGGCAGAAACCAAACCCATCCCGGACTTCTCCCTTTCACACCTGCACCCTTCCCAACCCTCCTCCCATTACTAAATATCATACACCTTCTTTTCTTCACCAGCCATCCCCACCATTGTTGCTCATTTTCAGGCTTTTGTCTCCTCTCACGGGAGCACAGCAGCACATCCTGAGGAGTTGTTGAAGAGCAAGAAAACAAATTCAGAAGGAAAATAATTTAAGATAGAATATGAATTGGATCTAATATTTTGTTAGTCTCATTCTCTCCAATATTTGAAAGCTTTGCTTGTAAAAGAAATAAATACTAACTATTACTATCTTATTTCCTTGCTCCTGTCTACCTTATGAAACCCCTGGCCACTGCATGCTTAACCCTATTGTTCAACACCCTGCACATAAAGATTCCCCTAGAGCCAGGAGTCCAGGAATCCTCCCTTTAGATTGTGGAAGAAGCCTTAGATTGTCCTTTCAGGACCTCTGATTAGCTTTCTGAATTGTTTTTAATTTATTCTTTTGGTTACAACAAATACTGATAGATATGAAAAAGGGAAAGATTATGGAGACTATAGTTTTCCAATGGGATTCCTGCATGACTGTCCTTCCCTTTATCAGGAATTTCTCTTCTCTGACCCCTTTGTGGCTCAGGTTTTTGTTCTTTGAACATTTACCCTAATGTATGCAATGCAAATTTTGATCATTTAATGCATAATCATAAAATTCTAAAGTGCTTTAGCAGCTGACATGGGTGGGTTGCTCTCCTGTCAATAAATAAATAAATAAATAAATAAATAAATAAATAAAACAGTATTATTTTCAAGAAGCAGTGTAACATGGTAGGTGGGCAGCTAGATGTGTATGTTTGCTGCATTCAACTCCTGGTTTACTTTTTAACTTTTATTTACTTGGCAAATATGAGTAATTAATTTAATCCTTCTGGGACTCTTATCTGTAAAATAGGGTAAAAATAGGCCCTGTCCTATAATGTTCTTATTAATTTGTTTAAATATAGTGCCTTGCATGAAATAAGATGTGCTAAAAATATATGTAATAAAACTAATAGAAACAAAGTTTTCAAACAGAGCTATAAAGCAATGTATACTCTAATCCTGATATAAATTCATAATTCTAGAAAGAAGTCTACATATTATTTTCATACTTAGTAGTCTGGTTTGTATTTTAATTTACTATCTGCTAATTAATTGTGACCAGACAAAAGGTGATGTTAAAATTGTATTATTTGAAGACACCATTTTCCATGTGTCCCCATGGCTCCCTATCTCCAAGTTCTTCAGGTCTCTGCTCCAAGGATACCTGATGCAAAGGCTTCCCTTCTGTGTAGCTCACAACCCACTCTGGTGTATTTTTCTTATCACCTCCTGATGTCACATATATTTCATATATGCAGTCTATACATGTTTAAAGTCTATTATCCATGACTAACACTTTTCTTCCACTGGACAGTGTTTTATTCACTGATGTATCCCCTAACCCTAAAACAGTGCCTGCCACATAGAAATTGCCCACTAAAGATCTGTTGAATTAACTTTGTCTAAGTTGATCCTGAAAAGCTTAGTAAGTTATGGAGGAGAAATGTTGTTTCTCCTTTTAACATAAAAGAATAAAGAACTATGAATGCAGAGTCCACAGTTAAAATTCATGGAGTCATTGAGTTTGAATGAAGAAAATATTATACCTCATTTTCACTCACCCCTAACTAAAACTTGACATTTGTTTCTTTGATGAAAAAGAGCAAAAGTATTATAAGTACCTGTCATTATGTCTTCAATAGATATGACATTTTCTTATCACATTACAATTGGTGCAGATCTCAAAATATTGCCTACATTCATCACTATTTCAAAATTATGACATATACAAGACCTGTCTCTTGGTAATTTTTTTTAATCAAGTGAGAGGCAGGAAGACAGAGAGACAGACTGCCACATGCGCCCCAACTGGGAGCCAATGGCAAACACCATCTGGGGCTGATGTTCTACCCATCTGGGGCCGCTGCTCTGTTGCTTGACAACCAAGTTATTTCAATGCCTAAAAAGATGCCATGAAACTATACACAGTGCCTGGAGCCAACTTGCTCATTCAAGCCATGGCTGTGGGAGGGGAAGAGAGAGAGACAGGGAGAGAAGGGTGGAGAAGGAGATGATCACTTCTCCCATGTGCACTGACCAGGAATCAAACCTAGGACTTCCAACGCCAGGCCAACATTCTACCACTGAGCCAACCAACCAGGGCATAAATGATTTTTAATATGATAATAAAGAAGCACTTTTATTCCTGCATCAGAAAAAATTAATAATTGGAATCTTCAATTTTATGCAAATAAAAACTTCATTCTGAGAAGGCATCAATAAAATTTTCCAGATTATCAAATGGATCCACGACACACAGAATAAACTAAGAATTCTTGGCATAGACACTCAGCAAAGTGCTATAATCTGTCCAGTTCATGTAACTGGTAAGTGGCAATTGTACAGCAGAACCCTTTAGGCCTGTTGTGTAGTGTCGGGTGGCCCGCTTCATGAGTGAAAGGGTGCAGGCACATGGTGGCAGAAATGGCAAGTTCTGGAGTTGTACAGCACAGTGACCCTGACAGCGATATTTGGTCCCATGTTTAGTAGTCTTTCTCCACTCATGCTGCATAAATCTTGAAATATATTCGTATGGAAAGAATAGTTGATCCATCCATATTTTCTTGTCTAATTAGTATGTGGGTCCATCAGCTCTGCCCATTCCAGCCACTTAAGTCATTGAAGATTTGTGATCTGTGTCCTTGCTGATTTCCTGTCCAAATTCTCCTGAGTATAATTATTTTCTGTTGACCTCTGTTCCTGCAATTGTTTCACTTGCATATTACATTCTTTACTTAAGGTTCTCAATTGTTCTGTTGCATTTATGTGCATAAAGAGTTCATATGCTTGTGAGTGACATCAGAGAAATAGTGCCATGAGGAGTGCTCCCAATACCTCTCCCTGAAACTTCAACAAATTCAACAACTAGAGACAGAAAAACAACTCAGGAGCATTCAAAATACACATACATCAAACAAAAGTATGATTAGGCAAAAAGGTGGCTGAATATATAATCCACTCTGAAGAAAATAAGATGAAGAATGGAGTATTCTGCTTTCCTCACTGACCTGAGCAAGGGCTGATTTCACTTGGAACTGAGAGAAAGTGAGGGCTTGGGGCATGGAAAAAAGCTGGGCTAAGGTAGAGACATTCAAGCCAAGGAGACAGTGTGCCCACGGCTCAGCCCACACAGAGCTAACACCAGTGGCAGACCCTGGCAGAGGTGGGCGAGCGGTTGCCTTGTTTACTCCCAGTATCTCGGTTGGCGAGTGCAGGCAGTATGTAAGTGGATCCACCTGGAGCTACGGGCATGGGTGCCTGCATTCCTGGATGGAGGGGCTGGTTCAGAGACTGTCAGTAGTGACCCTCTGTGTAGGCTGTGACCAGAGTTTCTGAATAATCCCGGCTTCCCAAACAATAGCGCACAGGAAGTGCACGAAAGCCGGCTTTCCTACACCTGAACCTGTCTGGGCATGGTGCCTCCACCAGCCATACAGGCTAACAAAGCACACTGCTGGGGAAGAGAACTGTGGAATTAGTGGGGGAAAGGGTGCACAGGCAGCTTGCAGTCAGCCTCTGGAGAGCAGACCTGTGGAGTGCTGAGGCATACTAGACATACTCAGAGGCTCATAAAAAGATACCTGAAAGGCAATCAGCTCCAAGCCCTGCCTGATTATGCTGGTGGCTCTGGCTGGCAAAGCCTTACCCAGATCCCTGCATTGAGTGGGGATAGAGGGGGGATTTTGCAGCTCTTAGAGCTTCTTGCTCTCCAGGCAGTGGCTGGGGCAACTTCACAGCTGGGTCCCAGACTGCTGGTTCAGGAAGGAGAGATTTGGGGAGAGGCTCCCACAAACTCTCCCATTGTCAGAGCCTGCAAACGCTAACAAGCCCCGCCTACCAATGGGACTGAGGCCTAGTTTATGTCATCACCATAGCGACACAACAGGAAATCTCTGCCTAAGAGTGTCACATGGGCAGAACCTTGGGTACAGTGCCACCGGCCAAAAAGAGAGAAAAAGAAAAAGGAAGAAGATAACTTCTCAAAACCAGGAAAAATCCACAATCTTTATACCTTTTTCCATTTTTTCTTGTATTTATCTTTTTTTTCTTCCACTTTGGTCATTTTATCCTCTTTCCATTTTATTTTTTTCTTTTCATTTTAAACCTTATTACCCACAGGTGTTACATTTTCCATTTTTTTCTATGAGTGTTACATTCCAAAAAATTTAACTCAATTTTTTTCTCTCTTTTTGTTTCTTCTTTTCTCTTTCACTTTTTCTCTCATTTGGATCTGACCCACAAATAAATCATTTTATTCTGAATTTAAATTTTTTCTTTGTGGCATTTTGTGTGCTTTTTATTTTGCTTTGTATCTCTTTAGCATTTCCCCCAACTCTGGCTCTCCATTCTATAGTTTTTGTGCCACTTAATACAATAGAATTTTCATTTTTCACTGTATGTTTTTTCTTTTTCCTCTTTTTTTCTTTTCTCTTACACTATTTCTCTCATTTGACCATATTTACAAACAAATTATTTTATTCTTGATCCAAATTATTTCCTTGTAGCATTTTGTGGGTTCTTGCTTCATTTTTTTGCCTTTTTGTCACTCTCCCCCAACCCAGGCACTCCATTACGTAGTTTTGTTTCACTTAACACAATATAATTTTGTTTTTCACTGCATTTTCTCAAAAAAAAATTTTATCAACTCTTATTAATGTTATTAACAATACCACTCTCAAATACCATTAAAGAAAAAGAAATAGAATATCATGGATACAAAAGACAGTGATGTAGCTCAGATAGATGAAGAAAAATCTATAGAAAAAAATTTCAATATCTTAGAAACTTTGGAGTTAAATGACAGATAATTTAAAAATTGAAGTCCTAAAAATACTCAGGGATATACAAGAAAGCACAGAAATGCAATTTAGGGAGCTCAAAAAACAATTCAATAAACAGAAAGAATACTTCTCCAAGAAAATTGAAACCATGAAAAAGAATCAAACAGAGATGAAAAACTCAATTCATGAACTGAAAAATGAGGTAACAGGCTTAGCCAATAGAACAGGCCAGATAGAGGAGAGAGACTCATGAATTAAAAAAAAAATGAGGTAGCCCTACAGGAATTGTCTGACTCCATCAGAAAGAGCAACATAAGAATAATGGGTATATCAGAAGAGAGATAAGCGTCGACCTGGAAATGCTGAGGTCACTGGTTCGAAATCCTGGGCTTGCCTGGTCATGCACATATGGAAGTTGATGCTTCCAGCTCCTCCCCCTGTCTCTCTCTCCTCTCTCTCTCTCTGTCTCTCTCTCTCCTCTCTAAAGTGAATAAATAAAAAAAGTAAAAAAAAAAGGAGAGAAAATGGAATGGAGAACATATTCAAACAAATAATAGATGAGAACTTCCCAAGTCTATGCAAAGAACTAAAGCCTTGAATTAAAGAAGCAAACAGAACACTGAGTTATCTTAACCCTAACAAACCTACTCCAAGGCACATCATAATGAAATTAGCACAAACCAATGACAAGAAAAAATTCTCAAGGCAGCCAGTGAAAAGAATACAACATAAAGGAAGGCCCATTAGATTATCAACCGATTTCTCAGCAGAAACTCTACAAGCTAGAAGAGAATGGACCCCAATATTTAAAGTTCTGAAAGAGAGGAACTTCCAACCAAGAATATTATACCCATAAAAGCTATCCTTCAAATACAAAGGAAAATAAAAACATTCACAGATACAGAAAAGATGAGGGAATTTATTACCAGAAAACCCCCACTTCAGGAAATACTAAAGGGGATTTTTTGACCAAACACAGAAAACTAAACAAAACAAAACTACAAGTAAAAGCTCCATCAAGATTGCAATAAAAAGAAGATTAATCTGCGACAAACCAAAAAAGGGGAAAAGACAAAGATTAACAGTAGCAAAGGAGGATGGAGTGCAGAAGCACTTATGAGATAATGTACTACAATGAACTTGATATGTATGCTTTCCATTACTTAATGGTAACCACCCCTGAAAAAACCAAAACAGAAGTATGTGGCTTGAAAAATGAAGTAACAGAGAAAAGAAGTATGGATTACAACCAAACAAAAACAAATGATAGAAAAATAAAAGAGAAGAACCAAACAAGATACAAAACTATCAGAAAGCAATATATAAAATGGTAATAGGAAACCCTCAAATGTCAATAATTACACTAAACGTAAATGGATTGAACTCACCAATAAAAAGACACAGAGTAGCAAGATGGATTAAAAAAGAAAATCCAACTGTATACCACCTACAAGAAACACATCTAAGCTACAAGGATAAAAATAAATTCAAAGTGAAAGGTTGGAAAACAATACTCCAAGCAAATAACATCCAAAAAAAGTAGGTGTAGCAATACTCATATCTAACAATGCTGACTACAAGACAGCAAAGGTAAACAGAGACAAAAGCAGTCATTTCATAATGATTAAGGGGACGCTGAATCATGAAGACATAACATTTCTTAATATATATGCACCAAACCAAGGAGTACCAAAATATATAAGACAGCTACTGACTGACCTAAAAACAAAAACTGACAGAAATACAATCATACTTGGAGACTTCAATACACCACTGATGGCTCTAGATTGTTCATCCAAACAGAAAATCAATAGAGAAATATTGGCCTTAAATGAAACACTGGAACAATTGGATATGATAGACATCTACAGGACATTTCATCCCAAAGTGCCAGAGTATACATTTTTCTCTAGTGTAGATGGAACATTCTCAAGAGTTGACCATATGTTGGGCCACAAAAATAACATCAACAAATTCAGAAAGATTGAAATTATACTAAGCATATTTTCTGATCATAAAGCCTTGAAACTAGACTTCAACTGCAAAAAAGAGGTAAACAAACCCCCAAAAATGTGAAAACTATACAACATGCTTTTAAAAAATGAGTGGGTCAAAGAAGAAATAAGCGTAGAGATCAAAAGATACGTACAGGCAAACAAAAATAACAGTACAACATAGCAGAATCTCTGGGATGCAACAAAAGCAGTAATAAGAGGGAAGTACATATCACTACAGGCCTATATGAACAAATAAGAGAGAGCCCAAGTAAACCACTTAACTTCACATTTTAAGGAACTAGAAAAAGAAGAACAAAGACAACCCAAAACCAGCAGAAGAAAAGAAATAATAGAAATCAGAGCAGAAATAAACAAAATAGAGAACAGAAAAACTATAGAAAAAATTAATAAAACAAGGAGCTGGTTCTTTGAAAAGATCAACAAAATTGACAAATTCTTCGCAAGACTCACCAAGGAAAAAAGAGAAAGGACTCATATAAACAAAATCCAACATGAAAGAGGAGAAATCAGCACAGATATCCTAGATATACAAAGAATTATTATAGAATAATATAAAAAAAATATGCCACCAAATTTAACAATCTAGAAGAAATGGATAAATTCCTAGAACAATACAATCTTCCTAGACTGAGTCATGAAGAAGCAGAAAGCCTAAACAGACCCATAAGCAGGGAGGAAATAGAAACAAGTATTAAAAACTTTTCCCAAAATAAAAGTCCAGAGCCAAACGACTATACTAGTGAATTCTTTCAAACATTCAAAGAAGACTTGGTTTCTATTCTACTCAAAGTCTTTCCAAAAATTGACAAGAAGCAATACTGCCAGACACATTTTATGAGGCCAACATAACCCTCGTACCAAAACCTGGCAAGGACAACATAAAAAGAAAACTACAGACCAATATCTCTAATGAATACAGATGCTAAAATACTAAACAAAATACTAGCAAATCAAATACAACATATTAAAAAAATAATTCATCATGATCAAGTGGGATTCATCCCAGAATCACAAGGATGGTTCTACATACGTAAAACGGTTAATGTAATACACCATATCAACAAAACAAAAACCAAAAACCATATACTCCTATCAATAGATGCATAAAAGGCATTTGATAAAATAAAATATCATTTTATGTTTAAAACACCTAACAAAATGGGTATAGAAGAAAATATCTCAACATAATAAAGGCCATCTATGATAAACCATCAGCTAACATCGTATTAAATGGCATAAAACTGTGAACTTTTCCTCTAAAATCAGAAACAAGAAAAAGTTTTTCACTCTCTTCATTCTTATTCAATGTAGTGCTGGAAGTTCTAGCCAGAGCAATCAGACAAGAGAAAGAAATAAAAGGCATTCATATTGGGAAAGAAGAAGTAAAGGTTTCACTTTTTGCAGATGATATGATCCTGTACATCAAAAACCCCAAAGACTCCACAAAAAAAAACTACTAGAAACAGTAAACCAATACAGTAAGATCGCAGGATACAAAATTATTATACAAAAGTCCATTGCCATCCTATATGCCAAAAATTAAACATCAGAAAAGAAACTCAAAAAAAAAAAAATTCCCTTCATGGTTGCAACAACAACAGCAACAACAAAATACCTAGGAATAAATGTAACAAAGAATGTAAAGGACCTATATAATGAAAACTACAAACCATTGTTAAGGGAAATCGAAAAAGATATAATGAAATGAAAAAATATTCCTTGTTCTTGGATAGGAAGAATAAATAGTGTCAAAATGACTATATTACCCAAAGCAATATACAAATTTAATGCAATTCCCATAAAAATTCCAATGTTATTTTTTAAAGAAATGGAACAAAAAATCATCAGGTTTATATGGAACTATAAAATCCCCCAAATAGCCAAAGCAATTGTAAGGAAAGAGAACGAAGCTGGGGGCATTACAATACCTGACTTCAAATTATATTATAGAGTCATGACAATCAAAACAACATGGTATTGGCAGAAAAATAGACACTCAGACCAATGGAACAGAATAAAAAGCCCAGAAATAAAACCACATGTACATGGTCAAATAATTTTTGATAAAGGGGCCAACAACACATAATGAAGAAAAGAAAGCCTCTTCAACAAATGGTGTTGGGAAAACAGGAAAACCACATGCAAAAGAATGAAACTCGACTACAGTTTGTTTCCTTGTACTAAAGTAATTAAAAATAGATCAAAGACTTAAATATAAGACCTGAAACAATAAATTTCATAGAAGAAAACATAGGTACTAAACTCATGGACCTTGGTTACAAAGAGCACTTTATGAATTTGACTCCAAAGGCAAAGGGAGTGAAGGCAAAGATAAATGAATGGGACTACATCAGACTAAGAAGCTTTTGCACAGCAAAAGAAACTGACAACGAAACAAACAGGCAGCCAACTAAATGGGAGATGATATTTTCAAACAACAGCACAGATAAGGGCCTAATATCCAAAATACACAAAGAACTCATAAAACTCAACAACAAACAAACAATTCAATAAAAAAAATTGGATGAGGACATGAACAGACACTTCTCCCAGGAAGAAATACAAATGGCCAACAGATATGTGAAAAGATGCTCATCTTCATTAGCTATTAGAGAAATGTAAATCAAAACTACAATGCGATACCACCTCATGCCTGTTGAATTAGCTATTATCAACAAAACAGGAAATAGCAAGTGTTGGAGAGGCTGTGGAGAAAAAGGAACACTCATCTACTGTTGGTGGGAATGTAAAGTAGTACAACCACTATGGAAAAAAATATGGTGGTGCCTCAAAAAATTAAAAATAGAACTACCATAAGACCCAGCAATCCCTCTGCTGGGAATATACCCCCATAAATCAAAAACACTGGTATGTAAAAACACATGCAGCCCCATGTTCATTGCAGCATTGTTCACAGTGGCCAAGACATGGCAACAGCCAAAAAGCCCTTCAATAGAGGATTGTATAAAGAAGATGTGGTACATATATACTATGGAATACTACTCAGCCATAAGAAATAATGACATCAGTTCATTTACAACAACGTGGATGGACCTTGATAACATTATACTGAGTGAAATAAGTAAATCAGAAAAAACTAAGAACTATATGATTCCATACATAAATGGGACACAAAAATGAGACTCAGGGACTTGGACAAAAGTGTGGTGGTTACCGGGGGACGGGTGTTGGGGGAGGAGAGGGAGGGGTGGGAGAGGGGAGAGGCTCAAAGAAAACCAGATAGAAGTTGACGGAAGACTATATGACTTTTGGTGATGGGTATACAACATAATCAAATGTCACAATAACCTGGAGATGTTTTCTCTGAACCTATGTACCCTGATTGATTAATGGCACCCCATTAAAATTAATAAAAAAAAAAAGAAGGAAAAAAGAGTTCATATGCTTAAACATAGTTAAACAATGTAGATTTCTATTTCAGCATATATCATTTTTTTGTGACAGAGACAGAGAGAGAGACAGAGAGGGGGACATATAGGGACAGGCAGACAGGAAGAGAGCAAGATGAGAGCATCAATTATTCATTGCGGCTCCTTAGTTGTTCATCAATTGCTTTCTCGTATGTGCATTGACAGGAGGGCTCAAGCATAGCAAGTGACCCCTTGCTCAAGCCAGTGACCTTGGGCTTGAGCCAATGACTTTGGCTTCAAGCCAGCAAGCCAGTGACCCCGTGCTCAAGCTGGTGGTGGACCTGTGCAAAAGCCATCGACCTCAGGGCTTCAAACCTTGATCTTCTGCATCCCAGTCCAACACTTTATCCACTATGCCACCATCTGGTCAGGCCAGCATATGCCATTTTTGAAGATATGAGCTCATGTATATTTCATATAACAATTGAGTATGAGGTACTGTTCCTGTTGTGCAGTATAATTGGTGGCTTATGGGCGTGACGACCTAGGGTAAAAGAAGTTCTCATCCCCATTTTCAGCTTCTTTCTTGCACAACTTCAGAACATTTTTGTGCACTTCTGGTCTCGGAGCCAGCTTTTCCTTCCTCACAGACACTTGTAAATCACTGACGGACATTGAAGCGATGGTAGGTTAGGCTATGAGTTTCTGGTACATGGTAGTTATCTCTGCCTTGGCGTCACCCAACAGCATCTCTTTTAATATGCCATTTCCTCAGTCAGAAGTCACTATTAGAGATCATAGCCTGTTGTTGTTTTCTGTGAGAACCAGCCTGCTGACCAAAGGACTCCTTCAAACCAGAGATATCCTTAACTAAGTCAGGAAACCATTCTTTAGGTGTTTTGATTTCATTCTCTCCCATTTCAGCCATCCCCACCTTCAAACAGAAGGAGGACTCAACATCCCACATCCATCCATCATTAACCTATTTCCATGGAATATCCTCCATGTACAAGGCACAGTGACACCTCAAATCCCTGTGAAGTCTCTGTCCTCAGGCCAGTCAACATTTCATCAGGTGGCGAGAACTTGTGTCCATAAAAGTTAGATGGCAACGTTACAAGATCATATCAGAAAAATATAAAAGAAACAACAGCAAAACAACAGGCCACATGAATTCAAAAATCAGTCTAAGTTAGATTTAATTAAAAAACGTTAACAAACAATTGAAGACATTTGCAGCTAGAAATGCCATGTCTATGAAGGAGGAAAAAAACCTCAGTAGTGAAGGACATTTAACAATATCTAGTGATGGTACAAATACAGACAATGTTTATAAGTTACAGGGAGTTTTCAGTTTACAACCGTCTTGAGATATGACATTTCGAGTTTACCATGCTCATTCCCATAAAAACTTAGTACAGGCAGAATCATCTCCAGCATCTCCTGCATGCTCCTGAGGCAATCCTGATTCACCAGACCCAGTATCTCCAGCACCTTCTGCAGGTTCTCCTGCCTCTCCAGCTTCCTCCTTCCAGTACTTTACTCTCTCCCACCTTGCAACGCCCCTTCCAGTGTGCAAGCCAACCACAGGAATAAAGGAAAGACATCTTTTACACTCATTTTTGTCATTCTTTCTATTACTACAGTACAGTGTATAGTACAGTGTACAGTACAGTATATTTATGTCTTTTTTCTGTGGCTTAGTTGTGTTCTAAATTATGATGTTACAACTGTGTTAAGATAGTTAATTGACTTGGGTTAGAGTGTGTTTCAACTTAAACCAAAATTCAAGTTATATCACTGTCATAGGAATGGAACTGTGCTGTAACCCGAGGACCCCCTCTATTAGAAGATGTCTCTAAACTTAAAAAATATGTGACGACAATCAGCAATTAAAGAACCCACTTAATTTAGAAAGAAAGAAGTGATGTTTAGAATAAGACTAACCTTCTCTGAGAAGTCTTTCCTTGCCTAGGATCTCATTTCAGGGTAACCCTTGTGTATTGTTTTATACCCAGGAACTTTCACCCTTTACGGAGCGTCAAGTTAAAAGAGGAGGAAAATATAGACCCAGACCATGTTCAACGTTAAGTGGAGAAGGTTAAGAAACCTCTGCCCAGCACCTCAGGTTAGCTAAATTGGCATATTTTTCTCTTATAAAAGGAGATCCAAAGGAGTTCAGAAACAGGGGAAAATGATCTTCTAAGGAGGTGGTGGGTGGGAAAATAACCACACCGATAAAAATTATAAACAATACGGCATGGGCCCCTCATGAAGTAGGCTCTCTGAATACCCAGTGAGGCATGTTTATAGAAGAAGAAAGATCGAGTTGGCTGGCGCCTCTTAAATGTGCATACTCAGAAGTTCGAGACACACATATGCTTTTGTGTGTGTTTCCTCAGAGGACATTTTCAGATGCCAATCTTTTTAAAATCTCAGCCATGTTTTCAAATTGGAAAGGTATGGGATTTCTTATAGAGGACACAGATATGTAGAGGTCCATTAGGAAGTTATCTGATATTCAAATGTAAAAAAAAATGCAATTAAAATCCCACTACCCTTTTTATAGTTTGTTTTCTTTATTTTAAGCAGTCAGAAATTAAAAACAACTGAAATTATTTTTGTAAACCTTTCAAGAAGTTCATTTTTGGACTAAGCCCAAACATACAGTCTGTAAGCCAAAAATGGACTATTTTCACAAAGAGTTGAGTGATGGAAAGCAGGGGCTGTCATGGAAAGTATGTGAATACTCTCATTAAAAATGGCTGTGGATTGAAAGTAGGCATTTCTTTACCTTTTAAAACCTCTGGCAGATTATTTCCCTTTGGAGGATGATCATTTGAGCTAATTTGCTTGCATTCCAAATATTATGGGTTTTGTGACAGTACGCATTTTTTTTTTTTTTTGACAAATTTCTCCTCGGTCTGTGGGCAGACTCTGGACATTTCTCAACCAAAATTTGAGACTGTTCAAACTCTAAGTATAGTCACTGTCTCGTTGATTTTGATTGACAAGATTTTGTACTGTGTAATTCACTTACTAATGTAAATTATAATTATATTTTATATACTTCTTTTAGCTCCCACTAAAATATTGTAGTAAAGTATATTCTTTGTGTGTGTGTGTGTGTGTGTGTGTGTGTGTAGTAAAGTATATTCTAAGATGGATTATTCACAAATTGGTTCAACAGTTGTGGGAACTGTGGAGCAATGGTTGTCAAAGTGCTTCAGCATTACCCAAGGACTTGTTAAAAATGCAAATCATCAGTCCTCAGCCTAGGTTAATCGAATCAGAAACTGACTGTGAAGCCTACCAGTTTGTGATTTAACAAGCTGTGATTCAGATAAATTAGACATTGAGAACCAATGCTATACAACAAGAAAGTTGCAGGTATAATGGGAGTAAAAGTGAAACCTTTTACTTCTAAAAATATGAAATATTTTAAAAGAGCCATAAAATTTTTTATTCTGGAGCAAACTTGACTCAACAAGATTCATAACATATCATCCCATGACAGGACAACCTCAGCCTTTGTTCATTCACTCAACATAATGTAAGGATTCAGGAATTTCTTAATTGCTCATCACATGGAATATTTAATACAAGAGGACTCTGATGCACTATCTATTAGTAGATTTTCAGGTGATAGATTTGGATGTAATGAGATTTAGAGAAAATTTTAATTACACTAAACAAAGCTCTAAGAAGATCCCTGTTAACTTTAGCATCTAAAAAATATCCCAAAAGTGAGGATTAATAGCAATATCACAATGACTGAAAATTATGGGATTACTCTGCTTGAACACAACCTTCATTTTGTCACTAGAAATTTCCTTTACATAACTTAGAAAAAGGATCTAGAAATACTGTCACAAGATAATGTCTATGTTCTGACTGTAATAAATATATATAAGACCCTTATAATTATTTTAACAAATGCCATTTTTCTTTTAATGCTGAAACTCTAGTTCTCTTGATGTCTCTTGCCAAAAAGAAGAAAAAGAAAAGCAGTATTGGCGAATAGAGTTTTCTGAGGGGCTGGAGAATGCGGTATCTAAAGCTGATTCTGCCACTGACACTGTGTAAATGTGGACAAGGGACTCAACGTCTCTGGGCCTCAGTTAACTCATCTGTAAAATGAAAGGGTTGAACTGGATCATTAAATCCTGCTTGAATTAACCATTGTGGTATAACAAACTAACATCAACACTGGGGCTTAAAAGAGAAACCATTCATTATTTCTCCTCAGCCTGTAAGTAGTGTATATAGGTGGTTCTTCTGACACAGGTTGGGGTTGGCTAATCTCAGCTAGACTCACTGTGTTAAAATAGTGAATGCCTCTTTGTGGTTCTCATCCTCTGAGCGGCAGCCTGGACTTGTTCTCACGTGCCTCGCAGGGTTCCAAGAGAACAGGTAGAAGCAGGCAGTCTCCTGAGGCAGGTATTCTGAACTGAACTGGCACAACAATATAGCTGCCATGTTCCATATTGGACAAATCAAGTCACAAGTGAGGCAGATTCAGAAGGTGGGAGCTGGATCATACATACCTTCCATAACGGGTGCTGTAAAGTCAAATTGCGGAACGTGTGCCACAAGAAGAGTTGAGGCCTCTTTGCCAAGCAATCTACCTTCCTAACTTCAAAATACTGTGAAATATCAAAAATTATGTTCACTAAAATGCTATAGAATGCTCACTGTGGAGTGTGTAAGGTCGGTGGATAATGAGGGATGGTCACGTGGGGAACTCAGACCCACGGGCTTTGGCTGGAACCGCCCACAATCTAGCCCGCCAAAGGAAGCTTCCCAGGAAGCATTTGGAAAGAAGCCATCGTCTGCCAGCCAGTGAAATTTCACCACGTCATAGTAGCTCCACTTCCCTAGAGGGACCCTTTAAATATCTCCCACACGATTTAATCCATGCAACTTCCCTAGCCTCCATCTCGCACCTCCATTTCTCTTTCTTTCCTCGGGGCCAGGGAACCTTGCCGGCGGGATGCACGCTCTGTACTCAATAAAGCCGTTTATTATTTCACACTTTGCAGCTCCAAGCCCTGTTCCTTCCTTCTCGGTGGGGAAAAATACCTTACAGAGTGGTTCCGGTGAACAGAACTATTTAGGAAAATGGAAGATGTGCAAAGGATATAACGTATTTGTGAAAACCGGAATAAGCAGTGTTTTAAGCAAGGCTCCTCTGTAATTATTGTCTGAGTTTCACATAAAGTCTGCTTCATCAACTGGATAAATATTTGACTGCTGTTCAGTAAATTGCATTAGTTTACTTTAACTGTGTGCTCAGCCTTATTCAGGCATCCCACATTAGGCAATGTAGTGTGTAATGCATCTCTGCAGGTGACCAGAGCTATTCTCTGTATGAGGTAAATTAAAACTCATATTTTAAAAATTAAACATTCTTGCACTTCATGATTTCAATATTTAATTATAACCTGTGTCAAGGCTTAATCTTTGACTGAGTCGGGCATGAAATTAATCAAAAAAAAAAAAAAAAAGAAGCAAAAGCTTTTTTTCTACACTGTAAAAATAATGTGGTTTTTTCAGTCACACAATGATGTTTTTATCCATTTTATGGAGAAGACTCTAACATCCATCCACTCAATCAGTAGACTAAGTTGCCATTGTAGGGGACAGTGACCTGTTCAGAATAATTGGTAACATGAACAGATGCCTATTAATTTTAACAGGGAACCAAACCTCCTTTAAAAATAGAAGATAGATTATTAACTTTATTGAAGGAGTCATAGAAAATAAAATTAATGGGTTGACATCCTTGGTGGAACAAAAGTAAAATATATACAATAGTACATTTGTTTTAAATTTAATGTTTGTTCCATTTATATTTTTTATTGGATTTTCAAAAACTTCCTTTGTCAAAAATTTCATGCAAGTTTTCCTAGGAATATATAATTAAAAAAATAATAGAAAACATTTGTTGCAATCTTTTTCAAGAATTTGCATGGAATTATAGGGTTGTCTTGATCAGAAAAGAATGTACCTCAAAGGGGAGGAAAATGTAGTGAGGTTAGCTAGCAGAATTAGGTAGCATTAAGCCACTGATTTCATAGTAATATGTACAGATTACTAAATCATGGTGATGAAACAGGCAGATTAAGAATGATGACAACATTGTTTTTTTCACCACAAGAATAAGATGAACTAAAATGATTTTAAATTTTGTCAGCATGAAATGGAAGGTTTAATTGAGCCCTGTTTGCTTAATTGTTGCCTTGGTTAAATGATTCCCTTCCTCATATGGTTATATATGAGTAAGTCAATGGTTAATTAAATAACTAGTAAGCAGGAATAGAGGCATATGTCTCATTAGGTGTATGTTGGGAGAGTCTGGGATGGGTTTGCCTAGTAGCAAAGGAAGTGAGCTTGAAGGAATGAGCTTGTATATAGACAGGTTGTCCTGAGTTTAGATGCTGTAGAATATATTGGATTCTGCAATCTTCATGCTTCTCCCACTAATTTTGGTTGCAATTAGTACAGCCACTGATTTTTTGTATATAAACATTGAGTATCCAAACCATTTGGGAGAGAAATTAGGCAATATCCAGTAAACGTGAAGATTTACATATCTTTAGACCCTGCATTTCCAAATCTGTTTTTATAATTTTATTTAGAAAATTAATTTAACAGGGTGACATTGATCAATAAGGGTACATAGGTTTCACGTAAACATTTTTATGGCATTTGAACTGTTGATTATGTTGTGTACCCATCATCCAAGTCAAATCATTTTCCATCACTGTATATTTGTCCCTCTTTACTCCCCTCCCCCCACACCCTTCCCCCAAAACCCCTCTACCACATTAACCTCCCCCGGCAACCACCTTCACTTTTATCTATGTCCATGAGTCTCAGTTTTATATCCCACCTATATGTTAAATCATATAGTTCTTAGCTTTTTCTGATTTACTTATTTCACTCAGCATGATGTTCTCAAGGTCCATCCATGTTGTCATAAATTGCTGTATGTCATCATTTCTTATAGCTGAGAAGTATTCTGTTGTATGTATATATTTCTTTTTTTTTCTATAGTGAGAGATGAACAGAAAGGGAGAAAGATGAGAAGCATCAACTTGTAGTTGTGGCACCTTAGTTGTTTATTGATTGCTTTCTCATATGTGCCTTGACCCGAGGGCTCCAGCCAAGCCAGTGACCCCTTGCTCAAGCCAACAACCTTGGTCTCAAGCCAGCAACCATGGGCTTCAAGTCAGTGATCTTTGGCTCAAGCCTAAGACCATGGGGTCATATCTATGATCCCACGCTCAAGCTGGTGACCTCAGGGTTTCAAACCTGGGTCCTCTGCATCCCAGACCAACACTGTATCCACTGTGCCACTGCATGGTCAGGCATGTATGATATCTTCTTTATGCAATCCTCTATTAAAGGACACTTTGGTTGTTTCCATGTCTTGGCCACTATGAATAATGCTGTGATGAACATGGGGTGCATGTGTCTTTATGTACCAATATTTTCAAGTTTTTTGGGTAGATAATCAGAAGAAGAATTGCTGGGTCATATGGTAGATCTAGTCTTAATTTTTTGAGGAACCATTATACTTTCATCCATAATGGCTGTTCTAATTTACATTCCCACCAGCAGTGAATGAGGGTTCCTTTCTCCACAGGCTCTTTCAACACTTGTTATCTGTCTTGTTGATAACAACCAATTTAACAGGTGTGAGGTAGTATCTCATTGTAGTTTTAGTTTTGATTTGCATTTCTCTAATAGCTAATGAAGATGAGAATTTTTTCATATACCATATACCTGTTGGCCATTTGTAAGTCTTCTTGGGAAAAGTGTCTGTTCAGGTCCTCTCCCCATTTTTTAATTGGATTGTTTGCTTGTTTGTGACTGAGCTTTGTGAATTAATTTTTTTGTATTTTTCTGAAGTGAGAAGCAGGGGGGTGGGAGGGGAGGGCAGACAGACAGATTTCCGCACCAAGGGGCAATGCTTGGCCCCTCTGGGGTGTTACTCTGCTGCAATTGGAGCCATTCTAGTGCCTGAGGCAGAGGCCATGGAGCCATCCTCAGTGCCCAGGCCAGCTTTGCTCCAATGGAGCCTTGGCTGTGGGAGGGGAAGAGAGAGACAGAGAGAAAGGAGGGGGAAAGGGTGGAGAAGCAGATGGGCTCTTCTTCTGTGTGCCCTGGCCAGAAATCGAACCCCAAACTAGAACACGCTGGGCCGACACTCTACCACTGAGTCAACTTGCCAGGGCCTGTGAATTCTTTATACATTTTGGTTATTAGCTCCTTATCAAAGCTGTTGTTTGTATATATCATCTCCTATTTGGTTGGCTGCCTCTATGTTTTGTTTGGCAGTTTCTTTTGCTGGCAGAAGCTTTTTAGTTTGATATAGTCCCCTTTACTTCCCTTGCTATTGTGGTCAAATACATAAATTGTTCCCTATGGTCAAGGTTTATAGTTTAGTACCTATGTTTTTTTCTATGTAATTTATTTTTTTAGATCTTATATTTATGTCTTTGATCCATTTTGAATTAATTTTTATAAAGGGGGACAAATTGTAGTCAAGTTTCATTCTTTTGCTTGTGGCTTTCCAATTTTCCCAGCACCATTTATTGAAGAGGTTTCTTTTCTCCATTGTGTGATTTTGGCTTCTTTGTTGAAGATGATTTGTCCATACAGATGTGGTTTTATTTCTGGGATCTCGATTCTGTTCCATTGTTCTGTGTGTCTGTTTTTCTGCCAATACCATGCGTGGCTCTGTAGTATAATTTGAAGTCAAATAGTGTAATACATCTGGATTCATTCATTTTCCTCAGGATTGCTTTAGCTATTAGGGTTTTTTTATGGTTCTGTATGAACCTGGTGATTTTTTGTTCTATTTTTTTTAAAAATGACATTGGAATTTTAATGGGGATTGCATTAAATTTGTATATTGCTTTGGATAATATAGCCATTTTAACTATGTTGATTCTTCCAATCCATGAACATAGAATAGTTTTCCATTTTATTGTGTCTTTTTCAATTTCTTTCAATAATTTGTAGTTTTCAGTATATAGTTCCTTTGCATCCTTTGTTAAGTTTATTTCCAAGTATTTTATATATATTTTTACAATTATAAAAATAATTGTTTTTTTGAGTTCATTTTCTGAAGTTTCATCACTAGTTTGCATAAGAAAGTAATAGACTTTTGTATACTAAATTTTTACCCTGAAATTTTACTGTATTTGTTTACTGTTTCCAATAGTTTTTTGGTGGCATCTTTGGGGTTTTCCATATACAGGAACTTTGTGTTAGATTTTTTATTGTAACATTCAGTCTAATAGCGAAAATTTGTAAATAACACAGATATACTACATATTAACATTTTGTGGTAATTCTGATATGAAATAACATATAGTAATTAAGTAAATTATAACTATATATCAGGGGTCCCCAAACTTTTTACACAGGGGGCCAGTTTACTGTCCCTCAGACCATTGGAGAGCCGGACTATAAAAAAAAAACTATGAACAAATCCCTATGCACACTGCACATATCTTATTTTAAAGTAAAAAAAAACCAAAACAGGAACAAATACAATATTTAAAATAAAGAACAAGTAAATTTAAATCAACAAACTGACCAGTATTTCAACGGGAACTATGGGCCTCCTTTTGGCTAATGAGATGGTCAATGTGCTCCTCTCACTGACCACCAATGAAAGTGGTGCCCCTTCCAGAAGTGCGGCAGGGGCCGGATAAATGGCCTCAGGGGGCCGCATGCGTCCCGTGGGCCATAGTTTGGGGACCCCTGCTATATATGAACATAGATAAAATATTAAAAAATGTTCAGCAAATGTAAAAACATAGAATGATACATATAGTAGAGAACTATTAACGATAAAGTAATTAAGTATTGTGAACTGCTAATGCAGTTTTATATATTTAAAGAAAATACATTCAAATGTTCAAATATTTGTAAGCACAAAATTCACATGTCTTCCTCTTTTTCTCTCTTTCTTTCTTTTCTTCTTCCCTTTTTTCTTTTCTTTTTCCTTCCTTCTTCTTTCTTTCTTTCTTTCTTTCTTTCTTTCTTTCTTATTTCTTTTTCCCTTCTTTACCTTTTGAAAATGAAAGCTAATATGGGATTGAAGAGAAACCCATAAAAAGATTCCTGAGAAAATGTATTATTTTTTTTATTTATTCATTTTAGAGAGGAGAGGGAGAGAGAGAGAGAGAGAGAGAGAGGAGAGACAGAGAGAGAGGAGAGACAGAGAGAGAAAGAAGGGGGGAGGAGCTGGAAGCATCAACTCCCATATGTGCCTTGACCAGGCAAGCCCAGGGTTTCAAACCGGCGACCTCAGCACTTCCAGGTCGACGCTTTATCCACTGCGCCACCACAGGTCAAGCTATTTTTTTAAAGTCTGAAGAAAATATGGCTAAATGTTAAATATGGTTAATACTTGATATAGTTAAAGTACTGCTTTTTATAGTATTCTCTATATATTTAATTATTTAATAAAGAAAGCTTATTTCTATTTTTTTATTTATTGATGGACTTCTCTAATGCTTGTAGGTTTTCCTTTTACCCATCACTCCTAAATTAGGTATCTGCTTTAATATAGGATCCAAACAAGCATGTATGCTAAAGTCTTATGTCAATGTGATATTACACAGTTTACTTCTAGAGTGGGCTATAATTCTGGCTCTAGCACCAATGTTATAAAATATTTTACTGTTTTGATTTTGAAATTCAGAAGTTGCCTCAGTGTGACTGAATGAGACGTTGAACCATTGCGTAATATTTTTATGTCATAAATAAAAGATTACCTAAAATTATTTTATATTAATGCTATGCATCAAAGATATTTTAATTAAAACAGATAATCTATGATTTATGATAATTACTATTTATCTCCATTAAAACCTTGACTAAATAATCAAGTTGGTTTGATGAATATGCTTACTTTGTGTTTTGCCACTGGTTGACATCTTCATTGGTATTCTTCTTCTCAGAGTACATATGAACAGTGTATGCTTTCTGCCTATAGGAACTGCACTATAACTATTAAACTAACACATAATCCTGCTTTTAATTTTAAAGTGAAAAATTCTGGCTATAAAATCCAGGTGACCCAAGAGGAAGTCAGACAACTACCTGAGTTAGTGAGAATCACTTGATCAGATGGCAAATGTAGGCCTAATTTGCTTCCTTTCAAAGAAAGCTTTAATCGAGTATATGGAAAAAACGATTTGTCACAAATTTGTATCCAATAATTTTTATACAGTATATAATTAATGAGGGAGCATTACTGTGATAAATGTTATAGTAATATATCAACTTAAAGAATTCGAGTTGTGTATCTCTGTTTTGAAGATGAAAAAACTGAGGCTCAAAGAGGTTTAAAAAAATCACCTGTGTTTACACAACCAGTAAGTGAAGAGGTGAAATTCAAACCCTGGACTTTCTTATTTGAAGGTTCACACACTTATCTGCTTCTCAATCTTCTGTCCGAGCATAATTTCATTAGTAATGACAAAACCCTCTACTATAACAAAATATAACATTATCACATCACACAGTGTTGGAAATTTCTGGTGCCAATCCTAAGGCAAACAGTTTATGAAAGGAAAGGGAAAAAAAGTGAAAGAGATAAAATAATAAAGCAAAAGAGCCAACTTTTCATCAAAGCAATTAAAACGATGCAACCTTCTCCCCACCCCTGCCATTTCCTCTCAAAGAACATGTTGCTCAGATTATATTTTCATAAGCTTTCTCTGATATTCAAATTTAAACTCAAGAATACCTACATACATAGATAAGCTTTTGCAGTTGTTTTATTTGTAATTAACAACAAATTTCAAAGCTTCAAGTATTCATAACATACTTTCCTACTTAGGGTTCTAGGCTGAATCTACCTAAGGGCTGCTGTAACTCAGAAAGACCCAGATGAGAATATAAAGTTCTATTATAATCCAAATTCCTGATTTATCTCTTCCCTTTGGTGATTTGCAAATTGGGATAATCAACCTCTGGCTTATTTCTTATTTGAATCAGTTCTTATTAATTTTTTTATTCACAATTTGTGAGGTAGTAAAAATACTAACCTCTGGTGGATAACGTTAGGTCAGAACTTCTCAAATTTTAGATTGTTACCCATGAGTGGTTTGGGACAAATTAGTCATTATCAAAGCAATTAGTAGATCACAGCTGACCTTAAAAAAAGAAAATAGAATAGAATGGAATAAATATCCATGTCATCATGGGACAAAAGAGTAAGATTTATTTCAGATGTATATGTATCTGAAATTCAATGTAAAATGTATTCATTAATGTGAAACATCATCAAAAGTTGGAAAGCGGATGTAGTAGGGATAACTGGATATAATTGGAACATTTGAATCTCTTTCAATCAGGTAAAATCATAAGCACACCCTCAGACCAATAAGTTACTATTTTTGGAAGATACTTAAACAATCATTGACTCAAAAGAAATCTACTTAGAAAGCTGGAAGAGAGTGTTTACGTTATAATTTCTACCTTTACCCTACTGCCGAATAGAAACAGTGCTCAAGTAGATGTACTAATTGCTGCTAGAACAGTATCTTTTTCACAGACTTAAATTGCTATTAATTTTTCCCATTCAGTTTTATTCTGTTGAATAGGAACAAATGGTTAAGTCAATTGTTTGGTATAATATAGAAAACATAGCATTTGGATGGACTTTGTAATTTTTTTGTTAATTTTTTAGACTTCCTGTATGCTTAATATCAATATTAAGCATTAAAATCATTATTTAAAATACTTATAATAACTAATACAGTTGATCCAAGAGCTGTAGCTAGATGTAAGAATAATCCAAGGAAGACATACAATTCTCATGCCCCTCCCTTATACCCCATGATTTATATCTGTTATGGGGCCCAGGAACTGTTATTTATAAAACAAAACAAAAATCCTTGGTGATTTTTAGCATTAGGAATACTTGAGGGAAAACTGCATTGTGTCATTTTATCTTCACAAAAAATCCATTGGAAGCAGATTTGATCATCATGCCCATTTTACAGATGAAGAAACTGAACCTTACATAGATTAAGCAAACTACCTCAAGGTGTCTAGATAGTGAGTGGAGAGGCAGGAATCAAGGTGCAGGAATATCAGCTGAGGCACAGCTCTTACCAGAGGTTACATCCAGTAAATAAACTGACAAATTATTCACATCCTCTTTTCCAATCTTCCTTTCCTCAATTCTTGAGTTTTGTGCCCTGAAGAAGGGTCTTGTGTCCCTAACTCCAACATTTCTTCTTTCCTTTCCCTTAGCTCCTCTTGTGACCCAAGGGCTAGTTTGGAGAGGGGGCAATATCATCTACTTCTTAAAATGTAGCACAGTTCCTTAAATACTCCCAAGATAATCTTGCTGCAGGTATTTGACTCTCTGCAAAAAAGAAAAAAGAAAATGTACCTTTGTAGTAGAATAGATGGGGTTGTTATGGTACCTTGATTAAAAGAGAGTCTTTACACAATATTTTTTCAACTTATACCTTTGACATCTTGTATGGTCAATAGCTGCAGTCATCATCACAATGCCTGGCCCATACAGGTTTGCATTTGATTCAGACAGATGGTAATGAAACAATGGAGCCAAGAACTGGTGGATCATCACCTTTAATCCTAGCTTGCACCCTGATGGCAAGTAAAAACACACAGTGGGAAAACACTTCCCTTTCCATTCCAGGCTCCCAAAGCTACTGACTCATCTGAGTATTCCTTGAATCAAAGGCCCCACCAGCCTTATTCACCTCTGTTCCCCATCTCCTTCTTTTTGCACTAACTGCATAAACTGGCTTCTCCTTTAGCACTCTGCCATCTTGGCTGCCTCTCCTCTGCAGTGCTGATGGCAGGAACCAAGCAAGCGAGAGCCCAGTCTGCTTCATTTTAGAGTATAGAAAATTAAAGCCTTTAAGCCAATATACAAATAAGGAAGTCTCTGATACAAAGCCACTCATCTGAGGCATAAATGGAGTTCCTCATAAGAGTAAACCACCCTACATCATGCAACAGTCAAGGGTGTGGGGAAAAGCTTAGTTTTGAGAAGATCTTAGTATTAGAAGGGTGAAAAAGGCTTAGTCTTAAAGCTAAGCCTTAGACCAGGGGTAGTCAACCTTTTTATACCTACCATCTACTTTTTTATCTCTGTTAGTAGTAAAATTTTCTAACCACCCACCGGTTCCACAGTAATGGTGATTTATAAAGTAGGGAAGTAACTTTACTTTATAAAATTTATAAAGCAGAGTTACAGCAAGTTAAAGCATATAATAATAATTACTTACCAAGTACTTTATGTCAGATTTTCGCTAAGTTTGGCAGAATAAATCTTTATGTAACAACTTACTATAGTTAAATCTATCTTTTTATTTATACTTTGGTTGCTCCGCTACTGCCCACCATGAAAGCTGGAACACCCACTAGTGGGCGATAGGGACCACGTTGACTACCACTGCCTTAGGCTATAACAACCCTGCCTGCTTACAGCCTGTCTCCCACACCCAATGCAAACTATAAGCAAACAAACATATACATATTTACAAACTTATTTGACTAACACATCCCCAAAGCATTTTAAACATTGAATAATGAACCATAACAAATTTGTGATGGGTGAAAGAAATGCCTCTTTTTTCTGTGTCAGATAGGAGGAGCTACTTTGAAGGAGCTGTGGGAAAGGGAGCCTTGCCCGTGTGCTGCCTTGGTCACATACAGTATCTGAAATAGGTCAAATTTTAAAAAAGAGTACATCTAGAAACAATGGCTCTGAAAAATGATTTTTAGAAAATGGTTCATGCACCCTAATCCTTTTAAAGGTTTTGAGTACTCCTAGTGGTTTAAAGACTAACAATATGCTGTACTATATTAATAAGTGAGTGACCTACCAAGACTACAGTACAAGCCCACTAGTAGACCCCAGAAAAAAAAAACAAAACAGCCATGACTACTGTCTGCTACGGATATTGCACAAGTTACCTTGTTTAATTGTTGGAAGAACTCTGCAAGGTAGGATTATACTTAGTATACAAAGAGTAATTTTTCTGGATTGCAGAAATTATTGAATGGGTAAGTGACATTTTAAATTCATTCTGTCTCAGACTTTTTCCTAAATTCATTATAAAGCTGGTGTCAACTAGAAGCAACCAAAATCACTTCAAATAAAAAAGAACAAAAAGTAAACCTCGTGGACATGGAAAACAGTGTGGTGGTTGCCAGGGGTGTTGTGGAGGGTGGAGGAAAATATGAGGCGATAATGGTGATGGAGGAAGACTTGACTTGGTGAATGAATACACAATACATTGTACAGAGATGTGTTGTAGAACTGGGCGCCTGAAATCTGTATAATTGCTAACCTGTGTTGCCCCAATAAATTTATTTTAAAAATATTTGTCTAAGTCTTTCTTTTTCAAACTTTTGAGATATTGTTCCTTTCTTTAACTTCCAGGGACAGCAAGGTTAAGTGTATCTGTAATTAGAGGACCATAAAAAGAATGTTTTGAATAAAGGACATGCTGTATCTACTATTTACCTTTAGCCTCAGACTACTCTCTGAAAAAATGTCAGTACCCTAATCTTGAAAGGGTGCAGAGCTAGGGACCCCTAACTCAGGCTTTTATAAGTTTGTGACTGAGATTTCACACAAGAGAGAACTGTCTATGGTGGGACAAATGAAGGGGAGGGTATCACTTCATGAAAACATTTCTTTGTTTAAAGTGAGATAATCTTAAAATCATTTCGCAAAACTGTAGGGATAGCTTCATTTCTCACAATGTCAAAGATTAAGATAAAAAAAAATAAGACTAACTGTATAATTTATTCATAAGTTAAAAGGTAATGTTAGGTTTAGCCATCATTCTATAAATAGAGACATAAAAGCACCGGCCAGCACCTTTTAGTCACCCTGTAAGTAACTTCACGGTCAGGTTTATCTGGGATACTGAGCAGAAAGCTTTTTTCTATCACATAATGAAAATATTTGGAAAACCACCAGAGCAGTAAGAGTTATAGAACTCTTAAAACTGTAATTGTCTTATTCCATTATTAGAGTGAAAAGTGTTTAGAAATGTCTTAGTTTCAAAATAAGTGGCATTATATCATGTTGAGATTACTAATTGTTCACCCTGCCCATTTTTCTTTAAAGACTAAGGTATGATGAAGAAAAAAGGAGAGAAAAAGGGAAGTAAAAAAATAAAAATAAAAGGAAAACTTTGTTTCTAATATTAATATTTAGACGGTGTGCCAGTAAACAAAAAGTGTTAAAGTACATAGAATGACAAGGTGTTTATAGGAAAACAATACTCTCATGGCTCCTTCCTAGAAATCCTGTGGGAACTTTATAAAGGAAATAAACCTATAAACAAACAGAAAATGATCCTGCCTGGTAGAAAAAAACTTTAATGACAGAAACCTTTCAAGTTTTAGAAGGTTTCTCTTTCAGACATTTTTGACATTTCTTCCTCTTTTCTTCTGCTTCTGTCCTCTTAGGTAATTTCACTGCTTATTAGAGGCTATTCTAAAAGGTAAACAGACTTAAACCAATGGGATGACATTGACATGGCTACTTTTTTAGCACATTCTAAGAACAGGCAGGGGAAAGTAGAGTGTGAAGGTTATGGATTATGAATAGATTTCAATTATCTGAATTATCTGGACACCCATTTTCCAGACAATGCAAATTTGACTGTAGCTTACTTCAGTATTCAATGAGTTTATTGAAAACCCTAGGGAAAAGATGAGGCATATTTATGAGACAACTCAGGTGCCCACACAGGAAGAAAAATATGATATATATCAGCTCAGCATCAGCTTTTATTCGGGAAAAATCCACTTAGTGATGTTACCTTGAAAAAAGTATGAACTGGTCCATCTTGGGAGTAGTTTTACAAGATAAGTGAACACTTATTTCTTTGAATCCAAGAACTATGCTGCAACCTGACAAATCCTAGGCACAGTGCATCAAACAAGCACAACAGGTTCCTTAGAGATCTTCCAAATGACATTTTTTTACGTGCAACTTTATAAGTGTAATTCCCCATCTCCAACTTTTTCTTTATTGCTTCATATCTAATCTAATTCTTTTTTCAAGAATTGTTTTATGCCTCTTAATGCATTGTGGGAGCTTGCTTTTAGGCTCTTGGGTAACGGAAAAAATGAATTGCAATCTAGTGCAATCTTGACAATATAACCATTACATTGTAAATGCTACTGCCAACAAAAAAAGTAAAGATGAACGAAGCAGTGTTTGATTCTGGTAAATTGTTTCCTTGGCAATTTTGCTTTTGTAGAATAAATATAGTACATGAAATAGCTGCCTAAGGATAATCTAGTTGTTGCTCTATTCCAGCAATTTTCAACTGGTGTGCCACAAGAATTTTTAAAATAGGCAATACCTGACTATGTAGTCAGGGCACAGACCTCTTTTCCCTTAGATTGTCAAGTAAGAAAAAATGACAACAGCCAACAGAATAACAGCCATTCAGTGTGAATGAATTAAAATTATACCTGTTTTTTTTGGCATGCCACAAAATTTTAGTAAGTAGTTTATATATGCCATGAGATAAAAGAAATAAAAAAATCGTTACTGTAGTCAATAAAAAGCAGAATGAAACATTCAATTTTGGAAGAAATTGACATCTCTGTAAGCATCATTTGTAAGGAAACATTGTTATTTTGAAAATAATTATTTGATACATTTATTAATTTATATCTACCAGGCAACACTTATAAAAATGTATCTTTGTCATTAAAAAAAACACATAATGAGAAAATGATTGCTTTCTCATTTCTAGACTCATAGCAATTACTGAAAAAAATTAATTTCAGCTTTGGAAACAATGACTTTTTATGTTTGTTAAACCTCAGTTGTGTTCATAATATATAGAAAGATGTGTAGATTTGGGTCAATTGAAAAAAATGAATCTTTTTATGTATACACAGTCCAATAAAAATTATGAAATGTTTCATTATTTGCTCTATCAAGTCACTTTGTGGTTCTTATAGTGTGAACCCTGAATAAGCATCTTAAAGCCTGATTGCTTTCTGGTCTACGTCCTTTTGCTTTTCCCAATATTGCACTTTGTTTTGCTGAACTCTGCCCTTATCCTTGAGTTCTAATTCTATCTAGTTGAAGATTGTGGTCATTGTTCACAAATCCATAATAGAAAGTGCTTAAGTATATTCTAATTACATTTAGCAGGAGAAAGTTTGTCTTTTCAATTATGAAAGAAATATAAAGCATTCAGAGAGTTTTCTTATTGATACTGACCACCTCGCAGAGCATTATATCTCGGGGTTAACACATAAAGGCTGTATCTTTACTGACTCATCAAAGGTGGGAAGGTCAAAGAAAGAAAATGGGGAGAAGGAAGAAAATCTCACCTTGATATATTTTGCATTTATTTAGCACCATATTTGTAAAATTGACAGTTATTTTAAAATACTTTTTAGTACTGGCCAAGTAGCTCAGCTGGTTAGAGTGTTGTCTTGAAACAACAGATTGTGTGTTTGATCCAAATTAAGCAATGAATGCATAAATAAGTGGAACAATTTGATGCTTCCCTCTCTCTCTCAAAAATCGTAAATAAAAATAAAATACCTTTTAAATTTTCACACTCATTTAAAGACAGAACAAATAATATATAAATTAAGAAATGTTCAATGTATACAAAGCTAAAAATACTGTCATCTGAGTTAAATTTTAATTTCAAAATTTAAAGCATGATTGATTTAAGGATCGCATGTCTGTTCCAAAATAGATACTACTGTTCTAGTAATAACAGTAATGGTAGTTAATATATTGACTAGTTACTATGTCAGGTACTATTTTACATACTTTCTAAGTACTATTTCAAAATGATAAATTAAATAAATGGTCGTTATCATAGATACTGGATCTAGAGCAGGCATAACCAACATACGGCCCAAGGACCAGATCCGGCCAGTGTAATGAGTTTATGTGGCCTGCGATTAAATTTTAATATTTCCCGCTACTTTAAAATCTCAGCTACTCAGAAGCAGAAGCATCTTTGATTATTGGAAATCGAGATATTTAAGAAGATAGTGATACGTGGATAAGAATTCCGCGTGTGACTAATCTAGGGTTAGCTTCCAATAACTGATCAAATGAATTTGTGATACTTCTTTATTTTTAAAAAATATTCTATTATAAAGATCGACAACTTTTGTACTTATCTGTACTTGATAAGAACTGTTTGACGTTTAGCAGCGATGTGAAACCCACATTCTTTTAGGCGGAGTTTGCCAGTGTGCACCCAAGATCAAACAATTCATTATTTTTGTGGTCAAGTGTGCTGAATCAAGTGGCATTGTAGCATAGACAATAGCTGCAGTCGATAACTGAAAACGTGTCCAGGCTGTTTGTAAAACAAAATAATTGTTTTATTTGCAATATAACCTCTTGAAGCTCATTCTATTAATTAAATATTGTTTCAATTGTGATAGTTTGGATATTTATATGGTATGTAATTATATTTTTATTAAAATAATATTGTATATTAAACATTTTTTTACTCACATTTATTCATAAAGAAATTACATAATAAAATATTGTTTACTTAAATGAATTGTATTTGTATTTAACATTTTTTAATTTTAATATTTCGTCTGGCCTGTGAAAAAAGTTTTCTTTCTAATCTGGCCCGGGAGCAAAAACTGTTGGGCATGCTTGATCTAGCTTTAACATTGTATGGCATGTCTTTTTCTGATGGGAAAGCAAATTGAAGCAGCCACTATGGAAAGCAGTATGCAGCTATCTTAAAAACTAAAAATGGTTTCTGAGATTAGAAACTGATTATTGGAGCACAAGGGACAAAAGGTTGTGAAACATTTGGTAAAACTGGAAATAATGGTGTTTGTGTGGCCTGTCACCACTTCACCAAACAAGGAGAGATAAGGATTGAATCTTTATGGGTGCTTTATTCAAATGGCTGGTGATCTAAGAAGATGGGGCCATGTACTCTAAGAAGCCACCACAACCTCTGATCCCATGCAAACCTGTTCATATGAGGAACAGTGGATTAAGCAGGTCCATTATTGCCCTGGATGCTGCCAGGGAAGCCAAAATGAGAAATTGTCCCATCAGCAGGGTTTTCTCTACCTCCAAAGGTTTCTTAGTTCGGTAGGATAGGCTTTTATTCATCCTGAAAAAGTGTTAACAAAGACTAACAAATATTTGCATCCTCAGACTCTCAGCATCTGGGTAAATTCTATTTGCAGGTCCTCATAGTCAGGGAGTGTTCTGTCCCTTGGAGCACAAAAATTTTGCTCAAAGATCTGCTGGGACACAAAAGTGCATTAGTTACAGTCCCACAAGGGTGGATTGCATGCAGATCTTGTAAAGTCATATAGGCTCATTCAGTTGTCCTCATTCCTGGAATAAAGCTTTTAGTTGCATTAATCATTAAACCTATTAATTATAACTATAGCTACTATTGTTCAAGCTAAAATTTTTAACTCGAGTCCTGTCTATGTTCCCCACTGTTACTTTAAACTATCTCATTTCTATGAGATTAACTTTATATGAAGGTAATCATTTTGCTACTGAGCATTTTTAAAGAGAACATATCCCAACCCTTAGAGTTACTACAGATAAATGTCTAATTGAAATGCTGAAACAAAGGAACAAGTTTAAAAGACCTTCTGGGAGAAGACTAACACATACAAGACATGAAGTGAAAGTTTGTTCAACATAAGTTCTTCCTATAAGACAAAAGTCAGAAATATTTAGACCCAAACAACTTCATCCTATTTGAAAGGAATAAGTTCTCCACATCATGGGTTAAATAAGTGATTAAAAAAATATAAGTAATTGTTTTCTTTCTTCTTTTTTAAGTAATTGTTTCAAAAAATGACTTTTAGGTCTTTTCACGGTTCAGTGGTCCATTGTTCTTCTGGTGCTTTCTTTACTCCGCTGTGATGAATCCGAGGTCTTATTCCTGCCAGTTTCACTGTGTTTGGGGTGTTGAGGAGTCCATACCAAGGCCCAGTCCGCTCTTCTTAGAGTTGTTTCTCTGGGGACTCTGTCTTCCAAGTCTTGAGTAGCACCTTATCTCCAAGCTCAAAGGGATATAGCGAAGCTGTGGGGGAGGGGTGTCTAACACAGCAAAGTCGGGAATCACAGCTAAGGTTGGATGTAAGTGTTGTACATAGTTCTTTTTTGTTGTTTGTTTCTGTACATGTCTTCTACCCTAATTATAGCCTGAAGTGGCTGCTTGTGCACAATTTCTTAGGGATGCAATTGAATCCTACTTTGAGGAGCCACTCATACCCTGAGCAAGGCAGTAGGTAAGGCTTGGTCCTAATAGAGGTGAGTTTCTTGATATACTTAAGCTATATTCATTTTCATAGTATGATTCATTTTCTCTGCTTTTCCAGAAACGTGAGGTATCCATGCTGTATGGAATCTCCATATGATTCTTAAAACTTTACTTTCTGTATAATTTCTGGAAAAAAAAAAGAAAAAAAAAGCAGGTCCATTATTGCCCTGGATGCTGCCAGGGAAGCCAAAATGAGAAATTGTCCCATCAGCAGGGCTTTGTCTACCTCCAAAGGTTTCTCAGTTTGGTAGGATAGGCTTTTATTCATCCTGAAAAAGTGTTAACAAAGACCAACAAATATTTGCATCCTCAGACCCTCAGCATCTGGGTAAATTCTATTTGCAAGTCCTGAAAGGGGCCCTGGCCTTGGTATTGTGCCTCTCTTTCGTCTGATGAGGATCTGTTTGGGGTTTTTCCTCTGGCATACAACACATCTAGCTATTACTTTCTGTACGGCTTTAGAAACCCCAGGACCTGTAAGGTATGGTTAATATACATATTCAATGAATCCCTCCCATAATGAGAGGCCTCATGCAAATGCTTTATGACTAGCTCTACCAAATGATCAGGAAGAATATTCTCCATTTACTATTGGGGCCTTCTTAATCAAAACCCCAGGTTTTGGGTTGCTCTAAATCTGGAGTTGAATGAAATATTTAGGGTATAAGTCTAGAATAGGTATCAAAGTCATTATTATAAATGTTCCCTTAGTGCCTTCTTTTTCATGGCTCGATTGACCAGATTATTTGCTTTAGACACTTCAGTGTCTTCTTTCTGACGCCCGAGGCAGTATATAACTGCCACCGATAAGGGTACCTGAACAGCTCTAGCAACTTAAAATTTTCCATTGCACGCTTAATTTCCTTTTCATTGGAAGTTACTAGTCCTCTTTCCTTCCAGATCAAACCATGTGCATGCAAAATTAGGAAGCATACCTTGAGTCGCTATACACGTTCATCTTCTTTCCATGTGACATTTCCAGTGCCCTCATCAATGCAGTTTGTTTTTCTGAGCAGAGGTTCCTAGCTGTAAGACCTTGACCTCTGCTATTTCTTCAAGAGTCACAACCACTGGAGGGACTTTGCATGGGGCATGGGGGGGGGGCATGATGCAGTGTGTAGAAGGCATATTGAGTGGGACACTTGAAACCATGTCAACACAGTAAGTTAAAAATAAAAATTTTAAATTAAAAAAAGTCATAACTGTGTATTTAGCCTTTCTGTTTTCTTTGCCCATATAACTACTTCTATCTGCACAGAGTCCATTCTGCTTCTTCTAGAGAACAGTCCTCTGAATTAATTCTCCTAGAATAATCTTCACTTATTTCAGCACAGTTTTGCATTAGTGCCACCAAGTCAGGTTCTAGGAGAAGAGATGTAGGACTTAATTTACTCATGATTTTTAGGGAGATGTTAAGATTGTCAAGAAGAGTTGCTTGGCACCAGCCCATCCTTCCAGCAGTAAGCCATAAATTTCATTTTCACTCTAGCAGGGTCTAATCCACACTTGGTGGAGTACAAATATGGTGATAAGCTGTCCCCCCAAAATGTTCAGTTTCCTGTAAAAGCTTGCAGTTAACTGCCACAGCTCTCCAGCAGGCTAGCCACCCCGAGGCAGTGTGATCTAGTTTCTTTAACAAATATGCTATCAGTTGTGGATGTCACTGCTTGGATGAGGACCCGCAGAGTAAAGCCCTGCCTCTCAGGAACATAGGGTTGAAAGGCCTTCAGTAAATTTTGGAAGTCCCAGGGCTGGTGCAGAAGCCAGGTGTCCTTCAGGAACTCAAAATCCTGAGTGCACTCCTGTCTCTATTCTAAAGGGTTATATTCTGGTCCCTTCACGGTTTTACACGATGGTTTAGCAATGAGCCCAGAGTTTGGAATCCAAATACCACAGTAGTTCACCTTTCCCAAGAATCTTCTCGCCTCTCTTCTGGTATTTGGAACTTTTATTTGGTTTATGGTTTCTTTTCTGTTTCTAGTAAGACTTTTTTTGCTGGGTTCAAGTAAGAATCTAAGAAACCTTACTGCTTATTGGCAAATCTAGGCCTTCTGTGTCAATATTTTATAGCCACACGATGCCCAGTGGATCAAGGTGGCTGTCATAATAGCTAAACATTGCTGACCCAGTAATTAAAAGGTCATCGACATTTTGTAACAGAGTTCCTCCTCTTAAATTTTGATCTTTTAAGTCCTGGTGCAGGGTCTCCCACCAAAATCATAGGTGAGACTGTCCAGCAGTACTGAGTCTTGACCTGAGATTCCAGGTCCTGCCACTTAAAAACAAACAATGGTTGAGAGTCTGGGTGAACTGGAGTGCAGAAGAAAGCACTGTTCAAATCCAACCCTGGACTCTGGCTCAGTGGTAGAGCTTCTGCCTGGTATGTGGAAGTCCCGGGTTTGATTCTCGGTCAGGCCACACAGGAGAACTGACCATCTGCTTCTCCACCTTTCCCCCTCTTCTTTCTCTCTCTCTCTCTTCCCCTCCTACACCCATGGCTTGAATGATTCGAGTAAGTTAGCCCCAGGTGCTGGGTATGGCTCCATGGCCTCACCTCAAGTGCTGAGAAGGCTCAGTAGCTGAGCAACAGAGCAGTGGCCAGATGGGCAGAGCATCGCCCAGTAAGGGCTTGCCAGGTGGATCCCAGTTGGGGCTATGCAGGAGTCATATATATATATATAAACAAATCCAATACTGAATACCAGAGGCTATCCCTGGGGATATTGTTCACCAAGAAAAAAGATTTGAAACAGTGCAGTGAATGTCTTGTTTGTTGTTGGTCAAATAAGTTTGTAAATATGATATATATGCTTTCTCACTTATAGTTTGTATTAGGTGTGGGAGACAGGCTGTAAGCAGGCAGGGTCGTTATAGCCTAAGGCTTAGTTTTAAGACTAAGCCCTTTCCCACACCCTTGACTGATTGCATGATGTGAGGTGGTGCAGTCTTTTTTTTTTTTTTTTTTTTTTTTTTTTATAATTTTATTTTTTTAATGGGGTGACATCAATAAATCAGGATACATATATTCAAAGATAACAAGTCCAGGTTATCTTGTCGTTCAATTATGTTGCATACCCACCACCCAAAGTCAGATTATCCTCTGTCACCTTCTATCTTGTTTTCTTTGTGCCCCTCCCACCCCCTATCCCTCTCCCATTCCCCCCTCCCCCCCGTAACCACCACACTCTTATCAATGTCTCTTAGTTTCACTATTATGTCCCACCTACGTATGGAATAATACAGTTCCTGTTTTTTTCTGATTTACTTATTTCGCTTCGTATCATGTTATCAAGATCCCACCATTTTGCTGTAAATGTTCCGAAGTCATCATTTCTTATGGCTGAGTAGTATTCCATAGTGTATATGTGCCACATCTTCTTTATCCAGTCATCTATTGATGGGGTTTTTGGTTGTTTCCATGTCCTGGCCACTGTGAACAATGCTGCAATAAACATGGGGCTGCATGTGTCTTTACGTATCAATGTTTCTGAGTTTTGGGGATATATACCCAGTAGAGGGATTGCTGGGTCATAAGGTAGTTCTATTTTCAGTTTTTTGAGGAACCACCATACTTTCTTCCATAATGGTTGTACTACTTTACATTCCCACCAACAGTGTATGAGGGTTCCTTTTTCTCCACAGCCTCTCCAACATTTGCTATTACCTGACTTGCTAATAACAGCTAATCGAACAGGTGTGAGGTGGTATCTCATTGCCATTTTGATTTGCATTTCTCTAATAGCTAAAGAAGATGAGCATCTTTTCATATATCTGTTGGCCATTTGTATTTCTTCCTGGGAGAAGTGTCTATTCATATCCTCTTCCCATTTTTTTATGGGATTGTTTGTTTGTTTGTTGTTGAGTTTTATGAGTTCTTTGTATATTTTGGATATTAGGCCCTTATCTGAGCTGTTGTTTGAAAATATCATTTCCCATTTAGTTGGCTTTCTGTTTATTTTGTTATCAGTTTCCCTTGCTGAGCAAAAACTTCTTAGTCTGATGTAGTCCCATTCATTAATTTTTGCCTTCACTTCTCTTGCCATTGGAGTCAAATTCATAAAATGCTCTTTAAAACCCAGGTCCATGAGTTGAGTACCTATGTCTTCTTCTATGTACTTAATTGTTTCAGGTCTTATGTTTAGATCTTTGATCCATTTTGAGTTAATTTTTGTACAGGGGGAGAGACTGTAGTCCAGTTTCATTCTTTTGCATGTGGCTTTCCAGTTTTCCCAGCACCATTTATTGAAGAGGCTTTCTTTTCTCCATTGTGTGTTGTTGGCCCCTTTATCAAAAATTATTTGACTATATATATGTGGTTTTATTTCTGGACTTTCTATTCTGTTCCATTGGTCTGAGTGTCTATTTTTCTGCCAATACCATGCTGTTTTGATTGTCGTGGCCCTATAATAGAGTTTGAAGTCAGGTATTGTTATGCCCCCAGCTTCATTCTTTTTCTTTAGGATTGCTTTGGCTATTCGGGGTTTTTTATAGTTCCATATAAATCTGATGATTTTTTGCTCTATTTCTTTAAAAAATGTCATTGGGATTTTGATGGGAATTGCATTAAATTTGTATATTGCTTTGGGTAATATAGCCATCTTGATTATATTTATTCTTCCTAGCCAAGAACAAGGTATATTCTTCCATCTCATTATATCTTTTTCGATTTCCCTTAACAATGGTTTATAGTTTTCATTATATAAGTCCTTTACATTCTTTGTTATGTTTATTCCTAAGTATTTTATTTTTTTTGTTGCAATCGTGAAGGGGATTATTCTTTTGAGTTCCTTCTCAGTTGTTTCATTGTTGGCATATAGAAAGGCTATTGACTTCTGTATGTTAATTTTGTATCCTGCGACCTTACTGTATTGGCTTATTGTTTCTAGTAGTTTTTTTGTGGATTCTTTGGGGTTTTCGATGTATAGGATCATATCATCTGCAAAAAGTGATACCTTTACTACTTCTTTTCCGATATGGATGCCTTTTATTCCTTTGTCTTGTCTGATTGCTCTGGCTAGAACCTCTAGTACCACATTAAATAAGAGTGGAGAGAGTGGACAACCCTGTCTTGTTCCTGATTTAAGGGGGAAAGCCTTCAGTTTAGTGCCATTTAATATGATGTTAGCTGATGGTTTATCATATATGGCCTTTATCATGTTGAGATATTTTCCTTCTATACCCATTTTGTTGAGAGTCTTAAACATAAAATTGTGTTGTATTTTATCGAAAGCCTTTTCTGCGTCTATTGATAAGATCATGTGGTTTTTGTTCTTTGTTTTGTTGATATGGTGTATTACATTAACCATTTTACGTATGTTGAACCATCCTTGAGATTCTGGGATGAATCCCACTTGATCATGATGTATTATTTTTTTAATATATTGTTGTATTCGATTTGCTAGTATTTTGTTTAGTATTTTAGCATCTGTATTCATTAGAGATATTGGTCTGTAGTTTTCTTTTTTTGTGCCATCCTTGCCTGGTTTTGGTATGAGGGTTATGTTGGCCTCATAAAATGTGTTTGGAAGTATTGCTTCTTCTTCAATTTTTTGGAAGACTTTGAGTAGAATAGGAACCAAGTCTTCTTTGAATGTTTGATAAAATTCGCTGGTATAGCCGTCAGGGCCTGGACTTTTATTTTTGGGGAGGTTTTTAATGGTTTTTTCTATTTCTTCTCTACTGATAGGTCTGTTTAGGCTTTCTGCTTCTTCTTGACTCAGTCTAGGAAGGTTGTATTGTTCTAGGAATTTATCCATTTCTTCTAGGTTGTTGAATTTAGTGGCATAAAGTTTTTCATAGTATTCTACAATAATTCTTTGTATATCTACGGTGTCCGTGGTGATTTCTCCTCTTTCATTTTGGATTTTGTTTATATGAGTTCTTTCTCTTTTTTCCTTGGTAAGTCTTGCCAAGGGTTTGTCAATTTTGTTGATCTTTTCAAAGAACCAGCTCCTTGTTCTATTAATTTTTTCTATAGTTTTTCTGTTCTCTAATTCATTTATTTCTGCTCTGATTTTTATTATCTCCTTTCTTCGGCTGGTTTTGGGTTGTCTTTGTTCTTCTTTTTCTAGTTCCTTAAGGTGGGAAGTTAAGTGGTTCACTTGGGCTCTCTCTTGTTTCTTCATATATGCCTGAAGCGATATGAACTTCCCTCTTATCACTGCTTTTGCTGCATCCCATAGATTCTGATATGTCGTATTGTCATTTTCATTAGTCTGTATATATCTTTTGATCTCTGCACTTATTTCTTCTTTGACCCATTCATTTTTTAAAAGTATGTTGTTTAGTTTCCACATTTTTGTGGGATTTTTTTCCTCTTTTTTGCAGTTGAATTCTAGTTTCAAGGCTTTATGATCAGAAAATATGCTTGGTACAACTTCAATTTTTCTGAATTTGCTGATATTGTTTTTGTGGCCCAACATATGGTCAATTCTTGAGAATGATCCATGTACACTGGAGAAAAATGTATACTCAGTCACTTTGGGATGAAATGTCCTGTAGATGTCTATCATATCCAGGTGCTCTAGTGTTTTGTTTAAGGCCTCTATGTCTTTGTTGATTCTCTGTTTGGATGACCGATCTAGAGCCGTCAGCGGTGTATTGAGGTTTCCAAGTATGATTGTATTTTTGTCAGTTTTTGTTTTAAGATCAATAAGTAGCTGTCTTATATATTTTGGTGCTCCTTGGTTTGGTGCATATATATTAAGAATTGTTATGTCTTCTTGATTCAGTGTCCCCTTAGCCATTATGAAATGGCCATTTTTGTCTCTAAGTACTTTTCCTGTCTTGTAGTCAGCATTATCCGATATGAGTATTGCTACCCCTGCTTTTTTTTGGATGTTATTTGCTTGGAGTATTGTTTTCCAGACTTTCACTTTGAATTTGTTTTTATCCTTGTTACTTAGATGAGTTTCCTGTAGGCAGCATACAGTTGGATTTTCTTTTTTAATCCATTCTGCTACTCTGTGCCTTTTTATTGGTGAGTTTAATCCATTTACATTTAGTGTAATTATTGATACTTGTGAGTTCCCTATTGCCATTTTATATCTTGCTTTATGTTAGTTTTGTGTCTTGTTTGATCCTTCTCTTTCGTTTTTCTATCTTTTGTTTTTATTTGGTTGTATTCCATACATCTTTCCTCTGTTGCTATCTTTTTTATCTCATGTGCTTCTGTGGTGGTTTTTTCAATGGTGGTTACCTTTGAGTAATGAAAAGGGTCCCTACCCTGTTCATTGTAGCGAACTATTTTGTGAGTACTTTTGCACTCCATCGTCCTTTGCTACTGTTAATCTCCGTCTTCTCCCCCTCTTTCTTTTTGTTGTTGTCACAGTTTAAATTTGGTTTTATTGTGTTCTTCTTGGAGCTTTTACTTGTGGCTCTGTTTTTTTTTTGTTCTTTGTATCTGATTGGAGAACCCCCTTTAGTAATTCCTGGAGTGGGGGTTTTCTGATGATAAATTCCCTCATCTTTTCTGTATCTGTGAATGTTTTTATTTCTCCTTCGTATTTGAAGGATAGCTTTGATGGGTATAGTATTCATGGCTGAAAGTTCCTCTCTTTCAGGACTTTAAAAATTGGGGTCCACTCTCTTCTAGCTTGTAGAGTTTCTGCTGAGAAATCTGATGATAATCTAATGGGCCTTCCTTTATATGTTGTATTCTTCTTTTCCCTGGCTGCCTTGAGAATTTTTTCTTTGCTGTTGGTTTGTGTCAATTTCATTATGATATGCCTTGGAGTAGGTTTGTTGGGGTTAAGAAAACTTGGAGTTCTGTTTGCTTCTTGAACTTGAGGCTTTAGTTCTTTCCACAGGCTTGGGAAGTTCTCATCAATTATTTGTTTAAGTATGTTCTCCATTCCATTTTCTCTCTCTTCTCCCTCTGATATACCTATTATTCTTATGTTATTCTTTTTGATGGAGTCAGATAATTCTTGTAGGGCTATCTCATTTTTTTTAATTTTTGAGTCTCTTTCTTCTTCTCTCTGTTGTGCCTCAAGTTGCTTGTCTTCTATTTCACTAATCCTCTCTTCTATCTGACCTGTTCTATTAGCTAAGCTTGTTACTTCGTTTTTCAGCTCGTGAATTGAGTTTTTCATCTCTGTTTGATTTGTTTTTATAGTTTCAATTTCCTTGGACATATATTCTTTGTGTTCATGGAGTTGTTTTCTGAGCTCCCTATATTGCCTTTCTGTGTTTTCTTGTATATCTCGGAGGATTTTTAGGATTTCTATCTTGAATTCTCTGTCATTTAGCTCCAAGGTTTCCAATATATTAAATTTTTTCTCCATAGATTTTTCCTCATCTATCTGTGTTACCTCTCTTTCTTTTGTATCCATGATATTCGATTTTCTCTTCCTTAATGGCATCTGAGGGTGGTTTTGTTGATAGTATTAATAAGATTTAATAAAGAATAAAAAGTTAAAAAAAAATAAAAAAATAACAAATCGAAAAGAGTTGTTTTTTTAAAAAAAATTAATAATGCAATAAAGAAAAATAAAATAAAATAAAAATTTTTAAAAAAAGGAAATTATTCCCCCCCTCTTTTTTTCCTCTCCTCTCCTCTCCCCTCTTTCTTGAGAAAATCTTGTGGTGGACTGTGAGTTATAACAAACAATGCCTGTGATGGAGGGCCTGAATTGGGGAAAAGTAATAAAGGGGCAAAAAAGAGAGAAAGAAAAAAAAAAAAAAAAGGAAAAGAAAAAAGAAAAAAAAAAGAGCGTATGGACCCACAAAAAGCAAATAAGGAAAAAATTTGGGTCAAGAATAAAATGATTTGCTTTTAGGTGTTGGTTTTCTAAGAGTTATGATGAGAGGAATAAGAGGAAAATGGAAAAATGGGGGGACAAATTAAAAACTTACTATTGTATTTAGTGGAACAAGAACTAGATAATATGGAGAGCCAGGGATGGGAGCACTGCTAGTGAGTTAAAAAGGTGAAGTAAAAACCCCCCAAAATGCCACAAACATAGGTTTGAGTCCCAGATAAGATAATTTGTTTGTTATTGAGGTTTGAATGAGAGGAGATGTAAAGGAGAAAGGAAGAAACTAATATAGAGGGAGAAAAGAAAGAGAGAGAGAGAAAAAAAGAGGGAACCACTAAAAGAAGAAAAAAGAAAGGAGAGAGAGAGAAAGAGTTAAGGGTTTTGGAGTGCAACCCTCATAGAGAGAAAGGAAGAGAAGAGAAATGATAATGGGAGATGTAACACTTATGGGTAGTGTAGTTCAAGGAGAGGAGAGAGTAAGACCGGTAGAGAGTTAATCGGCCAAATTGGAGGAGGAAAAAAAAGTCTTAAGAATGAAGATAAGAGAAACAAACGAACAAATATAATAAAATGGGATAGGTTATAAAGTCTGCAGATTATTCTTGATTTTGAGAGGTTATCTTCTTGCTTTTTCTTTTCTCTCCCTCTTCCTGGTCGGTGACTCTGTACCCCGGGTTCTGCCCCTTTGGCACGCTCAGGTAGAGGTTTGCAGTTGATAAGTCTCTATGGCAATGTCATGTATTATGCTTTATTCTCGTTGGGAGTTGAGGCTCATTAGCATTTATAGGCTCCGACAGTGAGAGAGTCCGTGTTCCTGGAGCCTTTCTCCTAGTCTTTCCTTCCTCAATTAGTAGCCTGATAGTCCAGGTATGGGGTTGCTGCTGCCTCTGCCTGGATAGTAAGAGGCTCAAATTGCTGGCAACTCCCCACTCTATTTCCACTCAGCACAGGGCTCTGGGTAAGGCTCAGTCAGTCAGAGCTGCTAGCATAATCAGGCGGGCTTTCCGCCCACTCAAAGACCACTGGCTCTGCCACTCTGTCCGGTAACACAAGCGGGCACCCACTTCCGGGGCGCTTGGAGGAAACTCTCACTCACTGTCTGCAACCAGGATATCCGGCCAGCAGTCTCACGCTCTGAGTGAAACCCCCAACCGCAGGGAAAAGTTGCAGCGTTGGAATTGAGTCTCGCTCCGTCCCCGTGTGCGGCTTTTGCAAGGCGCTGGGGCGGCCCGAGATTCCGCTTTGGCCCACACAAAGGCCCCTGACTCTGCCCCTCTGTGCGATAACACGGGCGCGCACTGCGGAGGCACTCGGAGGAATCGCTCACTCCTTATCTGCGCGCGCACACCAGGATATGAGGCCCGCCGCGTTTCCCTCTGAGTGAAACCCTCACCAGCACGGAAAATCTCCACCGTTGGAAGTAGCTCTCACTCCCTCCCGCGCGTGGCTTTCCCAGGGCGCTGGGGCTGCCCAGAGACTCTGCCCTCAGCCCACAGAAAGGCCTCTGACCCTGCCTCTCCGTGGGGCAACACGGGCACCCACTTCCGCGGCTTAGGAAGAAATCTCTCTTCCACTAACTGCGCACCGACCAGGAGACCGGGTAAAATGGCCGCTCCGCTTGTCTTTCTTTGTTTGGGTTTGGCGCGAGTGTTAGCTTGTATTGCCCGGGTTGCCACAGGATCAGATTTTCCTCGGCTTGGATCTCTGAGCCACAGCCTGGTTCGGCCGTTTTTGCTGCGGCGGCCTGGATCTATTCACCCCCTTTGCCCGCCTCAGTTTCTATATTCACAGTTACCAGAGAAAGCCGCCCTGTTTAGGTTAGTGAGGAAGGCGGAGCATTTCTTACTCCCTATTTCCTTCGGGGTTTGGTTATATATTTAGCCAATTTTTCACTCAATCATACCTTTGGGTGTATTGCGAAGAATCTGGAAGCTCCAAGTATAGGTTTTTCTGTTTCTGGTTGAAGATCTTGTTGAGTTTTGGGGGAGATTTATCGGTATCGCTTCCTACTCCGCCATTACTCTGACGTCATCCTCCTGAAGTCTCGGTGCAGTCTTAAGAGGAATCAATCCCATTATCCTTCAGATAAGTGACTTTGTATCAGAAACTTCCTCGTTTGTATATTGGATTAAAGGTTTTGATTTCTATACTATAAAGTGAGGCAGACTGGGAGCTTGCTCTCTCTTGGTTTCTGCTATCACCATTGCAGGGGCCTCCCTGATCCCTTTCCCTTCATGGGAAAAGCAGGGTTTCTGCTTTTCCCTTGTCTTTTCTTATGGCTTGCCTGTCTTGGTGAGACACCTATAAACAGAATGGCCCACCTTCCTCCGACTTTGCCATTTCTTTATCCCGTCTGCCCAAATCCAATGGGAACCTGCATGTGAATGGCCACATTGGTGGCTCCTGGCCTTACACTTGTACAATATCATTTATCAGTCAAAAAGTATACAACATTTGCTCCTTCTGTTAGTTTTGCCCAAGGTTCCTGGGGCAATAGGTGATCTTATTCTGTTATTGTAATGATTGAACCTCTCTTTTTGCCTCTTCCCTCTGTATAAACCATCTATAACTTACAGAAACCGTCTTACCCATTCAGAAACAACCAGCTTTTAGAACAGGTTACTTTCTTCCTTTTTCTTTAAAAAGTATTTTTATACCTTCTAAATCCAAAACCATGCAAATTCTTTTCAATTAGAATTCTCAAATCTCAGAAACCTTAACTTTCAGTGACAATCAAAAGTAAGTAATCAGTGCTCTTTAGGTTGATAACTCTTTATATTTCAGAACCTTTAGAAAGAGTTTCTTTCATTGGCAAATACACACTTTTAAGAGACATATTTCTAATGAAGTATAAGACATTCATTCACAGTTTAAATGTATTTTCCAGCTTCTCTGTAATCTCAAAATGGCTAAAAAAAAATTTCTTCTTTTTAATAAGACTTACCTCCCACAAACTTTCATTTTAAAAGGTGGCCCAATAAGTATTCTTGAAAAGACAAGGTATTTACATCTCAAAGGTGCAGGGAAAGAAATACATGCTTTTCCAAGAAGGACTTTGCTTTTACAAAGCCAATTATCAATAAGTCTTGAGATGAATAAGGAAAATTTAGGGAAGGAAAAAGGATTTGGTGGTGGGCTTTGAATTGTTGCTGGAGCCACACCTCTGGCCTTGTAAAGACTTCATTTGTGAAACAAGAACAGTTGTTTCTGATACCTCAAGAATTAGATTATCACCCAAATGTTGGCAGAAGACTGACAATTTATTCACCCATTTTGGGATTTTTTTTTTATTTTAACCTGCGTATATTTTTCTTTCAAACTCTGTAGCAATTAAAGACAGATCTACATAGTTTAAGGTCATCCTTGAGAGCCATAAAGGCTTGGATGTACGAAACCTCAGTCCATTGCCCTGGGGCCAGAAAAACAAGTTTAGCTGCAAGTTGAACAGTAAGGTAGATATGGTCTAATGGACTATCTGAGTTCAAGATATTTATTTTAAAGCTTAAACAAAATCCAAAACAAAGATAAAAGTTCAAATGAACAAGTATTTACAAGTCAAATCTTCCAGAGGGAGACGGAGATGAGACACTAAGCTTAAAATCTTATGTCACACCAACCAGGATTGTAAATGACCTTTAAAGGTGTATGGCCAGTAGTTGCCGCCATCGTGGCCATTCACATGCAGGTTCCCATTGGATTTGTACAGACGGTAAAGAAACAGTAGAATCAAAAACTGGTGGGCCATTCGTTTATTCAAGTCTCATACATGCAGATGAGCAACACACAGGGAAAACCTCTTCATTCAGTCAGAGCTCTCAAAGCTACTGACACATTCTCCAGTTCCACAACCAGGAGAATCTTCTCTGGTTCTTTCTAGAATCAAAGGCCTCACCAGTCCCAAAATCCATCACCTCTGGTTCCCCAGCTTCTGCTTCAGTACTCTGCATCCTCTCTGCTCTCACTTTCCAAGAAATGGCTTCTCTCTCTTTCTCTGCCATCTTGGCTTCTTTCTCGGCAAAACTGGATTTTCTCTCTGCCCTCCCTGCAAACATTAGCAAGACAATGGCCCTTCCCAAGCAAGAAGGTAATTTGCAATTTCACAGATCACATACCTGGCACTGCCCAGCACCATTTTTAACAATAAAAGTGAGCAAACTCAAAAATCATATTTTACAAACTCATTTGCCCAACAAGAAGTCTAGATAGCACAGAGCCCAAACAGCAGAGACAGATGATTCCCAAGGTGCATAGAATAGCAAGAATTTCAGATAGACAGACAGACAGACAAGAACTCTCAAACTGAAAGTTACTCCTCCTGTTTCACAGACATGAGTACAATTTCACATACAAACAAGACAAATACAATACAGGGACCTGAGCGTGACACATAAATAAGACTGAATCAAGCCTAATAGCAGAGTTGCTACTCGGCCACCAATACTGGAGAGAACAAACATAGAGTGTAACAGTTAAAATGGGGAGACCTTACAGAATAGGAAAACAAAGAAACAAGTTCAACATAAAAAATTCCATTCTATTTAAATTTAATGTGTACTCCTTATAGAGTTCAATTTAAGGCAATAATGTCCAGAGTACCTAAATACAGAAATAAGATTATTTTCATTTTAAAGCTGGCATTTTCTAATTTTGCATTAAAAAATTAATTCAGGTATTAAAAAAGAGAGAGAGAGCTTTGTTTCAGCTATCATTGCTTGATTGAAGTACTTGAAGGTAAAGGCTCTCTATTGTCAAAAGGCTTTGTTCAGACCCTCAGAAAGTGGTTCCAATTTGAAAAGCAGAAGTTAAAAGCAGCTATTCATTTTTCCTTCTGTCCTGTATTCCCTGAACCTGTAACCTTTGGTGCCATCTTAAGGATTTCACCCCATTTCAAGCATAGGTTGACCAATCAGCCAGGATTCACCCCAAAGGGAAATTTTTCTGGAGTAGTGTCTCTGCCCCAATTCTACCAGGTAGAACTCTGTGAAACTGAAAACTCAGAAACCAGAAGGCAACTTAACCCAGTGGTTCTCAAAATTTTTGAAGTCAGGGCACATTTAAAATCCTACAAATAATTGTAGGCCATTATATATAAATTTCTGAGAAATATGTTATAATAATTAAGTAAAATATTAAAGAAAAAATATAAAGTCCAAGTGTACTTTTATGGTAATTAAATGAAATAAATATGACAAAATTAAATTTATTCTGACATTAAAAATATTTTTATGTTACATTATTTGAGTCATGCTTTTTAGAATTCATAAAAGAGAGGGGTTAAAAAATAAATGAAACAACAAAAAAGTTATCTTTTTATATACAGTGGTACCTTGAGATACAAATTTTTTGTTGTTGTTGTTGTATTTTTCTGAAGCTGGAAACGGGGAGAGACAGACAGACTCCCGCATGCGCTCAACTGGGATCCACCCAGCACGCCCACCAGGGGGTGATGTTCTGCCCACCAGGGGGCGATGCTCTGCCCCTCCGGGCCGTCACTCTGTTGCAACAAGAGCCACTCTAGCACCTGGGGCAGAGGTCAAGGAGCCATCCCCAGCGCCCGGGCCATCCTTGCTCCAATGGAGCCTCGCTGCGGGAGGGGAAGAGAGAGACAGAGAGGAAGGAAAGGGGGAGGGGTGGAGAAGCAGATGGGCGCTTCTCCTGTGTGCCCTGGCCGGGAATCAAACCTGGGACTTCTGCACGCCAGGCCGATGCTCTACCACTGAGCCAACTGGCCAGGGCCTGAGATACAAATTTAATTCATTCTGTAACTGAGTTAGTAAGTCAGTCAAGTCCTATATCAAACTGCTGATACTGGACCTGTGCACCAATGCACCAACTAATGGCAGCTTCCTGCATCACGACTCATATCTCGGAATTTTGCTCAGATCTTGAACAAAAATACGGACCAAGTCACACCTTGTATCTTAAAAAAATTCATATGTTGGTCTGTTCGTATCTCCAGGTACCACTGTATATAGATACATTTTTAGTAAGATTTAGTAAATTTGGCAGGTCCCAGCACGAATGTGTTACGTTTTTTCATTCTTGTGCTTATGAGAATCATGAGCCTGATGTGTCCAATCGATTTTTTCAATGTTTGGGCATGTATTTGAAAGACAAACTTTCATTTCCTCGTCAATATATTGAAGAATTCCTCTCTTTTTACTCTTAATTGTGTTGAGTGCAGAAAACCCCCACCATACATATCATCTTAACTTTACACCAAACAAAGGATAGAAGAAACTTGCTCTAGTCTTTATGGGAGACATGGGGGGTAGTGTAAACAATTCAGCACCACAGCTTAACAGCCTTTTACAACCTAATCAGGCAAGTAAGGTGAGGGGTTGGGCAGACTGTCAGCTTATAGCCAATTCCCCACACCTCTGTCCCCCAAATATCTAAACTCCAAAAACCCTTTTGGTTTTTTAGTCCCCAACAGGCACATATTTCTCTGGAATACAACAGGGTGCACCTGGAAATAAATCTTCTAGGGGGCACCAGTGCACCCTGGCACACACTTTGGGAACCACTGCCTTAACCTGATGATTAATCTAGGTCATAACCCAGGACTGTGAACCAGAAAGTGCAGTGATTCAATCAATGGTGAAAGAGAAGGTGGGTGGGGGATAGTGGGACTTGAAGGAGGAGAATCCTCAAGTCAATTCATTCCATAACTACTAAGTAGTCTCCAAATCCCACCTCAGGGTCCTCCAGTATGGGCAGCCAACGGGACTCTGCAAACTACTCAGACTTACCAGAGAGTCCTGAAGCTGTCCCATCTAGGTCACCAGGAATGAAACCAGAAATAATGTATTGGTGCTTCCTGTCACCACTTGAACCAAATAAGTAGAGCCAGTTGTTGAATCTTTATGGGCGCTTTATTCAGATGGCTGGCGATCCAAGGAGAGAGGAGTCATGTACCTTAATAAGCCATCTCATTCTTTATCCCAAATAAACCTTTTTATAAGGAGAAGAAAAAGCTAGATAAGGGTTTTGAAATTTCAAGGAAGAGTTAATCAGATCATAGTCAAAGTTAATTGGATCATAGTCAGGGGGCGTTTCATCCTTGGAGCATAAAGACTGCTTGCAGGTCTCCTGGGACATGAAAATGGATTACTTCCCATCTCCTGGGGCACAAAGGTGGCTGGTTTACAGGTGGACTCCTATAGCACAAGTGTGGGTTGCCTGCAGATCTTATTAAGTTATGTAGGCTCTTTCAGGAGTCCCAGTTGCTGAAATAAAGCTTTTACTTGCATTAACCATTAAGCCTATTGACTATAACTAGAGTCACTATTAAACAAACTAAAGTTTTAACTCTAGAGTTCATTCTATCATGATCTATTATTCTTATTAACATATTTCTTTAGAGACTGAAGTTTAGACAAAGAAATGTTGGTGCTACTTTTCAGTTGCTCGCACTCAACTCTTTAATTCTTAAAAACATTGTTATTTCAGAGATTAGGCAAGTATTTTCTATGGATCATTCCAACCAGTTAAGCATCTGTAAGGAAATAACATGCTTGCAATTCAGTAAATTCACAGTTTGTAGAAGAATGTGGCAGGATCCACCCTGGAATGCATATCGTTTATGCTAGTTTAACTAAATATTTGGATCTTTGGCCCCAGACTGCATCTCCTTTTCAGTAACCAATTATCAGGATACATGCATCCCTTGATTTTAGACTGCCCTAGAGTCTACAGTTTGCTTAATTCTTCAAATAAGAAACCACTTGGAGAATTACTTCTTGTTGCTGCCTAATATCAGATTTTTATTAAAAAGATAACTATAAATTACTAAATATTTTCATGTATCATATAAACACTTTTTTATCTTAGGAGCTATAGCTCATCAGTTTCTAAAACCACTTTTTGAAATATATAATCATATTATTACTGTATTTGTTTTAATAATTTCAAAAATTTTAAAAAGGCAAATTAAAAATAAAAATCACTTTCTGTATCACTTGGTTTCTTGAATCATGCTGATAGGATGTTTTCAGTTGTGTCTTTATATATAAATTTGCTCAAATCATAAAAGAGATTTACAGTATTGGGTCTCCTACCCTTTCCTGGTTAGCTAAATTCTATTTCCAGGAGAATGCCAGGAACTGATTTAATTAAATTAGGTAGTCAAAGCTAATCTGTGCCAGGTAAATGGATTTTGCTAATTGGTTTATCCCAATTTAGACAACCTCAGAAGCTGGAGATAGCATTGCCTTACCTCCGTCCCATTCTACAATGAAGGTGTGGTAGACTACATAATTGTAGTAGAACCATTATGTCCAGCACATCTGCATTCTCAGTGTTGAAAGTATATCACTGAGGGAATTTTTCCCATGAATAAATACCACTGAAAAATTAGAAAGTCTAAATAGAAAAGATAAACTATTTTCTATTGCTTGAGACAATCCTTTTTGAATTTCTTGTGCTTCTGCCTCTCAAGTACAGAGGCTTGAGTACTTCCTTTGTTCTAGACTACCTTTCAAGGAGGTTTAAATGGAAAATTACATCGAAAGATCAGTGTCTCCTGTGGCAAAGATCAGGCAGGCTTATTGTTTATTGTAAAAAACGTGGGTTCCCTATACTTGGGGTCTTCCATAATAGCCTGCTGTATATTTAGGCATCATCTGGCCTGCTTTGCAATTCTCTGTGGAATTACAGAGGGTTAATGGTATACTAGATGTTAACTACTATATACTAATAGCTTAGAAAATAAGTCATTAATAGGGATTTTCATCTTTGATTCATGTTCTTCCAAGTGGTAAGGAGTTAAAGAGTTCAGTAATAATAATTCTTAGCAAGAATTAATAGCCCATCTTATGAACAATATACTCTTTGCTTTATGTCTTTCCAAGGAATGTAGGGAGTTGTTTTGCAGATAGATTTCCCAAGGACTCAAGACACCAGTGCCCTGGAGACAAAGTTAAAGAACATTTATAAGGCCATCGCTTATGTCAAGCAAGTATTCTGGTGGACATTCCTGCATGTTAGATCCCGAGCATCTGAGTTCTACACGCTCAATAATTAATTACTAACCTCCCGAGAAGTATCTATATAAACTGGCCCCTCAGCTGAAACTGTTAAGGCAGTTTTTCAGACCAAGTCCTCTGCCTTCTCACGTTGCTGGCAATCTTGATTAAAGACGCTCTTATACCTACTCAGCCCCTATCTTGTGAATTGGCAAAAAAAAAAAAAAAAAAAAGGGCAACACGAACCCCAGCTTGTTCCAGTAACAGAACTGGAGATTTGGGAACTGGCACAAATGCTAATACTTTGGTTACTGATATTGTTGTGAGTAATAAATGCTTGATAGTCTCAAACTCAAGAGTCTCCTGTCTTCTATCAGCATCCGTGAACCTGTGGCAGACTAGTAACTTGGTTGTTGTTAAATTACCCACAGGGTAAACTTTACACTCTTCACGGTTCTTAACAGTGAAATATGGTTAATATGTGAAACACAAATATTTTACTTCAAATTTTCTTGCAATAGGTAAGTCAAACTTAAAACTTCTACTAGAATTGCTACATGATAGCCTTGGAGTGATCATATTTGCTGATTTTCCTGCACTGATAACTGGAAACTGCTGCACCAGATAAATCACTCTCTTCTACTGCAGAATAAATTTCAAATCCAAGATTTCTTCTATGGAATTCACACCACACCTATATTATCATTTAATTCTTTGCTCTGAAACATTAGAAAAAGAAAAATCCTTGAAGACAATTTCATGCCACATTTAGACTCTTTTCCCAAGCAAAACCTTAGCAACACTATAGGCTTGTTCTAGTTAATACTTTATAAATTAGCAATTGAAGCACTTTGAGGCCAACTTTGTGTTTCAGCAATACAGTACCTACCTTGCTTTGTATGTAGCAGTGCTCAACATAATTTCTTCGGTATATTTTAGAAACAGCTGACCTGGAGTTTGATTTGTACCTGAATTCAACTACATAAGCTTATTTATAATTTTAAATGACTGATCTTGCATTTTTTTCATTTAATACTCTAATACCATACAAGTTGGTTTATGTTGTTAAAGTTACTGTGACCATTCTTACTCATATAATAAAGATAAATTAGATTTGGCTTGCTTATGCTGTAATTCCCTTTTTCATAAAACAAATGTGAAACCATTTATTTTTGGGTCCTTACATGCTGCCCTCTGAACTCTTTCTCTGCTTTACCTCTGTCCTCCTTAGTGCAAACTTCCTTGAAGGTTCCTAGTGACCTCCTGCCTACACAGTTCTTTCCCTTCAAATATCAAATTTCAGAATAATTTACACAGTGTGAATTATTAATAATGTTTTTAGTGTAATCATATTACATCTCCCTTCATACACCGCTCCCCATTCCCCTGGCCTTAAGTATGACTACTGTATTTCCCCATGTATAAGACACATACTTTTTCGAAGAATTTGGGGTCTAAAAACTGGGTGCATCTTATACAGTGGTTGTGGTACTTCAATTGCCATAGATGGAACTGAGGACAAGGCAATATATGAAGATAGTGATTCGTCATCAGACACAGATGAGGACAAGCTAATGGATGGGAGTTTTGACAGTGATGAGAAGTTGTATGAATTTTATGATGAATAAAACTTGAGTTCAATAACTTTATGTAACACATTTTTTTTTTTCAAATTTTGGGCCCCAAAATTAAGATGCATCCTATACATAGGAGTGTCTTATACATGGCAAAATAAAGAAGTTAATGCTAAAAACTCAAACTATAAATATCAGAAAATTAAAAGAGGAGTGTTCAGGATCCAAGGAATATCTCTGATACCCAGAAACTACAAGATATAACCTCTACTATTTTTGTGTGTGTGTGACAGAGAGAGAGACAGAGAGAGGTACAGACAGGGACAGACAGACAAGAAAGAAGAGAGATGAAAAGTATCAATTCTTTGATGCAGCTCCTTAGTTGTTTATTGATTGCTTTCTAATATGTGCCTTGACCGAGTAGGGCTACATCAGACTGAGTGACCCCTTGCTCAAGCCAGCAACCTTGGGCTCAAGCTGGTGAGTCTTGCTTAAACCAGATGAACCCGCGCTCAAGCTGACGACCTTGGGGTTTCGAACCTGGGGCCTCCGCATCCCAATCTGACGCTCTCTCCACTGTGCCACCAACTGGTCAGGCTCTACTTTTAACTCCTAAGCATAATACCAGTCCTACAAGGCAGACAACAATATTCATAAATGTAAATGGGAGAAACTCTGTCTTTAAATGTGTCCAGAGCACTATGGGAACAAAAGTCAATTTTCCTTCTCCTTTTAAGTGCTTTATAGTCACTGAAGTATTCAACCATTTACCAAGTAAACTTTCTGTAATAATATCTTACCTTGTCTCCATTTTTCCTTCTGTAAAATAAAAATACCTGCTCTTATTTATAGAGTAATCACAACAAGAAAGTTTTGGGGAGGAATGAAGCTTTTTCTTTTTCTTTTTTCCTGAAGTTAGAAGCAGGGAGGCAGTCAGACAGACTCCTGCATGCGCTCAACCGGGATCCACCCAGCATGCCCACCAGGGGGCAATGCTCTGCCCATCTGGGGTGTTGCTCCATTGCGGCTGGAGCCTTTCCAGTGCCTGAGGCCAGGCCATTGAGCTGTCCTCAGCGCCTGGGTCAACTTTGCTCCAATGGAGCTTAAGCTGCAGAAGGGGAAGAGAGAGACAGAAGGGAAAGAGAAGGAGAAGAGTGGAGAAGCAGATGGGTGCTTCTTCTGTGTGCCCTGACCAGGATTCGAACCCGGGACTTCCACATTCTGGGCCGATTCTCTACTGCTGAGTCAATCCCCAGGGAGCATTTTTTTTTAACTGTCATTTTACTTGAGGGGAAACTAACATTCCTTGTATGGAAACAAACAAACAACCTCACCCCTCACCCCCCCAAAAAAACCCCAGAGTTTTTCTATTGATTTGTGCTACAGGACCTTATGGTGCCCATTTACTAGGCAGGCTCACCACCTTCTCATTTCTTTACAGAAAGCCATATTTTTACCAGGTAGGCTCTCCAGCCAGTCACCCAGCAGTTGGAACACTTGCTCTTGGAACTAAAAATTCAGCTTTTGATAACTTCTGAGAAAACCTATCCTGTCATGTGTCTTGAGTGCTCAATAGATGATGTGATTCAGTTACTGGCAAAGATCAACACAAATATGAAATGAAATGATCAGTTTTCAGGTATGCAACTTAACCGAGGTCATTATTGGAGGGACACCACAGTGTAAGAACTTAGGGCACATGCTCTGGGGCAGAGATTCACACCCCAGATACGTCATTTGTTAGCTGTGTGACTCGGGGCAAGTCACCCAACGACTCTGTGCCTCAGTTTCACCTAGTATAAATTGGAAACGAGAGCAACTACCTGACAGAATTGCCACGAGGACTCTATGAGTTAGCATACATTTAGTCTTTAGTACAGAGCAAAATAGAGTGTGTGTCAAATGATAATAATAAGAAAAGTAAGAATTAACTATAGAGATGAATGTTATGAATAGGAACTAGATTCCCAAAAAAGCATAGTTGTAAACCAAGAATTTTTAAGATAAAGAAACATTAATATTGATATATCAACATTTATTGATGCTTATAATAAAATATAGTCTTGCCTTCTTTGAGTTTACAAGAATAAAAAAATTCATATTAGAAACATTTACAGTTCTTCAGAATGTAATAAAAATGAACAAAAATTTTTAAATTTGTTGATAATTCCCATATTACTCTCGTCTTTTATCTGAATAAGACAATATTCAATTTTACATACTTATCACTGCACTACATAGACTACAAATGCCCAGTAAATCCCATAGATGTTAATGGCTACTCAGGCATAGATGCAATAAATAACTACAGAGATATCTTGTATTTAGGACACTATTTACTGACATGTCTTTCTCTGAACATTGGAGAGCACGCAAAGTGATTTATGCACAGAAACTTGAAGGAAATGCTCTCATAGTAACTTTTAGAATATTTTGACAATACTGCAAATACATAGTTTTAAAGTGCTTTCTACAGTAAAGTTTTCTATTTCTTTTTTATCTTTTTTTTTTTTTTTTTTATCATGTAAAAGCACATGGGGCAAACCAATCCTCTGGAGAAACTCCTTAGTTCATCTCATCAAAAACAGTAAGAGGATGCGGATATTCTTTTTATAATAAAGCAGACAAAATGTGATGTGTATTAATTATGGTTATTAAATTAACTTTTGTTAAAGAAAAGATTAATTTTAATGCTTTTTTAGTAGAACAGCCTTTTATTACTTTTAACTAACTCTAAACATTTGCATAGTAGAAAATTAGTTTCGTTTAATAAGAGCAGTTATTAAATAGAATCAAGCAATAGTTTTGTATTTAAAACTAACCAGAGGTATCCATTTTTGTAAGAAAACCTAATATATGAAAGTTCTTACTTGCAAAAGAGATGAGCCAGTGGGTGACAAGTTGTGTTCCAAGTGGGGTTTTTTTGCTTTTTGTGACAGAGACAGAGAGAGTCAGAAAGAGAGACATATGGGAACAGATAAACAGGAAATGAGTGAGATAAACATCAGTTCTTGGTTGCGACACCTTAGTTGTTCATTGATTGCTTTCTCATATGTGCCTTGACCACGGGCCTTTAGCAGACTGAGTAACCGTTTGCTCAAGCCAGTGACCTTAGGTTCAAGCTGGTGAGCCTTGCTCAAACCAGATGAGCCCGTGCTCAAGCTGGAGACCTCAAGGTCTTGAACCTGGGTTTGCTGTGTCCCAGTCCGATGCTCTACCCACTATGCCACCGCCTGGTCAGGCCCAAGTGATTTTTCATTTTCAGTAGTACCTCTCTGGTTACATTACTTGCAGACCAATCTTCTCAACACAGTTTAGTGGGCAAAGAAATGTAAACATTAATTGTTACATGTCACTGCTAATCATAGTTCAATTGTGTGTGAAGTTGTAATGTAAGTCAATGGAAATTTTTGATTTATAAAAGCTCAATTTGTATATTACATGTATTAAATAAAATGAAAAAAAACCCACTTCCTTTTATGCTTCTTTAAAATCAAGTTTGAAGGACAGAACAAACCTTGGGATATGCTGAAGAACTTGGAGTTATTGAGGGGAAAGGGAAGTATTGGTGGTTGCCCCTCCAGCTACAGTCAGTACTAGTGTCAGAAATTTAGGTGACTATCAGTAGACATATTTGGCCAAATATGTCCTTTTTACATGTTTAGAAGATGTGCTTATTTTTTGTGTGATGAAAAAAGTTGATGCCCAAAAGTTAGTGATATTATTAATAAATGGCCGTTTAACAGGTTGCATGATGAAAACAATTTCTTATCTGCTTGACAGAGATTTCAACCAGAAAAATAAAATGTACTGGATGAAGAAGTATCAATATAAAAACAATTTTTATAACTTGTACATATTAACTCGGTTGTTCCACATACACATTCAATTGTATAAAACAGTGGTCCCCAACCTTTTTTGGGCCATGGACTGATTTAATGTCAGAAAATATTTTCACGGACCGGCCTTTAAGGTGGGACGAATAAATGTATCACATGACCAAAACAAGCATCAAGAGTAAGTCTTAGACGGATGTAACAGAGGGAATCTGATCATTTTTAAAAAATAAGACATCATTCAGACTTAAATATAAATAAAACAGAAATAATATGTTATTTATTCTTGCTCTGCAGACCGGTACCAAATGGTCCACGGACCGGTACTGGTCCACGGCCTGAGGATTGAGGACCACTGGTATAAAAGTTAAAATTAAGCTTAAAACCTATGAGAATGAGAACCTAATAACATGATCACTATTAGCATTACTAATTATAGCTGAACTAAACTATATAACAGAGGACTAGCACAGTTAAATTTTGCTTTATCAGACGAGATCGGGTGTGTTCAGGGTGGTATGGCCGTAGACTAAATTTTGCTTTATCAAGCGATATTTACTATACTCCTTGTGGCTGTAAAATTTTTAAGTTTTCTTAAGTTTCATTCCAAGGCTAGCATAGATTTCCTTGTACACTCAAGACTACCTCAGCTCTTGCAGAAAATTTTAATTGCTACACATAAACAAGGAAAGTAGAAATATATGTCTGTGCAAGGTTCTTAGAAACCAGTCTTAGTAAGTATTCTTTTTAGAAATATAAGCCCTGGCCGGTTGGCTCAGCGGTAGAGCGTCGGCCTAGCGTGCGGAGGACCTGGGTTCGATTCCTGGCCAGGGCACACAGGAGAAGCGCCCATTTGCTTCTCCACCCCTCCGCCGCACTTTCCTCTCTGTCTCTCTTTTCCCCTCCCGCAGCCAAGGCTCCATTGGAGCAAAGATGGCCCGGGCGCTGGGGATGGCTCTGTGGCCTCTTCCTCAGGCGCTAGAGTGGCTCTGGTTGCAACATGGCGACGCCCAGGATGGGCAGAGCATTGCCCCCTGGTGGGCAGAGCGTCGCCCGGCGTGCCGGGTGGATCCCGGTCGGGCGCATGCGGGAGTCTGTCTGACTGTCTCTCCCTGTTTCCAGCTTCAGAAAAGTGAAAAAAAAAAAAAAAAAGAAATATATATACTTATGGTTATCATAGTTTTGAAATCCAAAATCAGAATACATGGTCTTAAAATATGATGATCAGCTCATTTCCATGCACAAAACTGAGTAGTTTGAATGCTAAAAGCAAAATTTCAAGGTAGACTATCATCCCTAATCATTTTATTCCTATATTCTCTCAGAAAATGGATATATTAAAAATATGTCAGGTCTAAAGGTCATTAATTATTATAAGGTCAATTTCATTTGCTTGTAATATTGAATTATTAGGAAAATAGTAAATAATATTAGATTTGACACCAATCTTTCCCATAATTGATACTTAATGTTTCCAAAATTTTTTCAAAACATTTTAGATAGTTCTCAGATTGTGTTCCTCTACCTACTGTTTTTTTAGAATGTCATCTGATTCCTTAATTATAATTAGATCAGATTTATACTAAGTTCATAAAGTAAAATAATTATGATTTTAAAAGTAAAATAAAAAATTGAATTGTTAATTTGGTAATCATTAAACTGTCTAAAGCATTCCAGTAAAAGATGACTAAAAGGAGAAAAATTAGAAATCTTAAAACAGTAGAAATTACTTGACAATTGGTTTCTCTTCACAATTAAAACCAATACTGTAAATGAGGCCATGCATGTCCAAACTGGACAGCTCTTTCAAATGAAATAGATTATTTTATGGTTGTTATTTTGTACTGTTTGCAGTAGATTTTATCATTGTTCCCAATTATTTATACTCCATTTTCTCTGAAATATTATATATTCCCACCATTGCCATGACATAGTGCCTCTCTATCAGAGGAAGCTAGTCCCTATTCCATTGTTTCCTGATTTAGGCATAAGACTTTCTTTGGCCAATAAAATGAACAGGAGCAATGAACCCGGGAGGCATTCGTGTTGAGAGTCTTGCTCTCATTTTCTTCTGTCTAAAAAACAGTATGTCCTGGACAGAAGTTGCTCTTCAGTCTGGATCCCTAAGTGAAGATGGTGCTCGAGAAGGACAGAATTGTCACCAACCAGAAAAGCAAAACTTTGTAGCTATTTTAGAATAAGCTATTACTGCTGGCAAACAAATTCTTAAATATCTATATAAATGAAAAATGTTCCTTTAAATACTGTGGGAATCAGTCTCCAAGACAGCCCCTATCGATAATGATTGTTGTCTCCTGCTGTGAATCCCTGTGCATCCCCTTCCACATTTAATAGGACCTATTCATGTAACCCATAAGATATTGCAGAGAAAAAAAAAAAAAAGAATGTGACTTATAAGACTCAGTCATAGAAAACTTCTATTTTTCCCATTCTTGGGTTACTTGTTATAGAGGAAGCCAGCTACCAGGTCATGAAGACATTCAAGCATACACCCCTGAGAAACAGATGGAGACCTCCGTCAGTAGCCAGCACCTGTTTACCAATCACGGTGCTGAGCTGTTTTGGAAGCTCATAATTTAACCCAAGAAAATATCGTGATGGCAACTCTATGAAAGACCCCGAGTCAGACCCACTCTGCAATTCCTGAGCCACAGAAACTGTGAGATAATGAATGCTTGTTGTTGTTTTTTTTTTAAAGTCACTAAGTTTTAATGTAATTTGTAAAATGGCAGTAAATCACTAACAAAAATAATGTCTCATATTTCTATCACTTGGTATGTAGTAGTACTTCCCAGCAGACCATTTCTTTGGCTGAAAACAAGCCTAATGTAACATAAGGCCATCTGCTTAGAGGAACTGGACAGCTGCTACGGCCACCACAGTGTGAAGTGCCAGGAGTCCAGAGAAGAGGCACGGGTGGATGAACACTAGCCAGCCCACCTTTCCCTTGGGAAATCTGCTTATTCTGCATATAGAGCAAATGTCTGAGAACTTGGTATTTGTTAGGCAGAGGAGACTAAGAAACTTGAAAAGTTTTTGGTGGACTTACAGTGGTAGAAAGACTTGGGCGGTCAAGATCCTGGTCAGTAGGGAAGACAATTTAGGCTGACACATAGCCAGTGTTCTCTCAAAAGGTTTGTCAAATTCTGAAGTTGTGTAGGGCAGGAATCTACATGCCTGGGCAGAAATATCCCGCCAACCATGGTGGAGCTTCTATTGTATCAGTCTGTGATCTGGAAGACACAGAGATGAAGGGTCAGTACTTATAAGGGAAAAGGCTTGGTTCGAACACTAGCTTTCAGTTGGAATTTCTGGAGAGTGAAGCAAACCAGAGATAGAGGGAAACTTGCCAGAATTTCAACACAGACTCAACTCAGTTCAGCTTCTAAATGGATTAAGGTGATAAAGACTCTATTTTATCTTCATAGCTCAGAAACACATGACCATCCAGAGCCGTTCTTTAGGAAATATTTGAGGTAAACAAGACAGAGGCAGCAACAGATGACTCTGGGTGGGTTTTTCTTTTCTTCTACTTTCTAACAGTCTTTTGTTGCCTCGTTTAAAAAGGCCTCGCCTCCTCTAGGCAAATTATCACAGTACTCAGTTTGATCTTTTTAAAATTTTTTAAAAGATTTTTATTTATTCATTTTTAGAGAGACAGGAGAGAAAGAGAAAGAGAGAAAGAGAGAGAGAGAAGAGGGAGGAGCAGGAAGCATCAACTCCCATATGTGCCTTGACCAGGCAAGCCCAGGGTTTCAAACTGGCAACCTCAGTGTTCCAGGTTGATGCCCTATATCAGGGGTCGGAAACCTTTTTGGCTGAGAGAGCCATGAACGCCACATATTTTAAAATGTAATTCCGTGAGAGCCATACAATGACCTGTGTACGGTATGCATTATCCAATAAAAATTTGGTGTTGTCCTGGAGGACAGCTGTGATTGGCTCCAGCCACCGCAACCATGAACATGAGCGGTAAGAAATGAATGGATTGTAATACATGAGAATGTTTTATATTTTTAATGTTATTATTTTTTTATTAAAGATTTGTCTGCGAGCCAGATGCAGCCATCAAAAGAGCCACATCTGGCTCGCGAGACATAGGTTCCTGACCCCTGCCCTATATCCACTATGCCGCCACAGGCCAGGCAGTTTGATTTCTTTTAGAACACTAAACCGTTTTAATTATTTATATTTGTTTATTTTATTTTTGTTTGTATATCCACTTAATATGTAAATACCATAAAATAAGAAATGTACTTGTCTTTAGGCACATATAAATCAAGAACAAATACACATAAAACAAAAAGAACAATAGCAAAAATAATTGACTAATTAGAAATAAAATACCACAGTGCTACTTTCTAATTCACTAATTTTCTCTTTAATAAAGTCAAGTCTAAAATTTATCTTATTAAGGAATTTAAGGATAGTAGTATTTTAAAAATTGTATATAATTTTACTTTTAGAATCTGCAGTTGTTGTGTTCACTTTATATCCATCTGTTCTTGATTTGTGTTGCCTATGGGAAATCAGGTAGATCTCCTGCTTCCATAGCATTTACATTTTATTTGGAGAAGCAAGTAAGAATTAAGTAAACAAATATATGAATGTGACTTTATAATTTCAAAAGATAATTAGCGCTTTGGAGAAAATCCACCTGGGCAGTGCGATGATTCACCTGGAGAAAGGGAGGAACGTCATGTAGGGAGACAACAGAAGAGTCTTACAAACCTGGAGAAGAAAACAAAATCCTCTCAGAGACCTGCAGCCAGGACCTTTCCCAAAGCTCCCTTGACTGTCTCCTCTCAGACTCACTGCCCTTAAGCTTACTCATCACCGGTGGGAGTGTACTGCAGCAAGCTTGTCCTGTTCATAACCCAAGCTCCATTCTTCTTAAGGGTATATAGAAAGAAAGAAACAGACATTTTTGTAAGAGGAAACAATTTGCATAAAGTCTGTCCACAAGATCAAGCACTGTTTATGCATAGCAGTTCATCAACAGACAGAAAGGATGGTCTCCATGGCATAACAGGAGATACTTGTATAATCAAAAGTTTAATGTAAAAAAAAAATTTTTTTTTTTTGTATTTTTCTGAAGCTAGAAACGGGAAGGCAGTCAGACAGACTCCCGCATGCGCCTGACTGGGATCCACCCGGCATGCCCACCAGGGGGTGATGCTCTGCCCATCTGGGGCATCGCTCTGTTGCAACCAGAGCCACTCTAGCGCCTGAGGCAGAGGCCACAGAGCCATCCTCAGTGCCCGGGCCAACCCTGCTCCAATGGAGCCCCGGCTGCAGGAGGGGAAGAGAGAGACAGAGAGGAAGGAGAGGGGGAGGGGTGGAGAAGCAGATGGGCACTTCTCCTGTGTGCCCCGGCCGGGAATCAAACCCATGACTCCTGCATGCTAGGCCGACGCTCCACCACTGAGCCAACCGGCCAGGGCCTATTTAAAAATTTTTTAATCCCTCCCTGACATACAAGATGAACTGAACCCTAAACATGAGGGCAGTATTTTCTTCATTCCTGGGAATAAGGGACAACAGTAGTTAAAAATACAGATTCCTAGTCCCCAGTCCAGATATAATGGCCCTGGGTAAGGGAGGAGGGGTGGAAGCTAAGAATCTATGTTTTTGACAGACATCCTAAATAAAACTGATGTAAATTAAGTTTAATAACTATTATCAAATGGTGACTTCTCTTATTTTAAGCCATCTGCCTTTCACATTAATGTAACCACACAGGCCTGACCTGTGGTGGCGCAGTGGATAAAGCGTCGACCTGGAAATGCTGAGGTCGCCGGTTCGAAACCCTGGGCTTGCCTGGTCAAGGCACATATGGGAGTTGATGCTTCCAGCTCCTCCCCCCCCCTCTCTCTCTGTCTCTCTCCCTCTCTCTCTCCTCTCTAAAATGAATAAATAAAAGAAAAATTAAAAAAAAAATTAAAAAAAAAAATGTAACCACACAGGAACTTCATACCCCTGATGTGACTTATTCCTCAATTAAAGCCAGTTCTGTCCCATCTGATAGTACCATGACTCAGTGCCTCCTTTTGATCATATCTTTCCACCTGTGCACATACTGCATCTCCAGTCCCTTAATCACTAAGCTCTTAGGACATCAGTTTCTGGTCAGCACCAAACTGTCTTAATACAAAGTCTTAAAGTCTGTTGAACAAGAGAACAGTTTTAGTCAACTTGAAGATAACAACTTCTATATATTGATTGATTGATTGATTGATTGATTTTTAGATGAGAGAAGGGGAGATTGAGAGACAGATTCCCTTATGTGACCTGACCGGGGTCCAGCCAGCACCCAGCAACCCTGTCTGGGACTGATGTTTCACTACCAAGCTATTTTTAATGCCTGAGGCTGTCATGCACCAATGGAGCCATCTTCAGCATCCCAGACCTCTCTTGAACCAGTTGAGCCACTAGCTGTGAGAAGGGAGGTGGGAGAGACGGGGGACTGGGGCGAGAAGCCAATGGTAACCTTTTCTGTGTGTCCTGACTGGAATGGAACCCAGGACATTCATATGCCAGGCCATCGCTCTATCTACTGAGCCACCAGCCAGGGCTGAAGATGATATCTTGACCTTAGTTGTGTTTCAGCCCCAGACCCATGAAAACTGAATGACAGTGTGGACCACATCCTCATGAAACAAGACAGAACAAAGCCATGGTTGACATCAGGACCTGATACAACAATGAACTACCTGCTACCCTGGCCCTAACCAGTCTGCAGAGCCCACACCCAAGCTCCCTTAGTCCTCATGACTAATGATTTTTCTCCTATATAGTCCATTAACTAGAAGCCATCAGGGATCTAGGTCTTTGACCACTGACTCATCCCTGTCCCAGGGTGTGGCACCGTTTCCTTAAAAAAACTTTTACTTTGTTTGCTTTCTGTGTTTTATCGGGCTTTGATGTGGGCAGGAAAATGAATCCCTTCCATTCAATGACATTAATATTCTATAATCTAAACTTTATATAGACTAGATAAAAAAGATTTAATTAAGTAATAAAATGATTATGGTAAATTAACAAAAAATTCAAAAGTTTAAATTGAGATAAATTATAAAATAGTGGATCACTCAGCTTTCTTATTAGAGCTTTAAAATGCTATAAATTAGATAAAGAGGCCACCAGTAATAAAAATAGAAATTATTTACATCCTATAGTCTTCTGATGAATGCAACATCCTTACTAATTTCCTTATGGGGTATTTTATACCATATTCAAGTTTCTTTATAGATGACAAATTAAAGGGTAAGTATTAGAAATACGTGCTGGAAGATTTAATTCTCAAATAAGCCAACAATAATGTAAAACAGAGACTCTGATGTTTTATCCCTTTATGGTAAGATTTTTAAGTTTTGTGCTAAATTTATTTTTCTGAGAAATTACTGTGTGCCAAATATGAAGTAATCCTCAGTGAATAAAAGCAGACCCATAACTTCTCCCAAAGAGTTTATGTTCTACTAGAGGGACACAATCATCAATAAAATTACAAATGAACCTATAATTATGAATTGACTTCATCCACAGTAAATTCTAATTTTTTTATGAACTCTAATCAAAGGATATTTAAAATAATCAGAGCCTTCTTTACAACAGAAATTACTGCAAGGATTGACTTAGTTTATTTACCTCTTGAAAGTGTCATTTAGTTTACCTATAAGAATATTTGGGGTGTGTGTGTGTGTGTGTGTGTGTGTGTGTGTAATGTCCATGAAAAGATAATTTGACAAAGGGCTTTGGAAGTAGCTAAAAACAGCAGCAAGACTGTGGCACTGATCACCCAGTGATTTTTCTAGAAATGGTCCTCTGTATTCCTGAGGGGTCTCATGGGTTAAGCATGTTATCCTGTTGGAGAGTGAAGCCATAGTCTTATTATTGTTCCAGATATTCCAGGAACAAGTTCTTTTAGCTTTTCCAAATGGGTAATTTCCCCAGTCAGTTTCAACTCCATCTTCTGAAAACAGGGCAACAGAATCTTTGTATGGGTGGAAAGACCACTGAGTGATAGATAAGAGAGAGCTTACAACCTATGAACGTCAGCAACTAGTCTATGGAGTTTCAGCTTTTGCAGAGGTGTTAACTTATTTAAATTCTGTAAAAGCATTGATTAATATTTTTTAAAATTGCATTTATTTCTTTATCAAATGTAAAAAGTTGGGACTTGGGCGGTTTATGTCTTAATTTCTTTCTGCAATACCAAACATATAAAGCCAGAGGAAGTGATTAAGAATTCACAAGCGTGCTATGGGGATGCTCCAGCTCTGACCAATCACTTTATGACCATGTTGACCCCATTTTCCATTCCCCCTCTTTATATGAAGAGACATGTTCCCCCCTTCCCTTGCTCCACCCACACATTCTAAATGTTACCTGGCTGTTCAGGGAAAGCACTGGAATGGGATCTGATGTTTTTGTCAGCTAAGACAAAAACATTTGACACAACTCGTCAGATGACAGTGACTCGGGTGTTCTAGGCTGCCTTATGTAATGGGATGTGAAGGCAACGGTAAAAGCGAGATGGGGGGGAAAGTCCGGTTTTACCAATCCACAATTAAAAAAGAATTTGAACCTGACAAAACACCTTTCAAACTTTGTCATATCCTGCTTCCTATGTGAAGAGCCCAGAGGGGAAGCAGCTGGAGAGGGATGTTGGGCTGAGCGTTGTTTGTGGTGTGCAGGTAATCGGGGCCGGCAACCGCTCTCTCTCCATCTTCTGCGCAGCATGGCATTTGTATAATTTATTTCTTCATACATATTTCGTTATTATTAATCATCTTAAGTGAGTTGCATCTTTTAATGACATAGGGTTGAAGAAATAGACTGTGTCAGCGTGTGACGGTGCTGCACAGTCATCATTAGGGGGATTTATTATTTTGGAAGAAACAAGTTAAAAGACTCAGCTCAGTAGTCAAAAGTGCAATTTAGGGTTTATTGTGCAAAAATCTAAAGTGGAAAGAGTTCTTTGGAAACTGTTTAGCATACATGTAATTCAAACATCCTTCTTACAAGGCCTTCGGTGCATTCATGCCAGGACAGCAACGTTCTCTGCCCAAGTGAGTCCTTTCAAGCATCGTAGTTCGAGGACAACATGAATACCTTGGCCATAGAAACTCACTGAAGCGTCCAACACTGAGCTCCGTATCGCTCCTGCAAATAGCAGGATTCTGGGAAGCCTCCTTTTACTCCCTTCAGAGGCAATTAATGATTTTGAATATACCCGGAGATTATTAATTCTGGGAGCTACCTCCAAGCTGCAGGTCAAATTTCACTTTGGTCAGGCTGGAAAAAAAAAAGAAAAGAAAGAAAGAAAGAAAGAAAAAAAAGGGGGGGATTTAAAAATGTAGCAATTTTTTTACTTTAATATATTTTGCCTGCAAACCGTTCTAGTGTCCTTTGGCAAAGAAAAAATTTCAGTCTAGGGAGCTTAGACATGTATCATATGAATATTACATTTTTACCTCAATTTAACAGTTTCAAACAGGGAAGAAATAAAAAGAGCTCAGAAAAGAGCCCATGCCAGGCAGGGTGGTTCGATTCTCCGGAGCTACCTGGAGAGCTGGCCCGGCCCATGGGGATAGGGCTAGAGCACAGCAAGGGAGGCACCGTTTTCAAGGCTGTTGTGAGACCCTGCCCCCATCCCACACGTCCAGCAGGGTCTCGGGTACTTTTGATTTCCTGGTTGGGGTCATCGTTGAAGAATAGACAGAATATATCATCAATTTCATAAGGCAGCTTCACACTCTTAAAAAAAAAAAGTGGCTCTCTCACCTAAAATTTCAATGCATATTTCTTACCGGACTAGATAATAGGGTTTACTCTAAATCAATGTTCTCACTCCTTGCTGCACATTAGAATCCCACAGGGAGCTTTTCAAACAGTGGAAATGTCCAGTTCCGTCCAGTATCTGATTTTAATTGATCTGAGGTGAAGCGCAGAAAAATTTTAAAAGCTTTCTAGATGATGCTAATGTGCAAGCCATGATTGAGAGCGACTTAGAATAAGTATGGAAATTATCTTAATTTTCCAAATATACTTCATGTTCTACTTTATGCGTCTGAGGAAGGGCAGTCACTGATATGTTGCAAAATCTTGATCCTCACTGTAGAAAGTTTTGAGAGAATGATTCGTTTCCATTTTTTCCTTATTTTCTCCTTTTTAAGTGTTTTCTTTTCTTTTCCTCTTTTTCTCCAGTACACACATACACATATGCACAGGCATATACAAACACTTCTGGTGTCATAACTGCACCTTTAAAAAACACCAACACACTGAGATTATATTATCTATGAAAGTTTATGTTACTTCTTTCAAAATAACCCGAAATTTGATTCTTTCCTTTACTCCTTTTCTTTCCTTCACCAAGTAAACATTTTTACAGCATCATGGAATTAATTAATCAAGAGATGGGGAAAAAATTTCCTATCACATGACATGAGTAGGTGTTAATTGACCACTTTTAGAAACAGTACCGTGCACAATATTGATGTACCTACCTAGAACGAAGCAAGACATTGAGGTAAATCTCACAACTAAGAACATATTTATTCAACTAAATAATGCTACTGATTGTAATAAACTTGGGTATCGTATTTGCTTGAAATATTCTGGTAATTTAATATATTTTTGAGAAAATTAAATAATCAGAAGTAATTTTAATAGCCAAAGCAAAGAGTAAAATATGTGTGGTTTATATTGGAGGGAAAAATAAAATTTCTAGATTTGTGGAGAAAAAAAGTCCTTTAGAAATCATCAAGTTTATTTGCTTTCATTTTACAAATAAGAAAAGTGAGGCTAAAAAAAATTACCAGGTTTTTTTTTCCTTGCTATTTTTTTGCTTAAATTAAAAGCAGAAGCACCCTGGCTAGTTGGTTCGGTGGATAGAGCGTAGGCCTGTCATGTGGACATCCTGGATTTGATTCCTGGCCAGTGCGCATATAAGAAGCCACCATCTACTCTCTTCCCCTCTCTCTTCCCTTCTTTCTCTCCTCCTCTCTCACAGTCAGGGGCTCAATTGGTTGGAGCGTCGGCCAGGGTGCTGATAGATGGGTTTTGGGTGGATCCTAGTCTAGGCACATGTGAGAGTCTGTTTCTCTGTCTCCCATCCTCTCACTTAAAAAGAGACAGAGAGAGGAGGGCAGGGGGAAGCAAAAGCAATTGGCTTCTCTATCAGACAAAAGTAAAGTTTAAAATTAGAGAGTATTATATTTAAGTGGTTTATTTTACTATAAGTCAAAATTCAAAAAAAATCTAAGTGTCTGTCACTAAATATTATATATATGATGAATTTTATACTAAGGAAAAATGAATGCAGACATCTGAGAATGTTAATATCAGAAGAATTTAAAATATTTGAAAATGTCTTACAACTCATGTGTATGAATGTATTACCTGGACCTCCACACCTTGTAATAGAGAGAAGATGAGTGCCTGATATTAGCCCCATTGTACCTACTGAACCCATCACAACATATCTGATCTTGAATGGATTTACAATAATAAATACTTTTAGCAAAAGTGTATACTAAAAATAAGTATTTGATTTAAAATCTATAATGATAAAATACATTTAATCACAAATATATTTAAAAATAGATTCTATCTTCTAACAAATACTAAAATAAAACAAGAGATGTTTGATATGTGATCATATGCTGATTTTTTCTCTTTCATTAATAGTAAATACTCAAGAGTATGATACTATATATTTTTTTTTCTTTTTTTTCTTTTTTTATTTATTTTATTTTATTTTTTTTTAATAAATTTTTATTAATGGTAATGGGATGACATTAATAAATCAGGGTACATATATTCAAAGAAAACATGTCTAGGTTATTTTGTCATCAAATTATGTTGCAAACCCCTCGCCCAAAGTCAGATTGTCCTCCGTCACCCTCTATCTAGTTCTCTGTGCCCCTCCCCCTCCCCCTAACTCTCCCTCCCTCCCTCCCATGTCCTCCCTCCCCCCCACCCTTGGTAACCACCACACTCTTGTCCATGTCTCTTAGTCTCATTTTTACGTTCCACCAATGTATGGAATCATGTAGTTCTTGTTTTTTTCTGATTTGCTTATTTCACTCCTTATAATGTTATCAAGATCCCACCATTTTGCTGTAAATGATCTGATGTCATCATTTCTTATGGCTGAGTAGTATTCCATAGTGTATATGTGCCACATCTTCTTTATCCAGTCTTCTATTGAAGGGCTTTTTGGTTGTTTCCATGTCTTGGCCACTGTGAACAGTGCTGCAATGAACATGGGGCTACATGTGTCTTCACGTATCAATGTTTCTGAGGTTTTGGGGTATATACCCAGTAGAGGGATTGCTGGATCATAAGGTAGTTCTATTTGCAGTTTTTTGAGGAACCACCATACTTTCCTCCATAATGGTTGTACTACTTTACAGTCCCACCAACAGTGAATGAGGGTTCCTTTTTCTCCACAGCCTCTCCAACATTTGCTATTACCCGTCTTGTTGATAATAGCTAATCTAACAGGGGTGAGGTGGTATCTCATTGTAGTTTTGATTTGCATTTCTCTAATAACTAATGAAGCTGAGCATCTTTTCATATATCTGTTGGCCATTTGTATCTCTTCCTGGGAGAAGTGTCTGTTCATGTCCTCTTCCCATTTTTTTATTGGATTGCTTGTTTGTTTGTTGTTGAGTTTTATGAGTTCTTTGTAAATTTTGGATATTAGGCCCTTATCTGAGCTGTCGTTTGAAAATATCAGTTCCCATATAGTTGACTGTCTGTTTATTTTGATATCAGTTTCTCTTGCTGAGCAAAAACTTTTAATTCTGATGTAGTCCCATTCATTTATCTTTGCCTTCACTTCTCTTGCCATTGGAGTCAAGTTCATAAAATGTTCTTTAAAACGCAGGTCCATGATTTTAGTACCTATGTCTTCTTCTATGTACTTTATTGTTTCAGGTCTTATATTTAGGTCTTTGATCCATTTTGAATTAATTTTAGTACACGGGGACAGGCTGTAGTCGAGTTTCATTCTTTTGCATGTGGCTTTCCAGTTTTCCCAACACCATTTGTTGAAGAGGCTTTCTTTTCTCCATTGTGTGTTGTTGGCCCCTTTATCAAAGATTATTTGACCATATATATGTGGTTTTATTTCTGGGCTTTCTATTCTGTTCCATTGGTCTGAGTGTCTATTTTTCTGCCAATACCATGCTGTTTTAATTATCGTGGCCCTATAATATAGTTTAAAGTCAGGTATTGTAATGCCCCCAGCTTCATTCTTTTTCCTTAGGATTGTTTTGGCTATTCGGGGTTTTTTATAGTTCCATATAAATCTGATGATTTTTTGTTCCATTTCTTTAAAAAATCTCATAGGGATTTTGATGGGAATTGCATTAAATTTGTATATTGCTTTGGGTAATATGGCCATTTTGATTATATTTATTCTTCCTATCCAAGAACAAGGAATATTTTTCCATCTCATTGTATCTTTTTCGATTTCCCTTAACAATGCTTTGTAATTTTCATTATATAGGTCCTTTACGTTCTTTGTTATGTTTATTCCTAGGTATTTTATTTTTTTTGTTGCAATCGTGAAGGGGATTATTTTTTTGAGTTCGTTTTCTAATATTTCATTGTTGGCATATAGAAAGGCTATGGACTTTTGTATGTTAATTTTGTATCCTGCGACCTTACTGTATTGGTTTATTGTTTCTAATAATCTTTTTGTGGAGTCCTTCGGGTTTTCTATGTATAGGATCATATCATCAGCAAAAAGTGATAGCTTTACTTCTTCTTTTCCGATATGGATGCCTTTTATTTCTTTGTCTTGTCTGATTGCTCTGGCCAGAACTTCTAGCACCACGTTGAATAAGAGTGGAGAGAGTGGACAACCCTGTCTTGTTCCTGATTTAAGGTAGAAAGTCCTCAGTTTTATGCCGTTTAATAGGATGTTGGCTGATGGTTTATCATATATGGCCTTTATCATGTTGAGATATTTTCCTTCTATACCCATTTTGTTGAGAGTCTTAAACATAAAATTGTGTTGTATTTTATCAAAAGCCTTTTCTGCATCTATTGATAAGATCATGTGGTTTTTGTTCTTTGTTTTGTTGATATGGTGTATTACGTTAACCGTTTTGCGTATGTTGAACCATCCTTGAGATTCTGGGATGAATCCCACTTGATCATGATGTATTATTTTTTTAATATGTTGTTGTATTCGGTTTGCCAGTATTTTGTTTAGTATTTTAGCATCTGTATTCATTAGAGATATTGGTCTGTAGTTTTCTTTCTTTGTGCCATCCTTGCCAGGTTTTGGTATGAGGGTTATGTTGGCCTCATAAAATGTGTTTGGAAGTATTGCTTTTTCTTCAATTTTTTGGAAGACTTTGAGTAGAATAGGAACCAAGTCTTCTTTGAATGTTTGATAGAATTCACTAGTATAACCGTCTGGGCCTGGACTTTTATTTTTGGGGAGATTTTTAATAGTTTTTTCTATTTCCTCCCTGCTGATTGGTCTGTTTAGGCTTTCTGCTTCTTCATGACTCAGTCTAGGAAGGTTGTATTGTTCTAGAAATTTATCCATTTCTTCTAGGTTGTTGTATTTGGTGGCATATAATTTTTCGTAGTATTCTACAATAATTCTTTGTATTTCTATGATGTCTGTGGTGATCTCTCCTCTTTCATTTTGGATTTTATTTATTTGAGTCCTGTGTCTTTTTTCCTTGGTGAGTCTTGCCAAGGGTTTGTCAATTTTGTTGATCTTTTCAAAGAACCAGCTCCTTGTTTTATTGATTTTTTCTATAGTTTTTCTGTTCTCTATTTCATTTATTTCTGCTCTGATTTTTATTATCTCCTTTCTTCGGCTGGTTTTGGGTTGTCTTTGTTCTTCTTTTTCTAGTTCCTTAAGGTGTGAAGTTAAGTGGTTTACTTCGGCTCTCTCTTGTTTGTTCATATAGGCCTGAAGTGATATGAACTTTCCTCTTATTACTGCTTTTGCTGCATCCCAGAGATTCTGATATGTCGTATTTTCATTTTCATTTGTCTGTATATATCTTTTGATTTCTGCGCTTATTTCTTCTTTGACCCATTCATTTTTTAGAAGTATGTTGTTTAGTTTCCACATTTTTGTGGGTTTTTCCCCGTCTTTTTTGCAGTTGAATTCTAGTTTCAGGGCTTTATGATCAGAAAATATGCTTGGTACAATTTCAATTTTTCTAAATTTGCTGATATTGTCTTTGTGGCCCAACATATGGTCAATTCTTGAGAATGTTCCATGTACACTAGAGAAAAATGTATACTCTGTCGCTTTGGGATGAAGTGTCCTGTAGATGTCTATCATATCCAGGTGTTCTAGTATTTCATTTAAGGCCACTATATCTTTATTGATTCTCTGTTTGGATGACCGATCTAGAGCCGTCAGCGGTGTATTGAGGTCTCCAAGTATGATTGTATTTTTGTTAGTTTTTGTTTTAAGGTCAATAAGTAGCTGTCTTATATATTTTGGTGCTCCTTGGTTTGGTGCATATATATTAAGGATTGTTATGTCTTCTTGATTCAACTTCCCCTTAATCATTATGAAATGACCATTTTTGTCTCTGAGTACTTTTTCTGTCTTGTAGTCAGCATTATTAGATATGAGTATTGCTACACCTGCTTTTTTTTGGGTGTTGTTTGCTTGGAGTATTGTTTTCCAGCCTTTCACTTTGAATTTGTTTTTATCCTTGTTGCTTAGATGTGTTTCTTGTAGGCAGCATATAGTTGGATTTTCTTTTTTAATCCATTCTGCTACTCTGTGTCTTTTTATTGGTAAGTTTAATCCATTTACATTTAGTGTAATTATTGACACTTGCGGGTTCCCTACTGCCATTTTATAAATTGCTTTCTGTTAGTTTTGTATCTAGTTTGATTCTTCTCTTTTGTTTTTCTATCATTTGTTTTTGTTTGTTTGTGTTCCATACTTCTTTCCTCTGTTGCTACCTTTTTTAAGTCAAGTGTTTTTGTGGTGGTTTTTTTAAGGGTGGTTACCATTAAGTAATGAAAAGGGTACCTACCATATTCATTGTAGTACCCTATCTTATGAGTATTTCTGCACTTCATCATCCTTTGCTACTGTTAATCTCCATCCTCTCCCCCCTTTTTTTCCTTTGTTGTCACAGTTTAAGTTTGGTTTTATTGTGTTCTTGGTGGAGCTGTTACTTGTGGTGTTGTTTTCTTTTGTTCTTTGAATCTGGTTGGAAAACCCCCCTTAGTATTTCCTGGAGTGGGGGCTTTCTGTTGGTAAATTCTCTCATCTTTTCTGTATTTGTGAATGTTTTTATATCTCCTTCATACTTGAAGGATAGCTTTGATGGGTATAGTATTCTTGGCTGAAAGTTCCTCTCTTTCAGGGCTTTAAATATTGGGGTCCACTCTCTTCTAGCTTGTAGAGTTTCTGCTGAGAAATCTGATGATAATCTAATAGGCCTTCCTTTATATGTTGTACTCTTCTTTTCCCTGGCTGCCTTGAGAATTTTTTCTTTGTCATTGGTTTGTGTCATCTTTATTATGATGTGCCTTGGAGTGGGTTTGTTGGGGTTAAGAAAACTTGGTGTTCTGTTTGCTTCTTGAATTTGAGGCTTTAGTTCCTTCCACAGGCTTGGGAAGTTCTCGTCTATTATTTGTTTGAGTATATTCTCCATTCCATTTTCTTTCTCTTCTCCCTCTGATATACCCATTATTCTTATGTTATTCTTTCTGATGGAGTCAGACAATTCCTGTAGGGCTTTCTCGTTTTTTATTATTTTTGAGTCTCTTTCTTCTTCTCTCTGTTGTGCCTCAAGTTGTTTGTCTTCTATTTCACTAATCCTATCTTCAATCTGGGCTGTTCTGTTAGCTAAGCTTGTTACCTCGTTTTTCAGCTCGTGAATTGAGTTTTTCATTTCTGTTTGATTTGTTTTTATAATTTCAATTTCCTTGGTAATATATTCTTTGTGTTCATTGAGTTGTTTTCTGATCTCCCTATATTGCCTTTCTGTGTTTTCTTGTATATCTCTGAGTATTTTTAAGATTTCTAGTTTAAATTCTCTGTCATTTAGCTCCAAGGCTTCCAATATGTTAAGTCTTTTCTCCATAGATTTTTCCACATCTATTTGTGTTACCTCTCTTTCTTTTGTATCCATAATATTTGATTTCCTCTTTCTTATCGGCATCTGAGGGTGGTCTTATTGATAGCATGCGGGCGCACTCCCTGGCGGCTTGAATGAGCGTCGCTGCGGTAGCTTCCTCCACACCCTCGTCTCTCAGATTCAAGTGATAACAGTCCTTTTGCTTTCAGTTTGTGTGGAACTCCGGAATGCTCCGAGGATAAATTTTTCTGTTTCTAGTTGATAAATTTGTTGTGATTTAGGGGAGAGCTGTCGGACGCGCTTCTCACGGCGCCATTTCCGTGACGTCACCTATGATACTATATTTTATTTTATTTTATTTATTTTTTTTTTTTTCTGAAGCTGGAAACGGGGAGGCAGTCAGACAGACTCCCACATGCGCCCAACTGGGATCCACCTGGCATGCCCATGAGGGGGCAATGCTCTGCCCATCAGGGGCGTCGCTCTGTCATGAACAGAGCCACTCTAGCGCCTGGGGCAGAGGCCAATGAGCCATCCCCAGCGCCCGGGCCATCTTTTGCTCCAATGGAGCCTCGGCTATGGGAAGGGGAAGAGAGAGACAGAGAGGAAGGAGAGGGGGAGGGGTGGAGAAGCAGATGGGCGCCTCTCCTGTGTGCCCTGGCTGGGAATCGAACCCGGGACCTCCGTATGCCAGGCCGACACTCTACCACTGAGCCAAATGGCCAGGGCTTATCTTTTTTTTTTTTTTTTTTTTTTTACAGGGACAGAGTCAGATAGAGGGATAGATAGGGACAGACAGGAACGGAGAGAGATGAGAAGCATCAATCATCAGTTTTTTGTTGCGACACCTTAGTTGTTCATTGATTGCTTTCTCATATGTGCTATGACTGCGGGTCCTCAGCAGGCTGAGCAACCCCTTGCTTGAGCCAGTGACCTTGGGTCCAAACTAGTGAGCTCTTTTGCTCAAGCCAGATGAGCCTGTGCTCAAGCTGGCGACCTCGGGGTTTCGAACCTGGGTCCTCGGCATCCCAGTCCAACGCTCTATCGACTGCACCACCGCCTGATCAGGCTATATTTTATCTTTTAATTGAACATTTTTATGTCTAAATGAAAGAATCTTCAAATATATTGCTATCATAGTGAACATTATTTAAAATATTTTAAACACTATGCATTTCCAGGCAGAAGTTTTTATTTAACACATGAATAAAAGATATACTTGTATTTGTCAGTGAGATTTGGAGAAAGATTAAAACTGCTAAAAAACATTGTTTCTTGGATATATAATTCTAGAATATAGCTAGAAATACTTAAAATACCATAATAAAATAGTCTTAATCTTGGAGGGCAAAATAAGATGTATAAATAAGGTTAAAAGTTTCCCCAGACTCTGAGACACAAATACTGAAATACTTTGGGAAATTCTAGAGTTAACTGGTGAATGGCACCTACAGAATCCTGAATTATTAATTTGGGTATGCAAATAGAATTAGAACCTTTGGAAAGTCCTGCCAATTAAGGTAGAAATAGCTCAGTATTCTTGGTTCATTTTGGCTTGGGTATAACCTTGATTGCATTCTGGAATACTTCCAGCAGCCCAAGAGAAGGCTAAAAGAAGCCTACCTCCCGAGAGGAATTGTAGCACAGTCACCAAAAAATGGGCTTTGGGATCCTACAGATCTGAATCCACATTTAAACCCTAACTTTTTTAATATTTATTTTATATATTTTAGATTATTATTATTTTTTAAATTTTTAAAAATTTTAATTTATTGTGTTAACATGAATTGAAGTGTCCTACTCAATTTAATTCCCTCTCCCCACCCCCTTGTAACCCATTGCCTGCCCCTTCGTCCTTCTCTTTTTGATTTGCTGTCCTGTTATCTGCATCTATGTGTTATGTATATATAATTTCACTAATCCTTTCACCTTTCACCTCTGATCCCATCTCCTCAGTCCCCTTCCCTCTCACAGCTGTCACTCTGCAACCTGTGACCCTGCCTCTGCCTCGATTCCTTTCCCAGGTTCACTTTTGTTCACATATAAGTGAGATCAAATGATATTTGTCTTTCTCTGACTGGCTTATTTCACTTAGTATAATACTCTCCAAATCCATCCATGCCATCGCAAAAGGTAAGATTTCCTTCTTTTTCACGGTCGCGTAGAATTCCATTGTGTATATGTACTACTGCTTTTTAAAACACTCATCCACTGACAGACAGTTGAGCTGTTTCCAGATCTTGGCTATTATAAACACTGCTGCAATAAACATGGAAGTGCATATCTTCTTTTGAATCAGTGATTTAGTATTCTTAGGATATATTCCTAAAAGTGGGATAGCTGAGTCAAAAGGAAGTTCCATTTTTAAATTTTTGAGGAATCTCCACACTGTTTTCCACAGTGGCTGCACCAGTCTGCATTTCCACCAGCAGTGCAGGAGGGTTCCCTTTCTTTCACATTCTCGCCAGTGCTTATTATGTGTTGTTTAGTTAATGAGCACCATTCTGACAGGTGTGAGATGGTATCTCATTGTGGTTTTAATTTGCATTTCTGTGATGATTAATGACATTGAACATTTTTTCATCTGCCTATTGGCCTTCTGTATGTCCTTTTTGGAGAAGTGTCTATTCATTTCTTTTGCCCATTTTTGATTGGATTGTTTATCTTCCTGGTGTTAAGTTTTACAAGTTCTTTATAAATTTTGGTTATTAACCCCTTATCAGAGGTACAGTATTGGTGAATATGTTCTCCCATTGTGGGAATTGTCTTCTTATTTTGTTCATGGTGTCTTTTGCTCTGCAAAAGCTTTTTAGTTTGATATAGTCCCATTTGTTCATCTTGTCCTTTATTTCACTTGCAGATGGAGATATATTGGTAAAAATATTGTTACAAGAGGTATCAAAGAGTTTACTACCTATGTTTTCTTTCAAGATGGTTATAGTTTCATGACTTTCATTTAAGTCTTTTATCCATTTTGAGTTTATTTTTGTAAATGGTGTTAGTTGGTGGTCTAGTTTCATTTTTTGGCATGTACCTGTCCAATTTTCTCAACTATGGCCTTGTAGTATAAGTTGATATCAGGAAGTGTGAAACCTCCTATTTTATTCTTCATTTTCAAGATTGCTGAGGCTATTTGTGTCCTTTTTCAGTTTCATATAAATTTTTGGAATATTTGTTCTGTATCTTTGAAGTATGTCATTGGTATTTTAATAGGAATTGCATTGAATCTATAGATTGCTTTGGGTAATATAGACATTTTAATGATGTTTATTCTTCCTATCCATGAACACGGTATATGCTTCCACTTGTTTGTATCTTCCTTGATTTCTTTTTTCAATGTCTTACAATTTTCTGAGTACAAGTCTTTACCTCTTTAGTTAAATTTACTCCTAGGTATTTTATTTTTTTGTTATTGTGCAATAGTGAAGTGAATTGTTTCCTTAGTTTCTCTTTTAGACAGTTTATTATTGGTGTATAAAAATGCCACTGATTTTTTGCCTGACCAGGCAGTGGCGCAGTGGATAGAGCATTTGACTGGGATGCGGAAGACCCAGATTCAAGACCCTGAAGTCACCAGCTTGAGTGCGGGCTCATCTGGTTTGAGCAAAGCTCACCAGCTTGGACCCAAGGTCGCTGGCTTGAGCGAGGGGTTCCTCAGTCTGCTGTAACCCCATGGTCAAGGCACATATGAGAAAGCAATCAGTAAACAACTAAGATGTCGCAACGAAAAACTGATGATTGTTGCTTCTCATCTCTCTCCATTCCTGTCTGTTCCTATCTATCCCTCTTTCTGACTTTCTCTCTGTCTCTCTAAAAAAATAATGCCACTGATTTTTGAATATTACTTTTATATCCTGCTACCTTGCCAAATGCATTTATCAGGCCCATTAGTTTTTTGACTGAGACTCCAGGGTTATCTATGTACAGTATCATGTCATCAGCAAATAATGCTAGTTTTACTTCCTCTTTTCTAATTTGGATGCAGTTTATTTCTTCTTGTTGTCTGATTGCTGTGGATAGGACTTCCAGAATTATATTGAATAAGAGTGGTCAAAGGGGGCACCCCTGCCTTGTTCCTGATTTCAAGGGGATTGCTTTTAATTTTTGTCTATTGAGTATGATGTTAGCTATGGGTCTGCCATAGATGGCCTTTATTATGTTGAGGTATGTTCCCTGTACTCCACTTTACTGAGAGTTCTGATCATAAATGGGTGCTGGATTTTATCAAATGCTTTCTCTGCATTTATTGATATAAACATGTGATTTTTATCCACCCTTTTCTTTGTGTGAATTACATTGATTGATTTGCAAATATTGTACCAGCCTTGCCTTCCCAGAATAAATTCCACTTGATCATGATGTATGACTTTTTTAATGCATTTGTGGGTCCAGTTTGCTAATATTTTGTCGAAATTTTTAGCATCTATTTTCATCAGGGATACTGGTCTATAGCTTTCTTTCTTGGTAGTGTCTTTACTTGGTTTTAGAATGAGGATAATGCTGGCCTCATGAAAGGAGCTTGGAAGTCTTATCTCCTCTTGAATTTTTTGCAATAGCTTGAGAAGGATAGGTGTTAGTTCTTCTTTGAATATTTCGTAAAATTCACCCGTGAAGCCTCTGGTTCAGGACTTCTGTTTGTTCAGATTTTTTTGATGACTGTTTCAATTTCATTTGTTATAATCAGTCTGTTTAGGTCAGTGGTCAGCAAACTCATTAGTCAACAGAGCCAAATACCAACAGTACAACGATTGAAATTTTTTTTGAGAGCCAAATTTTTTAAACTTAAACTATGTAGATAGGTACATTCCATATCGAGGTAGTGCCCACATGTGGTATTTTGTGGAAGAGCCACACTCAAGGGGCCAAAGAGCTGCATGTGTCTTGTGAGCAGCAGTTCACCGACCAGGGGTTAGGTTTTCTGATTCTTCCAGATTGAGTCTTGGGAGATTGTATGTTTCTAGGTATTTATCCATTTCACCTAGGTTGTTCAATTTTTTGGCATATCGATATTCATAGTATTTTCTTACAATCCTTAGTATTTCTACAGTGTCAGTTGTTAGTTCTCCTTTTTCATTTATAATTTTATTTATTTGAGACTTCTCTCTTTTTTTCTTGATGAGTCAGTTTAAAGGTTTGTCAATTTAGTTTACCTTTTCAAAGAACCAGTTGTTGGTTTCATTGATCATTTGTATTTTTTTTTTTTTTTTTGCCGTTTTGTCATTTATTTTTGCTCTGATCTTTATTATTTCCTTCCTTGTACTTCTTTTGGGCTTTATTTGTTGTTATTTTTCTAGTTCTTTTAGATGAAGGGTTAAATTGTTTATTTGAGCTTTACCTTGCTTCTTAAGTTATGCCTGTAATGCTATGAACTTCCCTCTCAGGACTGCATTTGCTGTGTCCCATAAATTTTGAGTTATTGTATGCTCATTTTCATTTGTTTCAAGAAATTTTTTTATTTCTTCCTTGATCTTGTTGTTAACCCATTCATTATTTAATAACATGGTATTTAGCCTCCAAGTGTTTGAATGATTTCCATTGTCCTATTTTAATTGATTTCTAATTTCATGCCATTGTGATCAGAGAAGACGCTTGATATGATTTCAATCTTCTTAAACTTATTGAGACTTGTGTCCTAACATGTGGTCTATCCTAGAGAATGTACTATGAGCACTTGAAAAGAATGTATATTCTGCTGCTTTGGGGTGAAATTTTCTGAAGATGTCTATTAAATCTAGTTGATCTAGAGTGTCATTTAAGGCCACTGTTTCTTTGTTAATTTTTTGTCTAGAGGATCTATCCTTTGATATTAGTGGGGTATTAAAATCCCCTACTATTACAGTATTGCTGTTGTCCATCAAAATCAGCTTTATGTATTAGGTGCATAAATATTTACAATGGTTATATCCTCCTGTTGAATTGCTCCCTTTATCAGCATATAGTGACCTTCTTTATCACTTAATATAGCCTTTGTTTTAAAGTCTATTTTGTCAGAAATAAGTATTGCTACCCTAGCTTTTTTTTTTCATTTCCATTTGCATAAAATACTTTTTTCCATCCCTTCGCTTTCAGTTTATGTGTATCTTTTGTTGTGAGGTGGGTCTCCTATAGACAACATATGTTTTCTTATCCATGCAGCTATCCATGTCTTTTGATTGGAGCATTTAATTAATTTACATTTAAGGTTATTATTGACATGTACTTATTTATCTTATTTATTTTTATTTTATTTTTTAAATCTACAATCTTCTTTTTCTAGATTTCCCCCCATTTTTCTTTTTATAGCAGGCCCTGTACATTTCTTGCAGTAGTGGTTTGATTGTAATGAATTCCTTGTTTTTGTGTGTGGGGGGGTATTTTTGGGGAGGGAGGGTCTGGGAAGCTTTTTATTTCTCCTCCAATTTTAAACAATAATCTTGCTGGATAAAGAAGTCTTGGTTGTAGCTTCTTGTTTTGCATCACTTTAAATATTTCTTGCCAATCCCTCTGGCCTCAAGTGTTTTTGTTGAGAAGTTGGATGTAAACCATATGTTATGTACCTCTGTAGGTAATTAACTGCTTTTTTCTTGCTGCTTTTAGTATTCTTTCTTTGTCTCTTAACTTTGGCATTTTAATTATGATGTATTTTGGTATAAGCCTCCTTGGGTTCCTCTTTAATGGGACTCTTTGTCCATCTTGAACTTGTGTGACTTTTTTCCTTCATCAATTTGGGGAAGTTTTTAACTGATTTCTTCAAACAGGTTCTCTATTCTTTGTTCATTCTCTTCTCCTTCAGGAACTCCTATGATGCAGCTGTTGCTTCTTTACATATTGTCACAGAGCTATCTTAGAATTTCCTCTGTCTTTTTGAGCCTCTTTTCTTTTTGCTTCCTTGCTTCCATGCTTTTGTTTATCTTGTCCTCTAAATTGCTGATTTGATCCTCTGCTTCATCCAGCCTGATATTGATTCCTTCTAGTGTATTCTTCATTTCTGATGTTGTGTTTATCATTTCTGACTAGTTCTTTTTTATGATTTCAATGTCCTTTTTGATGCTTGCTATCTCTTTATGTAGGTGCTCATTATGTCCATTCATTGTTACTCTAAGGTCCTTGAGCATCCTAAAAATCATTATTTTATACTCTGCACCTGGTAGTTTGGTTACTCCCATCTTATTCAGTTCTTTTTCTGGGGATTTCTTGTTGATTAATTTTGGTTGCATTTCTCTGTCTGCCTATTTTGCCTGTGTAATTAGGTAGTGCTGTCTGTCTTTGAAATTTTTGTGGTGTCTTTATGAAGATGGGCTCTGTAATATTGACCTCCAATCCACCTGTTTTCCTTGTTCTAAGAATATTTTCTTGAGGGTACTATTTTCCCTCTTGTTGTATGTGAGTATTATATGCAATTGGTCTTTTCATGGGTATGGTTATTTTTTTAGGCTGCCTGGCTCTAAGGGTCAACCCTAATCATGTGTTTTATACACTGTGCAATGTTTGTCCTGTTGGGCATATTTATTCTCCACAGTGTCTGGTGCCTGCTAGACTCAACCTTTGAGCATGCTGCTTGTGTAGGCATTTGAGTCTAGGGTTGATGCTCTCTGCCACTCACTACCACTTGTGTTGGCTCTAGATCTTCTTGAGTTGGCATAAGCTGTTTTTGTAACCTTCTGTGGGTTACCAGTCTGCAGCTACTGCATTTTTGCTGTTTGTGCCTGCTTTTTCTGTGCCTGGATAGTGTGGGAGGGCCAATCTTTGTATAAGGATCAGCTTCCTCCTACTTAGAGATGATAGCAGCTCCATAAAAGCCCCAAGCTCTGTAAGATTTGTTTCCACTTTTCAGCTGCTCCTCCCCCTCTTGCAGCTACCTCATCTTCCCACAGAGTCTTCTGTAGTAAGACTGTAGTGGGGGCTCAGACTGGCCTCACCCAACCAACCCCTCTACAGGTTGCACACTTGGTGTGTTAGGGTCACTGAGGTTGTGAATACAACTTTAGTGGGACCCCCTACATCAGGGATTTCTTGGTCAGGAGCTTAGTATGGGGAATGTGGCTCCTACTCCAGAGCTTAATCACTCAACCACTGATAGATACTCAAATTGTATTTCTCCCCAACAAGGTGAGCAGTAGGTTCAGACCAAGTGTGATGGACAGTCACCTTTGCAGAAGTTCTTTCAGCTGATGAGACCCTGGTCTCAGGGAGGAAGACTGAAAAAGTCCTCTCCTGGGGCTCACTGTACCCCTCCCCAAAGTGGCTAAGCCCCTGAACCAGATCCAAGGATAGACTCACAGAGACTCACACATTAAATGTCCACGATCCAAGCCTCTCTTTCTTACCCCTGTGGAATCTATCCCTGCAGGGCAGGATATGCAGTGCCCAGGCCTGCTGACTGTGAAGCTCCGCCCTATCCAATACTCATGAGCTGCTGTGCCAGTGCTGATTACAGAGAGTGGAATTTGACTCAGCTGGGCCAGGTGTAAGGAGCCTTTCCTTAGGATACCACTGTACCAAGGGTTGTTAGGTCCTGAACTGATGCTTTTCACAGCTGGCCTTTTGATGTGCCAGCCCTGGGCTTCCCAATCAGGTACCCAGAGCAGAGCAGTGAGTGACACTGCCTATGACTGGCCCTCAGCAACCTTCTTGGAGCTACAAGCAATCCAGAGTTTGTGGCTGCTTCTGCTGGGCCCAGGTGTACATGGAAATACCAAGCTGTACTCCTAGCCTGGCTTTTATCCACTCTGGTCCTGGGGAAAGGTCCGCTTAAATGGTCAAGTTTCCTTGAGTCCTGCCTCCTGTAGCCTCTGTCTGCTGGCTGCTTGTTGGGCTCCAGCACTGAAAAACCCTCTGCTAGAGTCTAGCACCTGCAGCAATTCAGTGATTAGGAAGGGTGGTGGGTGTGGCTCTACCCCTCGGCCCCATGTGTCAGTCTGTCCAGACATTTTTCACAGACCTCAGTGGGGTGTGGCTCCAGGAGTTTGATCTGTGTGGCTTCTGTGACCCAGAGGTATGGTCTGACTGCTCTCCAGACAGTTTCTACTGAATCTCCTATGAGGTGGAAGCACCAGTCCTAGATTCGGGAGTATGTGGGGGAACGCTCTGGTCTCCACACCAGAAAACTGAGTCACTGACATGCCCTCTGCTTCCTGGCCTCTCAAAATGACCTGTCACCATGATTGAGGTAGAAAAGACTCCTGAGGCCAGAGCAGTTGCTTTTCCCCAGGCTGATGCCACTCAGAGGTAATTGCTCCACCCAAGAAAGATGGTGACGGTAGTACAGGAGAATGACTCAGCACAGGGGTTCTGGTGGCCATCCCCCACAGTGTCTCTCCTGGGGTCTCTAACTTTACACTTTCCTCACACAACTCCAGTCTTCTCAGCTCTCCCGCGCGGGAGCCCTGTATAAGTGACTGTGAATGAGATTTTTCTATGCAGGCCCTTTAAGATGACATCTGCATCTCAGTAAGCTCAATCTTCCTTTCAGATGAAAACCCTGCTCTATTCACCACCAGATGCCGTGTGGGCGTCTCTTCTAGGCTCTGGGGCTCTAGGCTGGGTCTCCAGGTGGCGTCTTAGGACACACACCTTTCAGGCAACCCTACCCACAGTGAGAGATCCTCTGGACCCTCCGCAGCACCTCGCTCCTGGGAGCGGGACAGCCCTTTCTGTGTCTCTGCCCTTCCTATCAGTCTTGATGTGGCTTCTTCTGTGATCCTTGATTATAAACTCCTCTTCCTTTAGTCCAAAGTTGGTTTATCAAGATAATTGTTCTTCAATTAAGTTGCAATCCAATTTGGTTCTGGGAGGTGGCAGTTGGAACATCCTCCTACTCTTTCGCCATCTTTTCCCCTAACTTTTATATTAATAAGCTTTAAGGTATTAGCTAATTTATTTCATCTCTCTAAGCCTTAGTTTTCTTGTGTGTTAAATAGTAACAGTAACATCTATTTAAAAAGGTGTTTTTTTGTGTGTGCTTTTTTTGGATGGGGAAAATAATATTATCTATATAGAAGACTCCACATAGTTCCAGTCTCATAGTAAGTGCAAAATGATATTCCTCCTTCAACAAGTGCCTCATTGGACCAGTAGTGTAGGCTGCATAATTTGTAGGACCCATGGGTTTTGTTTTTGTTTTCACAAATTATGTTCTAACTAAGAAAGATTAAAAATTTAAATCCAGCATGAACTTTACCATTCATTTTCATGAGGTGCAATGCCAACTCTAAATGAAAATATAAGAACATTTAATTCATATCTGGATTCATCTAAATGATACAGCTTGCATATCACAGCTTGTCCCTACATAGGGCGGGGCAAAAGGAGATGTGGAAAACCATTTCTTGTTTTATTATTTGTTAATCACTACACTATCTTCAGATGAACAATTGTAAACCTACTTTTGCCTCACTTTGTATGTATTTTATTCTTTTAGAACAGCGGAAACACTGCACAGAACTAACTCAACTTTTTAAAAAAATTTTTATATGTTCACATTCTAACAACACTCTACTTTTGTCCTAAGGAAGAACCTAACAGAAAAAAATATGGGTTTCCCTATCTTCCCGTCCCTTTGTGTCATTGCCTATGTAAGTAATAGCCAAAGAAGGTACATGAGTAAGAAAGAACATATCAAGGTTTCTTGGTCATGTACCTTCTTTACAACACCATTGTTCTTTTTATTTTTGAGGCAAGTTTTGGCTTTAATAGAAAGCATGGCCTCTTGGGGCTATCAGCATCCTATTCAGTCGAGGATATGACACACTTTCCTTGTAATCACTTTAAGTCTTGTTGAGCCCATGGGCATGAAAAACACAATGTGAGAATGATGCAGCAAAGAAAACAGGAGAAATATTTGGAGTGTTTCCTCTGCTGACATGCTTGTTCCATTGTTCCATTGCCCTTCACTTATGAAACACAAGTTCAAAGATAAAATAATGAATTTCTAGATAGCGACAGTAGAGTATTAAAGCAAGTGGAAGGCCAAGTACAATTGCACAGGTTGTGAATCTATAAAGCCAACCTTGTGAATCAGGGTTGTGCTAAAATACTGTGCTAAATAGTGGAGGCCATGCCATTGTTTTATGGAGCTTACGAGAAAACAAATAGATTGCGTGAGCATATTCTATAGAGTCATTAAGGAAGACTTTTCTGGGGAGCTGACATTTGAGCTGGGATCTACTAGGCAAAAAGTGCTAGACATACAAAGATCTGGGGAAAGCAAATTCCTGGCAGAAGTAACAAGCACCATGTGTCCGAGGGAAGAACAGCTTAGTGAGTTGCATTGCTATTCATAGTGCGATAGGGTAGCCTGCCTAGACTCACTGTGTGGTCCCTCAACCAGCACTATCAGCATTATCTTAAAGTTTATTACAAACGCAAAAATTTTGTTCCCCTCCCCAGACATCTGCCTTTTAAACCAGATATCTTCATTTGTATGCATTGTCTTTTGAGAGGTGCTGAGTTAGAGGACCAGTGTGGCTGAGACCTAGTGAATCGGCAGTTGCATCTAGATCTTGTAGGGTTTTTACTAACCAGAGAAAGTAGTTTAGCTTTTCTTCTAAGTGTGAAGAAAACTGTGAAAAAATTTATAGGGGAGTACAGATGAGGACAATGAGGGTTTTCAAGGTTGAATATCACCAGAAAGGGTAGGGAAATGCTGAAAGTACTTGAAATAACCTCTTTCCAATTACCCTGAAGTCTCTTACTGCTGACAATGTAACAGAAAGATCATATAGCTTATCAGAGGCTCCTAGTCCTATTCATTGATCTCCAATGAAGCACATATCATGTTGTGTCATTGTGTTGTTTTGCATTTATACTTCTCCCTTTTCTACTAGCCAAAATTTTTTCCCATTGCATAAACTACATTTTGACCTTTGCACCATAAAGTCTTTGGGAGTGCAATAAGAGTCTGTTGACTTATGTGCATTGAGAAAATATGGGTTAAAGAAACATCAGATTTGGACATAGGATGCTAGCCTGTCTTCTATTCTTCTTCATCTTCTCATGCTTTGAACACATCAATTTAAATAATGCAGCAGTCAGAGAAAATGCAAAAGTGTTTGAATGTATGATTCCTGAATTGAATAAAAGCATATTTTTAATATATTCATGCTTTTTAAATGAGACTTGTTACAATTCTTCGATACTGTTTTGGAGTCAAGCATTTATTTTCTGAACTGAGTTATGAGAGCACAGGAGGAAAGTGTTGCGGAATGGCCCAGACACAAACCATGCAAGTAGGAGATGCTCTTTCTGGTCATTCCCTTCTGCTTAGACTTGTTAGAACTCCTTGCTATCTGCTTGGGCTCTTAGGTTTTGAACTCAGGTTTCATTATTGTCTAGAAAAAAATCAGAAGGTTCTAATGCTGCTACTCCCACCTCTATCCAAGGAAATTAACCTCGCTCTGCCCAGAAGGAAGGTCAGGGTCTCATCTGCTATTTTCAGTTGTTTCTGCTAGTGGTTAAAAGATACTGTACAATTAAAGTTACAATCCAGTTTACATGATCACAGAAAAACATGTAAGAATTACTATTTTTTAATTTAGAAAATATAACAATATTTATATTTCTCATTGCTTCATTGTTGTGCCAAAACTTTCTGGCATCACTGTTTACCTTGTCTAATATAAGGTTATAATTTTTTTCTGAATTAGTGAGTGGTTGAATTGAATAGTATTCATTCAGCACATTGTACTATAAGCTCTTGTTGTTTAAGTTTATTTCAAGGCTGCTAATATAAAAATAATTTTTTAAAATGGCTCTTAATTTATTTATTGATTGTCAGTGCTGCAAGTTCTCTTGCTTTGATTGATATAAACTATACCAAATTTATCCTTGACTAGATGGCGTGGTTGGTTAGAGCGCCACTATCCCTAGTCAGGGTACATTCAGAAATGGAACACTGTTTATGTCTCTTTCTCTCCCCTCTTCACTCTCTCTAAATCAATAATCATTAAAAAAAATACAAAGTTTAAAGCTAAATGTAGGTTTGAATCACTTTTAAAATAGGCTCGCTTTTCATCAGTTGAAAAGTTGGTTTCTTGGCATAAATTCACTTTTGAGCACATCATCATTTGAGTAAGCTGTGAGTCAGTGTCAAACACTATGTGCTGAAACAGAGTGTCAACTATGACTAGTTTAATAGATGCCTTTTCCTGCTCCAGAAACCTATCATCTCTACAGCTGTATCTTCAGCAAAGTACTAGGGTTTCTACCCCTTACTATTCTAGTCACTAGATAAAATAAACATATTTCTCATGGAGTGTTTTTACCAGTGCCAGATGATAAACACAAAATTTCTCATGGAGAAATTATCTTTCATATGGTTAAGAATTTTATTCATTTATTTTGAACATATATAAATAGAAAAAAAGTTGTTATCTTGTTGTTTGATGCTAACCTGGCTTTTCAAGGTTTTACACATCAGGTTTTGCATATTAGGCAAATAGAAATTGAATGTATGAGTACCAAATCAATAGAAAAATACATAAGAAGCATCATAAAATTAACCAATCTCACCTTGCTGTGTATACCATCTATACTATTGTGTCTCATTTACTTATACAACAGTCACGCTCAGTGCTATCAAACTTGTCTTCATATCTTGTGTGACTTGCTAAGCTACTGGGGCCTCAACCCCTTTATTGAAAAATTTTACTGCCGAGGCCATCATGTCAGGCTCTGGAACATGTCTGTTTCTATGGAGGGAAAAGATAAGCTGTAACGAGATGTTGTAACTGAATTGAAGCTTCTTAGATCTTCTGACTAGTAGCTTGGAATTCTGCTTTTATGTAGAAATCCCCACAGTGACTAGAATTGCTTTCCCTGCACCTGGTTTTCTCTATTAGGGTTTTCCTATTCCCACTGTCAGGTCAAATCAGTCAGGGTTCACCCACCTGTTCCACCTTCTAGCAAAGGCCGCGTTCCCCTTGCTGCTCATGCACTCCTGCAGATTTAGAATGATCTGCTTCTTAGACTTAACTCCATCACTTTAGCTAACAGTACTCTCATCCCGCCTGTCTCTCGCAATTCTAGGCTTAAATTTAGTCTAATGTTCCTATTTCCTCACACTAAAAGCAACCCAGGGCCTTTCTCCCATGCTTTGCCCCCCAGTCTCTAAGTATATGGATATTATAGGAATTTTTTTGTGTGTTTAGACTCTTCTGGCACATCCTATTGCTGCCTATGTTTGAATTTTGATAAAGTAGAGGGATTCTAAGAACTCTACTTGTTGATATACTATAATTCTTGACAAAAGTATTAATTTTTGTATATTTCATTGTTTTCTGATAGTATGTTCAAGCATATAAATAATTCCATAAAATATGTAATAAAAATGATATGAAATTTGAACAATAATTTCTATTTTGGATACTTGCTATATACCAGGTATTTTGCTAAGCACTTTATAAACATTATTTAATTATATATGTCTTCAGCCTCAATAGAATCCTATGAGGTGGATGCTTTTTTCCACATTGTACAGACAACCTGGATAGATTGATACACACTGCAAAAATCCAATCTGCAAGTACAGAAAATAATATTTGAACATGAGCATGACCAAAAGTGCATGTTCTTAACCACTAAGCTACATGTGTGTTTAAAGATAGGCCCTGGCCAGATAGCTCGTTTGGTAGACCATCATCCTGAAGTGCAGAGGTTGCTGGTTCGAACCCCAGTCAGGGCACCTACAGGAACAGATCTGTGTTCCTGCTCTCTCTCTCCCCTTTCTTCTCTCTCTGAAATCAATTAAAGAAATTTAAATATACCCTGTATTTCAAATTTAAAATGTTTTATATTGCCATCTTCACTAAGAAAGTTATATTAATAAAATTTTACTCTAAATGACATGTTTTGAAAAATAAAAACCCAAATGTCTGATAGTAAGTAACAGAATGGGTTAAAGTAATTCTATCTAATCATTTCTCTCTCTCTCTCTCTCTCTCTCTCTTTTAAATTATACCCAAGACACTGGAAATGAGGGCTATGTTGAAAAGAGCATAGTAGGACAATTTTTTATATTTCAAACACCAAGTACTTCTTTTGAATACCAGAAACAAAAATAACTGAAGTAGATAAACATGTGTTGTTGTTTTTTTTATTTAAAAAACATTATTCCCTGTGTAGATGTAAAAACATCCAGGCATTTTATGACATTAAAACAACAATAAACACCATTAGAAATAGAGACAATAAGAAATGTAGGTTAATGACATTTCTTATTGTCTCTATTTCTAATACTAGCTAGTAATATAAGCCAAGAGAAAAGGGAAGTCTGTAGCATTGTACAATTTTATTGTCTCAAAAACACATCTAATTAGACCAAGTATTTTCTGGTTTTAGAAAGTCATCATGCGAATTCAAGTGGTTTTCTCTTATATTGGTTAAAGTTAACATTATGTTAACTCTCAAAGAGATAAAATATGCCTAACATTTGGTGGTGTCTAAGGTGCATATGAAGGAAGTACTTTTGCATCGTTTAAACATATTCCTATAGCACACCTTGATCTTAGCACTTGGTGAAATTGTCCTCTTGCTCCTCTAGCCTTTGCTAGCCTATAAAGTCCTTGAACTCAGAGATTTCTTGATCATCTTTTCCTGTCATTCACATCTCTGTCAAATGCCCGCCTTCCAAGGGAATCTTTCCTGAGCACAGTTTCTAAAGTATCTCTGTTCCCACAAAGTCATCTATGTGCTCAGTCTGCTTTATTTTCTTTATACTTCCTATGATCTGAATTTATATCAAATTAGTTCTTGGTTTCCTTGTTTATGTTCTGATTATTTTACTAAACTATAGGTCTGAGATCAGGGAATTTGTCAGCCTTGGTCAATAACTTATCTTCAGCCCTTAAGACAATGACTAACATAACATATGCCCAAAATAAATACTGGGTCAATAAGTAAATAAATACATGCTTTTATACTTCAGTGCAAAATATGGTACCCAATAGATAGTCTAAATATATTTCTTGAATAGAACTGAACTTCTAAAATTATCTTCCTGGTGTGGAAACTGGGCTGAAAGTACATAAGTAATTCTCTCAAGGTCACATATTTAAAAGTGGAGAATCTAAAACATGGGTCTGTGCGTATCTCATGTACCAGTCAGCACTGCTTCAGAGAGCTGAAAAAACAGAGTCAAAGGATGTTGATTTCCAGTAATTCGGCGTATTCAAGGCAGAAGCTTAGAGAATCTAGAGAGAAGGATAGTTCATCTCAAATGAGTTTTTACACAAGTATAGAATAAAAGTCAACTCATGAGTTATTTCTTTATGTCATTAACTGAAAGGAGATCCAAAGGCTTTACCCATCAGATACGGGTGATGTAGAAGTAATGTTCTGTGATAAAAGTTAAAGAACTCAAAATGAATTTTCTTTCAAAGGAACAGCCCACTTGCCTGTGGAAGTGGGCCAAGGCGGTACCTTTTGGAAGAACTATTTTTTTTCCCTTAAAAGTAGCCTTGAAACTGCTCCAGCTCTTGAAAAAAAATTTACTTGATATAAAACATTTCTTTGCTTTATTATACACATGGAAAAGGCATTTAGTTCTGAAAAAAAAATTGAATGGCCCATATCCATAGTGGAAGAGAATGCACCAGAACTAAGTTTATATGTACCCTGTGAGATGTTAAGTTCTGTTGAAAACTACTTTATCATGATGGCCAATCAAAGCAAGTGGCTTGCAAAATGCAGCCAAAGTAGCTGAAAGAATCAATCTGTTCATGTTTTTAGAATTGTTTACCTGAATCCTAATGTTTACCAAATATACATTTTAATAGCTGCTGCCTCTGACAATAATTAATAACTACTGTTAGCTGCTTCTGAAAATCTGCTCCTAGTTAGACATAATAAAAAACAGACATCAGCAGAGAATGACCTATGATTTCCTGGTGTAGTGGAAACAACATGCTAAAAAGTTAGTCCAGCTTAGTTTAAAATTTTAATGATCCCACTTACTCAAGGAGAAATACAGAGGAAGTTACCTTTCTGCTTTGCAAACTTGTTCCGAAAAGTAAACAGAATGATAGATGTGAAGCATCTAACCTAATGCTTGCCCAAAGTAGATGGGTCTCAGTAAGTCTTCTATAACCTATGTACAAGCTCCAAAACTGTTTGTGTTACCTGTGGCCCAAGCCAAATCACTAGTAGAGATTTTGATCTTTATTTGTACATCCTCAAGAATATGAAATGCTCCTTAATTCAGAGTTCATTGCAATGGTTTTTAAACCCTTCTGGTTTACTCCACTGTTTTTATGTCCCCATAGCTTCTCTGATACCTTTCACTTAGCTCTCTTCATTCCTCAAATTATAATAACAAGTAACAAATGTATTTTTTCTAACCCAAATCATGTCGGTACTTGATTTATGTTATTCATAGTTGGTCTCTGCTGAATGCTTGGGGCAAGTAGCCAGTTGCTTACAGAAAATTTCCTTATGATATACCCCTGCATAATAAAAGCAAATCAATATATTCGACCTTCAATCAAAAAGTGGTCTGGCTCTAGGGTGTAGGGCCTTCTATTTGAAGATTAGAGAATGAGTTACTAGCAGCTAGAATACCCTTCCAGCCTGCCATATTATTCCCAACATCTTGATCCTTAGCTCTATCATTCGAACTTGTTCTTGGTGTGTGGCCAAGGTGGCCACAGAGAAAACTGGAGAGATCTCTTTGGGTTACAAAAAAATCCAAGGTTCCTTAATAACTCTTGGCTTTCATTTGTTTCTTCTTCAACTTTGAAGTAGAACACAACTTGCCTTTCAAGTTGTGTTCTACTGCCTGCTAATGAAAGGCTTATCGTGAACAGAGGGGTGAAGCATTTTCACCTTCTTGCTGTTTTGTAGCTATAAATCTTAGCCCTATTCATGCTACACATGTTCTAGGTAAAGCCTTCCAAAGAAATCAAGTCAAATCACTTTAGATCAGAGCATCATCCCAATAGACCTTACTTACTCTCTGCCATTTTCAGCATTTAGGACCACTTTGCAGAATTTGGATTCCATGAGCTACCCATCACTTTACATCTCTGCTCCTATCCGAGGCACAGTGTTGTTACTGTTAGTGGTTCCAAAGACCTCTTGATTGCAAACTACGAAATGGCAGCCATTCTCTGGGCCTTCCACTTGTGCAGAGGAATGGGACAAGCATCCTTAAACCACCTTGAGTAGCTCTGACACTGATGTTGTCTCTCTATCCAAATTCTATGTCCATAGAATTTGAGCTTAAAATTAAATTTTACTTCACTTCATAAGTGAAAATTGATATAATGTCACAATAACTGATTTTCTTCCTAAAATTTTAGTTTTAGGCATTCTTTCTTGGGAATGTAAAATCAACAATTGTATTATATGTTCCATGTCTCTGTAATGTGGAGGCTATATTCTTAGAACCATAATAGCTCGTATTTGGACAAGGCCACATTTTCACCACAAAATTTCAATACTAACGTGGAGGATTTCTCTTTCTTAAATCTAGAAAGTAATGCTTTAATTTGAGGTATGGTTAAGCATATCAACAAAAGTCAAACTCTCTAAGAAACCATAAAAATGTAAAATCTGGTTCCAAATACCATTTTCTAGTTAAGTTATTTTGATTATGTATACATATACAAAATATATGTATAAAAATCACTGTATTTTAATTTGGAAGATTATTAAAGCTTATTTTGGACAGATTTAAAAAAAAAAGACCTACCTTTTTCCCTAGCTTATTGAGATATAATTGATATATAGCATTGTGTAAATTTAAGGCAAGCATCTGCAAACTATGGCCCACGGGCCGCATGAGGCCCCCTGAGGCCATTTATCCATCCCTTCCCCCCCCCCCCGCACTTCTGGAAGGGCCATCTCTTTCATTGGTGGTCAGTGAGAGGAGCACTGTATGTGGCGGCCCTCCAACGGTCTGAGGGACAATGAACTGGCTCCCTGTGTAAAAAGTTTGGGGACCCCTGGTTTAAGGTATACAACCTGATGACTTTTTTGTTTTTAGAGACAGAGAGAGAGTCAGAGATAGGGATAGATAGGGACAGACAGACAGGAATGGAAAGAGATGAGAAGCATCAGTCATCAGTTTTTCATTGCAACACCTTAGTTGTTCATTGATTGCTTTCTCATATGTGCCTTGACCATGGGCCTTCAGCAGACTGAGTAACACTTTGCTTGAGCCAGCGACCTTAGGTCCAAGCTGGTGAGCTTTTGTTCAAAACCAGATGAGCCCGCACTCAAGTTGGTGACCTGGGGGTCTCAAACCTGGGTCCTCCGCACCCCAGTCCGACGCTGTATCCACTGCGCCACCGCCTGGTCAGGCACCAAAACATGATGACTTGACACACACACACACATATTGTAAAATGATTACCACAACGAGATTAGTTAACACATCCATTGCCTCACAATATTATAATAATTTTTGTGTTCTGCGAACATTTAAGATCTAATCTCTTTGCAACTTTTAAGTACATATGTTAACTATAATTACTATGATGTACATTAAACCCCCAGATCTTGTTCATCTTATAACTGAAAGTTTATAATATTTGATCTATATCTCCCCGGCCTGACCTGTGGTGGCGCAGTGGATAAAGCGTCGACCTGGAAATGCTGAGGTCGCCGGTTCAAAACCCTGGGCTTGCCTGGTCAAGGCACATATGGGAGTTGATGCTTCCAGCTCCTCCCCCTTCTCTCTCTCTGTCTCTCCTCTCTCTCTGCCTCTCCCTCTCCTCTCTAAAATGAATAAATAAAAAAAAAAAATTAAAAAAAAAACAGAACTAATCTCCCCATTTCCCCCGCCCTCAGCCTCTGGTAACCACCATTCTACTCTCTTTTTCTTTCAGAGTTTGCCTTTTATTTTATTGTTTTAGATTCTGCATGTAAGATCTGACCTTTAGTTGAGTTGTATTTGAAGAAGCGCGATACCGTTCTCAAAAGTCCTTTCCTTGCACTTGTCTTGCACCCCATCACCTACTTCCATTAGCAGATAGTAAAACCTGACTTAGAAGAAATGTGTGTACATATCCTAAGTCTATTATGTCAATATTTTATGTTGCTTCTCAAAAAGCAAGATAATTCCTTACTCTTCTGCCATTGGAACAAGTTAAAAGTCTACTGTCTTAAACTATGCAGTTCCCAAGTTTATAACCACTCCTCCAGTCCTTTCAATATCTTTAGCTAAGGCATAGGAATGTTTGTTACCATGCCAATGATGGGTTCAAAGTGTACCTCTGTGTCCTCTCCGGCCAATGTCATCATCTCACACTCGTCTCTCTCACACACACTCCTGTACACACACACACATACACACACACAGTGCATCCTCAGGTACAGGTGCACATATGAAACACACTTGTGCATTGCTCAGGTGCACTGCATTTTCATGGTGCTGTCCTACTCCTTTGACACCCATCCTCTTGTCTCCTTCCTGTTTCTAGGGTTGGTCAGTAGTTTCTCTTTCTAGCTTTATTTTTTTCATTGACGTTTTTAAAATAGGTTAAAACTACAAAATTCAATATAAAAATTTAGGTTATGTCCCAGTAATTTCCAAAGCCAGCAGACTATCAGAATGCCAGTAAATTATCTGGTAGGTCTATTCTAATAGAAAATACAGTAAATCTGCTGTGAAGTCAAAGTAATTGTATTTAAAAAAAAACAACAACAACTCCATAGGTTGTTCTATTGGCCAAATTCCCTGTTTTTAGCTTTAAATTCTCAATACCTAGAACAAGGTGTATAACTAGCAGATGTTAATAAATATATGTTATATTAATTGCACAATCATTAGTTAATTGATATTGTAGCCAATAGGAGTGATAGTTGATGACAACATTGTGTTGTAGACCAGAATGTTAAATATTCCTCAAGGAAGTGTTTTCTTATTACAAAATTTTAGCAGAAATCTGGGTTCATTGGTAATATACAAATTTACTTAAAGCAGGACTGCCTAAATATTTTAATATCCTAATGTGAAAAATGGATCTGCAAGATATATATGCATCATTTCGCTTTGCGTCTTTCCCTGTTAAGTTAGTATCTATTGTTTTTTGTTTTAGGGGGCACCATAATGGGCCAGCAGCCTACAGAAAACAGTGTGGGGAAGGCTACTCCAGGACCGGCTCGGACCCTGACAGCCCATGCTGCTACTGCACGTCTATGTGGTGGTTGGGATCAAAGCTATCTAATTCTGGTTGCATGTTAGAATTTCTTGGGAACTTTTAAAACCCACAGATGTCTTGGCCTCACCTGTCATCAACTGAATCAAAATTTCTAAGGATAAGGCCAAATATTAGAATTTAAAATAATAAAACCCTCAGATGACTCTAGTGTGTTGATGGGATTGAAAATTATTGCTTGGAGACTGTTAGCAAATGTTAAATATACTATATTAAATTATTGGCTACCAATAACAGCTAATATCTATTGTTAATCTGGTGCCAGGCATTGTCCTCATGTATTTTCTACTAAATCCCCGTGTTTACTGTATGAGGCAGATACCACAATTATCACCATTTACAGCTTATAAAACGAACACATTAGGAATTTTTTTTAAAAAAAGCGATTTTCCCAAGGACATGCAAATGGTAAATTAGGGAGTTTGTGTCTAAGACAGTTTGATCCCAGAACTTGGGTTTTTAACCATTATACTACACTGATTTCCAAAACCCTTAATACTCTTGTTTCTCTTCATATCGTATAAATCTTTCGCCTTTTACCAAAACGCTTCTTTTGGGAGACTCATATGCTTAAAACTAACACATTATCTACATTTACTATACTGAAATACTAAGAAGAAACCTAATTAACTTCAATTTTAAGTTCCCTTTTTCATAAAATCAACCACTGTAATATATTGACCATTGTAAAATATTTTTGTATTTTTTCATCTTCTCCATCAGAAACTTCTGTTAGTAGTTGTACACACAGAACATAAAAGTTGTTCCCCTCTCTGGTTCCACTTTTGACAGTGGAATATAGAACTGAATTAGGCCAAATATTCATACTAGTAAAAGACACTGAAGCTGATTCAGGGAGTCAAAATAACTCATTCCTGCATTCTCTTGAGTCGTGAAAATATATTTACTGAATTAACATCAACTAAATATTAAACAATCCCTTAATCCAATTATAGTTTTTTTTTATAAAAAAACCCTCAGTTGAATGGACTCCAAATCACGAAACTATGAAATAATTGTGCGCATTTAACATTCTATTTCTCCTTCATTGAGAATCAAGGAAGATTGAGCAATTTAAAATCAGAGGCCTTCAAAAAGTGTATCACTATTGTTCCTTCTTCTGAAATTTTGTTCTACTAATTATCTGCATTTTAAATAATGTTAGTTTTCTCTTGGAATATTTTAGAAATCAACAGAGTTGGCTGATGTGACTTCAGAATCAATAAGACAGATAATCTTTTATTTGGAATTTAGGACATGCAAACTTGTATCGTTATTTATTCTTTTTGTCTTAGACATTCACACTGATATTGAAATTAGATATTAAGTCTCAAGGGTCTGTACATTCTTTCCCTTTTGATTCTTAGCTCCTAGCAATAAATGCATAAAGATGGATTGGTGGCGATTTGGGAGTACAGAACTGATCTCCTGTTTAGATTTCTGCAACAACTGTGACATATAACCATATTGATATTCTTCAGGCATTTGAAGGTCACAAATAAATATAAGTTATTAGATTGTTATTGATATATGTTTTCTATGTTATATTTATAATACTATTCTTAATATTTATTAAGAATATTTAGGCTATAAGCTATGGTATTATTCTTTTTCCATATTTACACTATATTAATGTTATGAGCTGTAGTCTGTACCCCACCTCCAAAGTCATATGTTGAAGTCCTAGCCCCAGTATCTCAAACTAAACTGTGACTGTATTTGGAAATAGAGCCTTTAAAAAGGCATTTAAGTTGAAATGAGGTCACTAGAATGGGCCCTAACCCATATGACTGTCCTTATATGAAGAGGAGATTATGGTGCTGACAGTTAAAGAGGGAAGGTCATATAGAGACTCAGGGAGAGGATGGACATCTGCCAATCCAGAGAGAAGCTCCAGGAGAAACCATCCCTGCCAACATCGTGATCTAAGACTTCCAAACTCCAGAATTGAAAAAAAGTAATTTCTATTGTTTTTTAAATCAGTGATACTTCATTATGGTAGTTTTAGCAAACGAATACAAATAATTTGGCCTATTATAGTCTTATGGGCATACTTACTGTTCCAGATAAAATAATGTCTTACATTTTCTTAGTGTTTTAAATTATTCAATTTTTTTTTTTGTATTTTTCTGAAGTTGGAAATGGGGAGGCAGTCAGATAGACTCCTGCATGCGCCCAACCGGGATCCACCTGGCATGCCCACCAGGGGCCAATGCTCTGCCCATCTGGGGCGTTGTTCTATTGCAACCAGAGCCATTCTAGCGCCTGAGGCAGAGGCCACAGAGCCATCCTCAGTGCTCGGGCCAACTTTGCTCCAATGGAGCCTTGGTTGCAGGAGGAGAAGAGAGAGACAGAGAGGAAGGAGAGAGAGAGGGGTGGAGAAGCAGATGGGCGCTTCTTCTGTGTGCCCTGGCTGGGAATCGATCCCAGGATTCCTGCATGCCAGGCCGATACTCTACCACTGAGCCAACCGGCCAGGGCCAAATTATTCAATATTTTATTTAGTTGTCTCATCGGGTTTTCATAAGCTCTGGCTGAATTCAAAGTGGGTCTTTATTTCTTTTTGATTGCTTTTGTGGAATGCAATTTGACCCCAAATGAATAAACAAATGGTGTTTATATTATTTTTATTTTTAAAATTAATTTATTAGGGGAATATTAGTTAGCATAATTGTATAGGTCTCAGGTGCCCAATTCAACAACACTTCTCTATACAACATATTGGGTGTTCACCCTTGTCCCAGTCAAGTCCTCGTCTATCACAATTTATCTCTCTGATACCCTCCTCTACCTCCTCCAATTCCAGCAATCACCGCTGTCATTCATGTCTATGAGTTATTTTTGTTTTTGTTTGTCTTTTTTCGACCTGATCCCTCCACCTCTTTTGCCCAACAATACCCACCCCAACAGCTCTCAACCTGCTCTCTGTGTATGAGGTTGTCTCTATTAGCTTGTTAGTTCATTTTGTTCATTAGATTTCATGTATGATTATAATCATATGGTACTTGTCTTTCTCTGACTGGTTTATTTCACTTAACATAATGCTCTTCAGGTCCATCTATGCTCTTGCAAAAGGTAAGATTTCCATCTTTCTATTGTGTAAATGTACCACAGCTTTTTCACCCACTCAACTACTGATGGGCACTCGGGCTGTTTCCAGATCTCAGCTATTGTAAATAATGCTGCAATGAACATAGGGGTGTATATATTCTTTTTACTAGTTAGTGTTTAAGGATTCTTAGGATATATTACCAGAAGTGGGATTGCTGGGTCAAAAGGCAGATTCATATTTAAATTTTTGAGATAACTCCGTACTGCCTTCCACAGTGGCTGTACCAAACTGTATTCTCATCAATAGTGCAGGAGGGTTCCCTTTTCTTCATCCTTGCCAGCACTTGTTGTCTGTTGATTTATTGATGATAACCATTCTGACAGGTGCAAGGTGAGGTGATAGCTCATTGTGATTTTAATTTGTATTTTCTGATGATTAGTGATGTTGAGCATCTTTTCATATGTTTATTGGCTACCTGTGTGTCTTCTTTAAAAAAGTTTCTATTCAAGTCCTTTGCCCATTCTTTTAATTGAATTGTGTTTTTGGTGTTGAGTTTTATAAGATTTTATCAATTTTAGATATTATTCCCTTATCAGATGTATTGGCAAATAGGTTGTGCAATTCAGTGGGTTGCCTTTTCATTTTGTTGATGGTTTCCTTTGCTATGCAGAAACCCTTTTAGTTTGATGTAGTCCCATTTGTTTATCTTTTCTCTCATTTCTCTCACCTGAGGAGATATATTTGAAAAAATATTGTTATTAAAAATGTGTAGTATTTCAGCCTGCTGGGAACTACCAGTGTCTCGTGGGAGAAACCTACTTAAGATGCAAGTTTATATCAAGAGGAAGAGGCCCTGGCCGGTTGGCTCAGCGGTAGAGCGTCGGCCTAGCGTGCGGAGGACCCGGGTTCGATTCCCGGCCAGGGCACACAGGAGAAGCACCCATTTGCTTCTCCACCCCTCCGCCGCGCTTTCCTCTCTGTCTCTCTCTTCCCCTCCCGCAGCCAGGGCTCCATTGGAGCAAAGATGGCCCGGGCGCTGGGGATGGCTCTGTGGCCTCTGCCTCAGGCGCTAGAGTGGCTCTGGTCGCAACATGGCGACGCCCAGGATGGGCAGAGCATCGCCCCCTGGTGGGCAGAGCATCGCCCCTGGTGGGCGTGCCGGGTGGATCCCGGTCGGGCGCATGCGGGAGTCTGTCTGACTGTCTCTCCCTGTTTCCAAGCTTCAGAAAAATGAAAAAAAAAATAAAAATTAAAAAAAAAAAGAAAAGAGGAAGAAGGGGAGACCTTCCAAGGTAAGCAAAGAAGACCTCCTGAATTTCTTTCTCCCTTAGTTTTTATTTATCAGAAGCAGAACAGAAGTAACAGATTACAAGAGAGAGAGGCCAGGTGATAAGGGGAAAGAATGATTAATGGCCGTTTTGCTGACGTGGAGAAAGGGCTAATTTGGGCCAGCACATTCTTTTTCTATTGCTGATTAACAAGCACAAAGTAAAGGGCACTCTAGAACCTCTAGGCTAATTTTATAAAGCCCGTTCACATGCATTCTTTTGTGTCTGCATAAAGGTCATTCACTCACACAGTTTCTTGGTGTTTGCATCCAAGGGACATTCACTCAAGGCTTTTAACTAAAGTTACCCAATCCAAGTCTTAGAGGGTTCAAGGTTAGATGGATGATTCCCTGCAGAAATTTCCTAGATTTTACTCTTTAAGTTATCCTCTCAAATTCTTGTAGTTTTGTGCCTAATATTTAAGTCTTTGATCTATTTGGATTTTATTCTTGTGTATGGTATAAGAAGTGGTCTAGTTTCATTACTTTTTTTTGCATGTATCTGTCCAACTTTCCCAACACCATTTATTGAATAGACTGTCTTTACTTCATTGTATGTTCTTTCTTCCCTTGTCAAATATTAATTGACCATATAAGCATGGGCTGATTCCTGGTCTCTCTATGCTGTTACATTGATCTATGTTTGTTTTTATGCCAGTGCCATGCTATTTTGGTTACTATGGCATTGTAGTATAGTTTGATGGCAGGTAGCATGATTCTTCCAAATTTGTTCTTCTTTTTCAAGATTTCTGGGGCTATTTGGGGTCTTTCATGGGCTGTATAAATTTTTGGAATATTTTCTCTAGTTCTGTGAAATACATTACTGGTCTCCTGATAGAAATTGCATTGAATTAATAGATTTCTTTTGATAATATAGACATTTTATTGATGTTTATTTTTTTCTGTCCATGAACTTAGTATATGCTTCCACTTGCTTATATGTTCTTCAATTTCTTTCTTCAGTGTCTTGTAATTTTCCAACTACAAGTCTTTTACTTCCTTGTATAAATGTATTCCTTAGAATTTTCTTTTATTTTGAAGCAATTGTGAATGGTATTTTTTTCTTGATTTCCTTTTCTGATAACTAATTTTTGGTATATAAAAATGCAACTAAATTGTAGATATTTATTTTATATCCTGGTATTTTACTGCACTTATTGATCAGTTCTAGTAGTTCTTTTGTTGAAATCTATAGGGTTCTCTGTGTACAGTATCATGTCATCAGCAAATAGTGACAGCTTTACTTCTTCCTTTACAATTTGGATGCCTTCTATTTCTTCTTTTTGTCTGATTTCTGTGGCTAGGACTTACAGTTTCTATATTGAATCAGAGTGCTGGCAGCTGAGATCCCTGTCATGTTTCTGGTCTTAAGGAATATGCTTGTATTTTTTTGCCCACTGAGTATTATATTGATTGTGGGTTTGTCAGACATGGTCTTTATTATGTTGAGATATGTTCCCTTTATTTTCTTTTTGCTAAAAGTTTTTGACAAATAGGTGCTGGTTTTTATCAAATACTTTATCTGAATTTATTGAGATGATTATTTGATTTTATCTTTTATTTATGCAATGGTGCTTATTCTAATAACTAGTTGAGAATTTATGTGAAGATAAATTTTTATAGAGAAACCTTTAAAAAACTAACTTTTCTATTTAAAGGAAGAAAATGGATTCTTCCCAAAATATGTCCAAAAATTATGACCATTTAGGAACTAAGTATGATGAATTTTAATGTTATCCTAAAGCTGAAATAAGATGTTGGAAGGCTTTGGTGCAAAATGTCAGAGACATCTGGCATTCTTGGTAGTGAACATAAGATATAGACTTATATTGTGGGCTCACTGGATTTTAAACATTAAATTTACCTGAAACTTTATACTGGATAGCAAACATAGTTTCAAAATTTGTCTTCAAATATGTTCTTGGGGAAAAAAATATCCACACCACATATCACTAGAAATCAATAATTGAAGAGTGTAATTTTAACAGACATTTTCTGTATTTAAATATTTTTTTCTCTATCATAGTTTTCTTTTTAGTTTTGCCCTCTTCTCTTTCAACACACTTCACATTTTTAAAAATTTTTTATTGATTTTAATTTATTCTGTTTACATAGATTCAAGTGATCCACCAAATATATCTACCCCCCACCCCTTTGTTCCCCTTGACATCCCCTTTACCCCCTCCCCCAATGCCTTCCCCCTTTCCCTTTATGATGTGCTGTCCTGCTCTCTATAATGCTGTCTTATGTACATATAATTTCACTAATCTCTTTTCCTTCTCTGATCCCATCTTCTCATCCCCTTTTCCTCTGACCACTTTCCCTCTGGTCCCTTTGATCCCGCCTCTACCTCTATTTCATTCCTCAGTTCACATTGTTCATCAGATTCCTCAAATGAGTGAGGTTATATGCTATTTTTCTTTCTCTGCCTGGCTTATTTCACTTAACATAATAGTTTCCAGGTACATCCACATTGTCGCAAAAGGTAAGATTTCCTTCCTTTCCATGGACACATAGTATTCCATTGTGTATATTTACCACAGCTTTTTAATCCACTCATCCACTGATGGGCATTAGGGCTGTTTCCAGATCCTGACTGTTATGAACAATGCTGCAATAAACATGGCGGCTCATTTCTTCTTTTGGATCAGTGTTTTAGTATTCTTATGATATATTCCTAAAAGTGGGATAGCTGGGTCAAAAGGCAGTTCCAATTTTAATTTTTTGAGGAATCTTCATACTGTATTCCACAGTGGCTGCACCAGTCTGCATTCCCTCCAGCAGTACAGAAGGATTCCCTTTTTTCCACACCCTCTCCAGTACTTATTATATGTTGTTTTGTTAATGAATGCCATTCTGACAGGTGTGAGGTGGTATCTTATTGTGGTTTTAATTTGCATTTCTCTAATGATTAGTGCAGCCCAGGCTCATGAATGTAGTCCCACCTACAGTGGCAGGGTGAAGGCCAGGGCTTGGAGACTGGGCATGCGCACACAGTCCCACCTGTGGAGGCGAGGTGGAAGCCACTGTGACAGCAGCAGCAGGAAAGCACCGGCAATGCCCGTGTCTGAATGCCTGAAAGGCAGCAGTGGTGGTGGCAGGCCTGCGGACAGACCACACCTTGGAAACACAAAAGCCATACCTATTGGACCCCTGTGGCCACACCCTTCTGAGGGTTGAAAAGAAAGAAAAATTAAAATAAAATAAAATAAAATAGAAGAAAGAATAGAATGACACCTGAGGCTAAGGGGCAAGCCACATCCAACACCTTACCTAACCCCTGATTTATAGGACTGAGCTCAACAAGTAGCCACCAATAAGAGGTGGCAGAAAGCAGATCTTAGGGGTACCTGAACATTTAAATGAACATCTTCCAGGCCAAAAGTAGATAAAAGCCAGCCAAGTTGATATTAACAATGGCACCTGGGCTCAGCAGAGGAAGCCATAAAATCTGGATCAAGTGTTTCTCCAAAACGATAGATAAAGGCCAGTCATAGGCAGTGACCCCCACTGGTCTGCACCAGGTTCCAGCAACAAAGGTCCAGGGAGGGCACATCCAGAAGCCAGATACAAAGAGCATCAGTTCAGGACCTAAAAACCCTTGTTAGAGTGACATCTTAAGGAAGGGCTCCTCACACCTGACCCAGTTAAAATATAGAAAACTGAAAAAAGGCTCTATTAGTTAAGAACACAACTCGAACAAGTCTGCAAACCACAAACAGAAACAATGGGCAGACAGAAGAACATAAGCATATGAATCAACAAGAAAAATCTCCAGAAAAAGATTTGTATGAAATGAAAATAATCAAATTACTGAACACAGAGTTTAAAATAATGATTGCTAAGATGCTTAAGGATCTAAAAGCTACAATGGATGGACTTAATGAGTACCTAAATAAAGAAATTTTAAGCATCAAAAAGGACACTGAAATCATAAAAAAGAAACAGACAAAAATAACAAACACATATCAGAAATGAAAAATACTACACTCAAAGGAATGAAAAGCAGTCTGGTTGAAGGAGAGGATCGAATCAGCAACATAGAGGACAAGATAAGTGAAAGCACAGAAGCAAAACAGCAACAAAAAAAAGAGGATTAAAAAATCTAAGAAAACTCTAAGAGAGCTCTGTGAGTATATGAAGAGGAACATTATCTACATAATAGGAGTTGCTGAAGGAGAAGAGAAAGAACAAGAATAGAGAACCTGATTGAAAAAATTATAGATAAAAATTCCCTAAATTGATACATGAAAGAGTCATACAGGTTCAGGAAGGAGAAAGAACCCCATTAAAAAAGAACCCAAAGAGACCTACATCAAGACACATCATAATATAAATACTAGAGATAAAGAGAGAATACTAAAAGCTCCAAGAGAAAAAAAATCAATGACCTACAAAGGAGCCCCCATAAGAATGACATCCTACTTTTCAACACAAACCCTTGAGCCAGAAAAAAATGGCAAGTAATATTCAATGTAATGCAGAAAATGCAGAACAAGAACCTACAACCAAGACTTCTTTACCCAGCAAGGCTATCATTTAAAATTGAAGGAGAAATAAAAAGCTTTTTAGAAAAAAAAAACAACTCAAGAAATTTATCACAACCAAATCAATGCTGCAAGAAATGTAAAGGGTCCTGCTGTAGACAGAACAAAGCAGAAAAAAATCTAGTAAAAGAGGAATGTATATTTAAAGAAAAAAATGGAAATAAACAACTACATATCAATAATAACCTTAAATGTAAATGGATTAAATGCTCCAATCAAAAGACATAAGGTAGCAAAAGGATAAAAAAAAAAAAAAAAGGACTTGTACGTATGCTATCTACAGGAGACCAACTTAAAAACAAAAGATACACATAGACTGAAAGTAAAACAACAAAAAAATATTTCATGCAAATAAAAATTAAAAAAAAAAGCTGGGTTAGCAATATTTATATCTGATAAAATAGACTTTAAGACAAAGGCAATAGTAAAGGATAATAAAGGTCACTACATTATGATAAAGGGAGCAATCCAACAGGAAGATGTAACCATTATAAATATCTATGCACCTAATATAGGAGCACCTAAATATATAAAGCAGACTTTGATGGACATAAAGGATGAGATCAACAGCAATACTATAATACAAGGGAATTTTAATACCCACTAACATCACTGTATAGATCCTCAAGAAAGAAAATTAATAAAGAAACAGTAAAATTAAGGGACACATTAAATCAACTGGATTTAATAAATATTTTCAGAACCTTTCACCCTAAAGCAGCAGAATATATATTCTATTCAAGTGCTCATGTTACATACCCTAGGATAGACCACATGTTAGGGCATAAAATGAGCTTCAAAAAATTTAAGAAGACTGAACTCATATCAAGCATCTTTGACCACAATGGCATGAAACTAGAAATCAACACAAAGAAAAACTGAAAAACACTCATACACCTGGAAACTAAACAGCATGTTATTAAATAACGAATTGGCTAAAAATGAGATCAAGGAAGAAATCAAAAATTTTCTTGAAACATATGAAAATGAGCATACAATAACTCAAAATCTATGTGAAACAGCAAAAGCAGTCCTGTGAGGGAAGTTCATAGTATTACAGGCATACCTTAAGAAGCAAGAAAAAGCTCAGATAAACAACTTAACCATGCAACTAAAAAAAGTAGAAAAAGAACAGCAAATATAGCTCAGAGGAAGTAGAAAGAATGAAATAATAAAGATTAGAACAGAAATAAATGACATAGAGTTCAAAAAAAAATACAGAGAATCAATAAAATGAAGAGTTGGTTCTATGAAAAGGTAAACAATATATATGAACCTTTAACCAGACTGACCAAGAAAAAAGGAGAGAGAACTCAAATAAATAAAATTAGAAATGAGAGTGCAGAAGTAAAAACTGACACAGCAGAAATATAAAGAATTGTAAGAAAATACTATGAAGAGCTGTATGCCAAAAAATTAGACAACTTACCTAAAATGGATAAATTTCTTGAAAAATATAATCTCTCAAAAATCAATCTGGAAGAATCAGAAAACCCAAATAGACTTATTAGAGCAAATGAGATAAAAACACATATCAAAAACTCCCAACAAACAAAAGCCCTGGGCCAGATGGCTTCACAGGCAAATTCTGAACATTCAAAGAAGAACTAACTTCTATCCTTCTTAAGCTATTTCAAAAAATTCAAGAGGAGGGAAGACTTCCAAGCTCCTTTTATGAGGCCAGCATAATTCTTTTTTTTTTTTTAATAAATTTTTATTAATGGTAATGGGATGACATTAATAAATCAGGGTACATATATTCAAAGAAAACATGTCTAGGTTATTTTGTCATCAAATTATGTTGCAAACCCCTCGCCCAAAGTCAGATTGTCCTCCGTCACCCTCCATCTAGTTCTCTGTGCCCCTCCCCCTCCCCCTAACTCTCTCCCTCCCTCCCTCCCATGTCCTCCCTCCCCCCCCACCCTTGGTAACCACCACACTCTTGTCCATGTCTCTTAGTCTCATTTTTATGTTCCACCAATGTATGGAATCATGTAGTTCTTGTTTTTTTCTGATTTACTTATTTCACTCCTTATAATGTTATCAAGATCCCACCATTTTGCTGTAAATGATCTGATGTCATCATTTCTTATAGCTGAGTAGTATTCCATAGTGTATATGTGCCACATCTTCTTTATCCAGTCTTCTATTGAAGGGCTTTTTGGTTGTTTCCATGTCTTGGCCACTGTGAACAGTGCTGCAATGAACATGGGGCTACATGTGTCTTCACGTATCAATGTTTCTGAGGTTTTGGGGTATATACCCAGTAGAGGGATTGCTGGGTCATAAGGTAGTTCTATTTTCAGTTTTTTGAGGAACCACCATACTTTCCTCCATAATGGTTGTACTACTTTACAGTCCCACCAACAGTGAATGAGGGTTCCTTTTTCTCCACAGCCTCTCCAACATTTGCTATTACCCGTCTTGTTGATAATAGCTAATCTAACAGGAGTGAGGTGGTATCTCATTGTAGTTTTGATTTGCATTTCTCTAATAACTAATGAAGCTGAGCATCTTTTCATATATCTGTTGGCCATTTGTATTTCTTCCTGGGAGAAGTGTCTGTTCATGTCCTCTTCCCATTTTTTTATTGGATTGCTTGTTTGTTTGTTGTTGAGTTTTATGAGTTCTTTGTAAATTTTGGATTCTGGAGGCCAGCATAATTCTGATCCCAAAATCAGGCAAAGAGAACATAAAGAAAAAAATTATAGGTCATTATCCTTGACGAATTTGATGCTAAAATCCTCAACAAAATATTAGCAAACTGGATCCAGTAATACATGAAAAAAATCATACATAATGATCAAGTGGGATTTATTCTGGGGAGGTAAGGCTGGTACAATATTTGCAAATCAATCAATGTGATTCATCACATAAACAAAAAGGAGAAAAACCACATGATAATATCAATAGATGCAGAAAAAGCATCTGATAAAATTGAGCACCCATTGATGATCAAAGCTTTCAGCAAAATGGGAATACAGGGAATATACCTCAACATAATAAAGGCCATCTATGACAAACCCACAGCCAACATCATACTCAATGTACAAAAGTTAAAAGCAATCCCCTTATGATTAGGAACAAGGTAGAGGTGTCCCCTATCACCATTCTTATTCAACACAGTTATGGAAGTCCTAGCCACAGCAATCAAACAAAAAACAAAAAAGAAAGAAAAGGCATCCAAATTGGAAAAGAAGAAGTAAAACTCTCATATTTGCTGATGATATGATACTGTACATAAAAAACCCTAAAGTTTCAGTCAAAACACTACTGGAATTGATAAATGAATTTAGCAAGGTGGCTGGATATAACATTAATACTCAGAAGTGAGAGGCATTTTTATACACCAGCAATGATCTGTCTGGTAGAGAAATTAAGAATACAGTCCATTTCACTATTGCAACAAAAAAAATTAAGTACCTTGGAGTAAATTTAACCAAGGAGTTTAAAGACTAGTACTTGGAAAATTATAAAACATTGATAAAAGAAATCAAGGAAGATACAAACAAGTGGAAACATGTACTGTGTTCATGGTTAGAAAGAAAAAACATCATTAAAATGTCTATATTACCCAAAGCAATTTATAAATTTAATGCATTTCCTATTAAAATACCAATGACATATTTCAAAGATATAGAAAAAATATTTCAAAAATTCATATGGAACCAAAAAAGAACACAAATAGCCTCAGCAATATTGAAAAAGAAGAATAAAGTGGGAAGTATCACACTTCTGGATATCCAGTTATTCTACAAGGCCATTGTACTCAAAACAACTTGGTACTGGCATAAGAACAGGCATATTGATCAATGAAACAGGATAGAGAACCCAGAAATAAACCCGCACCTTTATGGACAATTGATATTTGTCAAAGGAGGTAAGAGCATACATTGGAGTAAAGACAGTCTCTTTAACAATTGATGTTGGGAAAATTGGACAGGTACCTGCAAAAAAAATGAATCTAGACCACCAACTTACACCATTCACAAAAATAAACTCAAAATGGATAAAAGACTTAAATGTAAGTCGTGAAACCATAAGCATCCTAGAATAAAACATAGGCAGTAAGCTCTCTGACATCTTTCACAGCAATATATTTGCTGACTTATTCCCAAGGGCAAGGGAAATAAAGGACGGGATAAACAAATGAGACTATATCAAACTAAAAAGATCTTGCACAGCTTAAGACAATATGAATAAAATAAAAAGACAAACCATACAATGAGAGAACATATTCAACAATACGTCTGATAAGGGTTAATAACCAAAATTTAAAAGAACTTGTAAAACTCAACACCAGGAAGATAAACAAGCCAATCAAAAAATGGGCTAAAGACCTGGACAGTTGGTTCAGTGGTAGAGCATCGGCCTGGTGTGCAGGAGTCCCAGGTTCGATTCCCAGCCAGGGCACACAGGAGAAGCACCCATCTGTTTCTCCACACCACACCCCCTCCTTCTTCTCTGTCTCTTTCTTCCCCTCCCGCAGCCAAGGCTCCATTGGAGCAAAGTTGAACCCGGGTGCTCAGGATGGCTCTGTGACCTCTGCCTCAGGTGCTACAATGTCTCTGGTTGCAACAGAGCGATGCCCCAGATGGGCAGAACATCACCCCCTGGAGGGCATGCCAGGTGGTTCTTGGTCGGGCGCATGGGGGAGTCTGTCTGACTGCCTCCCTGTTTCCAACTTCAGAAAAATACAAAAAAAAAAAAAAAAAAAAAAAAAAAAAAAAAAAGAAAACAAAACAAAAAAAAAATGGGCAAAAGAAATAAATAGACACTTCTCCAAAGAGGACATACAGATGGCCAATAGGCAGAGGAAAAAATGCTCAACATCACTAATCATTAGAGAAATGCAAATTAAAACCACAATGAGATATCACCTCAGACCAGTCAGAATGGCGCTCATTAACAAAAAAACACATAATAAGTGCTGGCGAGTACATGGAGAAAAGGAAATCCTCCTGCACTGCTGATGGGAATGCAGACTGGTGCAGCCACTGTGGAAAACAGTATAAAGATTCCTCAAAAAATTAAAAATGGAACTGCCTTTTGACTCAGCTATCCCACTTTTAGGAATATATTCCAAGAACACAACATCAAAGATTCAAAAGAAGAAATGCACCCCCATGTTTATTGCAGTATTGTGTATAATAGCCAAGATTTGGAAACAGCCCATGTTTATTAGTGGCGCAGTGGATAGAGTGTCGGACTGGGATGCGGAGGGCCCAGGTTCGAGACTCTGAGGTCGCCAGCTTGAGCGCGGCCTCATCTGGTTTGAGCAAAGCTCACTCACCAGCTTAGACCCAAGGTTGCTGGATTGAGCATGGGGTTACTCAGTCTGCTGTAACCCAATGGTCAAGGCACATATGAGAAAGTAATCAGTGAACAACTAAGATGTCGCAACAAAAAACTAATGATTGATGCTTCTCATCTCTCTCCATTCCTGTCTGTCTGTCCCTATCTATTCCTCTCTCTGTCTCTGTAAAAAAAAAAAAAAGCGGTAGTACATATACACAATGGAATACTATGGGGCCATGAAAAAGAAGGAAATCATACCTTTTGCAACAACATGAATGGACCTAGAAACTATTATGTTAAGTGAATTAAGCCAGGTGGAGGAAGAAAAATATCATATGACCTCACTCATTTGAGGAATCCAGTGAACAATATGAACTGAGAAATGGAATAGAAGCAGAGGTGGGATCAAAGGGACTGGATGGAAAGCAGACAGAGGGAAAGGGGATGATAGAAAGGGATCAGAAAAGGGAATGAGATGGTGAAATTATACACACATAACACAATATTATAGAGAGCAGAAACCTAATCCTGGAGAGAAGGGGGAGGGTGTTGCAGGGAAGGGGGGAAAGGGGGATTGTAGGGAACACAGGGGAGAGGGGTATGCATTAAGGGGGACACTAGAATCTATGTAAACACAAGAAATTAAATTAAAAAATATATATATACTCTCATTTTGTGGTCTGTCTTTTTATTTTGTTCATATTGTCTTTTTAGTTTCATATAGTCCCATTTGTTCATCCTGTTTTTTATTTCACTTGCAAGTGGAGATAAATTAGCCAATATATTGCTGTGAGAGATGTCAGAGAGCTTACTGCCTATGTTTTCTTCCAAGATGATTATGGTTTCACAGCTTACCTTTAAGTCTTTTATCCATTTTGAGTTTATTTTTGCGAATGGTATAAATTGGTGGTCTAGTTTCATTTTTTTGCAGTTACCTGTCCAATATTCTCAACACTATTTGTTAAAGAGACTGTCTTTACTCCATTGTATGCTCTTACCTCCTTTGTCAAATATCAATTGTCCATAAAGGTGTGGGTTTTCTGTTCTGTTCCTTTGATCTGTATGCCTGTTTTGAGTACAATGACCTTGTAGTATAACTTGATATCAGGAAATGTGATACCACTCACTTTTTTTTTTTTTCAGGATTGCTGAGTCTATTCGTGTTCTTTTTAGTTCCATATGAGTTTTTGGAATATTTTTTCTATATCTTTGAAGTATGTCATTAGCATTTTAATAGGAAATGCATTGAATTTATAAATTTATAAATTGCTTTGGGTAATATAGACATTTTAATGATGTTTATTCTTCCTATCCATGAACACTATATATGATGCCACTTGTTTGTATCTGCCTTGATTTCTTTTATCAATGTTTTATAATTTTCTGAGTATAAGTCTTTAAGCTCCTTGGTTAAATTTACTCCTAGGTATTTTATTTTGTTGTTGTTGTTGTTGCAATATTGAAGAGGATTGTTTTCTTAATTTCTCTTTTAGACATTTCATTGCTGGTGTATTAAAATGCCTCCAATTTCTAAATATTAATTTTATATCCTGCCACCTTGCTGAACTCATTTATCTGGTCCAGTAGTTTTTGACTGAGACTTTAGGGTTTTTATGTATAGTATCATATTATCAGCAAATGATGATAGCTTTACTCCTTCTTTTCAAATTTGGATGCCTTTTATTTCTTCTTCTTGTCTGATTGTTGTGGCTAGGATTTCCAGAACTATGTTGAATAACAATGGTGAAAGAAAGAACCCCTGTCTTGTTCCTGATTTAAGGGGATTGCTTTTAACTTTTGTCCATTGAGTATGATGTTGGCTGTGGGTTTGTCATAGATGACCTTTATCATGTTGAGGTTTGTTCCCTGTATTCCTACTTTGCTGAGAGTTTTGATCCTAAATAGGTGCTGGATTTTATCAGATGCTTTTTCTGCATCTATTGATATTGTCAGTTTTTCTTCTTCATTTTGTTTATGTGATGAATCACATTAATTAATTTGCCAATATTGTACCAGCCTTGCCTCCCGAGAATAAATCCCACTTGATCATAAAGTATGATTTTTTTTTATTGCTGGATCTGGTTTGCTATTATTTTATTGACAATTTTAGCATCTATATTCATCAGGGATATATATTTTTCTTTCTTTGTAGTGTCTTTGCCTGGTTTTGGAATAAGGATTATGCTCAACTCATAAAAGGAGCTTGGAAGAGTTCCCTACTCTTGAATTTTTTGAAATAACTTGAGAAGGATAGGAGTTAGGTCTTCTTTGAATATTTGGTAGAATTCGCCTGTGAAGCCATCTGGCCCAGGGCTTTTTTTTGTTGGGAGTTTTTGATAATTTATTCAATCTCATTTGTTGTAATTAGTCTGTTTAGGTTTTTTGATTCTTCCAGATTGATTTTTGAGAGATTATATGTTTCAAGGATTTTATCCATTTCACCTAGGTTGTCTAATTTTTTGGCATACAGTTCTTCATAGTATTTTCTTACAATCTTTTGTATTCTTCTCTGTCAGTTGTTACTTATCCACTCTAATTTCTAATTTTATTTATTTGTGTTTTCTCTCTTTTTTCTTGGTGAGTGTGGTTAAAGATTTGTCAATCTTGTTTACCTTTTCAAAGAACCAGCTCTTGGTTTCATTGATCTTCTGTATTTTTTTTTTTTTTTTTAGTCTCTATGTCATTTACTTTGACTCTGATCTTTATTATTTCTTTCCTTCTACTTCCTCTGGGCTTTACTTGCTGTTTGTTTTCTAATTCTCTTAGATTCAGGGTTAAGTTGTTTATTTGAGCTTTATCTTACTTCTTAAGTTATGCCTGTAATGCTATGAACTTCCCTCTCAGGCCTGCATTTGCTGTGTCCCTTAAATTTTGAGTTGTTGTATGTTCATTTTTATTTGTATCAGGGAATTTTTTTATTTCTTCTTTGATCTCATTGTTACCCCATTCGTTATTTAATAACATGGTATTTAATTTCCAAGTGTTTGAATGTTTTTCCAGTTTTTCTATTGTTTTTGATTTCTAGTTTCATGCCATTGTGATCAGATAAGATGCTTGATATGATTTTAAGCTTCTTAAAATTATTCAGACTCATTTATGTCCTTACATGTGGTCTATCCTAGAGAATGCACCATGAGCACTTGAATAGAATGTATATTCTGCTGCTTAAAGTGAAAAGTTCTGAAGATATCTATTAAATCCAGTTGATGTATTGTGTCCTTTAAGGCTGCTATTTCTTTGTTGATTTTCTTGCTTGTGATCTACCCAGTGATGTTAGTGGGGTATTAAAATCCCCTAGTATTATAGTATTGCTGTTGATCTCACCCTTTATATCAATCACAATCAGCTTTATATATTAGGTGCTCCTATATTAAGCACATAGATATTTATAATGGCTTTATCTTCCTGTTGGATTGCTCCCTTTATCATTATGTAGTGACCTTCTTTATCCCTTATAGGCTATTTTTTCATATATAAGTATTGTTACTCCAGCTTTTTTTTCATTATCATTTGCATGAAATATTTTTTCATCCCTTTACTTTTAGGTTATTTTTATCTTTTGTTTTGAGGTGGGTCTCTTGTAGACAGCATATGTACAAGTCCTATTTTGTTATCTACACAGCTTCCTTACTTTTTTGATTGGAGCACTTAATCCATTTACATTTAAAGTTATTATTGATATGTAGTTGTTTATTGCCACTTTATTCTTTAAATCTACATTCCTCTTTTTCTCGATTTTTTTCTTTTTTTCCCTTTGTTCTCTTTACAACAGGACCCTTAACATTTCTTTTTTTTTTTTTTTTTTTTTTTTTTTTTTTACAGGGACAGAGAGAGAGTCAGAGAGAGGGATAGACATGGACAGATAGACAGGAATGGAGAGAGATGAGAAGCATCAGTCATCAGTTTTTTTTTGCGACACCTTAGTTGTTCACTGATTGCTTTTTCATATGTGCCTTGACCGTGGGCCTCAGCAGACCAAGTAACCCCTTGCTTGAGCCAGCGACCTTGGGTCCAAGCTGATGAGCTTTTGCTCAAACCAGGTGAACCCATGCTCAAGCTGGTGACCTTGGGGTCTTGAACCTGGGTCCTCCACATTCCAGTCCAACGCTCTATCCACTGTGCCACTGCCTGGTCAGTCTTAACATTTCTTAATGCATTGCTTTGGTTTTAATGAATTTCTTGAGTGTTTTTTGTTTGTTTTTTTGTTATTGTTTTTGTTTTTTGCCTGGGAAGCTTTTTATTTCTCCTTCAGTTTTAAACAATAGCCTTGCTGGATAAAAAAGTCTTGGTTGGCCCTGGCTGGTTGGTTCAGTGGTAGAGCGTCGGCCTGGCGTGCAGCAGTCCAGGGTTCGATTCCCGGCCAGGGCACACAGGAGAAGCGCCCATCTGCTTCTCCACCCCTCCCCCTCTCCTTCCTCTCTGTCTCTCTCTTCCCCTCCTGCAGCCGAGGCTCCATTGGAGCAAAGATGGCCCAGGCGCTGGGGATGGCTCTTTGGCCTCTGCCCCAGGTGCTGGAGTGGCTCTGGTCAAGACAGAGTGATGCCCCAGAGGGGCAGAGCATCACCCCCTGGTGGGCAGAGCGTCGCCCCCTGGTGGGCGTGCCGGGTAGATCCTGGTCGGGCGCATGCGGGAGTCTGTCTGACTGTCTCTCCCCATTTCCAGCTTCAGAAAAATACAAAAAAAAAAAAAAGAAGAAGTCTTGGTTGTAGGCTCTTATTTTGCATTACTTTGAATATTTCTTGCCATTCTCTTCTGGCCTCAAATGTGTCTCTTGAAAAGTAGAATGCCATTCTTATGGGGGCTCAGTAGGTGATGGACTGCTTTTCTCTTGTAGCTTTTAGTATTTTTTCTTTATCTCTTAACTTTAGTATTTTAATTATGATGTGTCTTAGTGTAGGTCTTTGAGTTCTTCTTTAATGGGACTCTGTGCTTCTTGAACTTGGATACAGTTCATGTTTTATCCCTAGCTCAGTAATTTTATTTCTTTAACTTTAAAAAGTTTAAAATGTGTAGAGTAATAATGCTTGCTTCATAAATGTTGTTTTAAAGTTGTATAAAGTGAAACACTTCAAGTTTCTCTAGATTTATTTTCACAATCTAGGAGCTCAAATAATTGTGGGTATTATTATTAGTAATAATAATTAAGTATCCTTCAATAGTTCTCTATTTGTGACTTCACAAAGATAAATTATTATGTGGGGTGATTATAATATAATTTTCAATATACTTGATGCATATCTTCAAAATATAGTTAAAGATTTTCCAGAGCATATAAAGACTATATTATTAGTAATGTAATAAAACCTGTTTATGTGCAATATTTTGCTTAATCTTCAAAAAAATTTCTGAATTGGTAATATTAACCTGTATTTACAGATGTAAAATCTGGTTCTAATTGGAAGCATCCATGACGTGCCCCAGCAAAACCATACTGTCCCACCCAAGGTTCTTCTCCTTCTGCCATAATTAAATTTTAGGGATTTTAAACTTTGGCCATTCCTGCTTGGTAAGCTATAAAACAAAACACAACATAAAAATATTGCACACAGTACCATTTATTTTATTACCTTCTATCTTTTGGTAAGTAACAGTCTATAAGGAGATACATGGGGCTCTTAGCCTTTTCTGGATAGGATTCATATTGATAATTTGACACCTAATTCTCTCCTACTCCTGAGAGTCCTCTCACAGCGCAGGAGTTGTCAGCTGTTTCTGTGAGAGACATCATTAGACACAGCGAGAGAATCTTTTTGGTATGTCTTCTGTAATGATGGTAACTTGTTTTTCATTTTTTTATGAAAGAGCCCTCTTTTCCTCTTAGATTGCAAATCAAAACCTGATGGACTTCTGCTCTAATGCTCTATTTTTTTCCTTGTAGATGCTCTCAACTTTGTAACTGAATAACATTTTCCCTGTTGTTTTAAGCTTAGAGGACATTTGAGTCCCTCTTTTTCAAGTGGTTACCACCTGGTGTATCCTGTGTCCTGCCCTCGCTCCTGGTTCCCTTTTCCTTTCCTCTTTCATAATCTTTTGCTTCCATTCCTTCTACAAGCTGGACATTATTTTTATTTTGTTACACCTTATGCATTTCTGTAAATACATAATCCCCTCCTGGAAAAAATCAATCAACCAGCTTCAGCTTCTGTATGGAATTAACTGTTTGACTTCAGGATACCTGGGTGTTCCAAAGGAAAACTCGGAGATGTCATGTTTTTACTTTTAGTTTACCCAGCCAACACAGAATGCAGCAGCTCTGGGATCCATTAGAGACGAGGTACTGCTTCTGAGCAGCAAATGCCCCCATTAAATGACAGCATTCCAGCAGAGGGTTGTAAGCAAGTTTCCCAATGTGAAAATTATTAGACCACAGAATACTTTGTTGAAGAAAAGTAGGAAGGAAAAAATAAGGCCTCTGTTACTAGTCATTTAAAAAGATTAGACAAGACATTGAGAATTATACCATAGAAAACTAGATTGACTAGAAGACCCTAGACTCTCATTTATAAATGAAAATGAATGGATGAAGATTCTGTTTAGCCAAGAGAGAAAAGCATTCCTTTATATAATACATTAATGTCTTGCAAAACATTTATTTAAAATATTTCAAATAGTGCCATCCAACTGTCTTTCCTTGCCACTGACCTCCTACCCAGCCCCTTTAAATTGGGCAACAGGAGATGTAGTAGTGAACATACTATCTTTGTAATTTCACAAGCCCCTCAGCTGGAGTCTAGGATCAATTCTCACACTTTAATCCTATCTGCCAAAGAAGTTTTAAACTGCATAACTGACAAATAACTTCAGCTGTAACTCATGGATCATTTCTTCATGGGAAACAGTTGCAGCTTGTTTTTAGTACAAATCACCTTACAACGCTATGAAAGCTGAGGGGTCATACCAAGACCAACCGACTCCATGAATGAAAACAAACAGAAAAATGAAACAAAGAGCACCAACAAAACAATTGCCAGGCCTGATGTTTTTCCTGGGAGACACATTCTGGACCTAACTTCATTACATTTTTTATTCTCAGTCAATATTTGTTTTTTTTTTCCATATATATATTTTTATTCATACTCTTCCAGTTCTCTTACAAAGGTATTCTGATCACATCATAATTTTTCCTTCCTAATTAAATTATTTTTGCTTCAGTAAAAGCAGTATATGTAATGCATTTAGATGGTTGTGTTCTTTGAATTGCATGTATATATTTGAAAAAGATGATAATTTTTCTGTTTTTTATATATCAAAACTTCATAATGCTTATCCAGATTTTCCTGTATATCCAATTGCCTTTATGTTTGTTAGACATCCGCACTCAGGCTTTTCAAGGGAAGGGCAATATCTCCAATGTTGCATTTACCCTCTTCCTTCTCTACACCTCATTCTTTTTTCCATGTTCCTAGTTCAGTGAATATCATGGCCATTTCGCTTTCCCTTACTGAGTACATGCAATCCAATACCTCCTGAAAAGTTCCAGAATGCATCTTCCTCTTTCCCTAGTGCTACTATAGCCTCTAAGCTGAATTAATGTCATACGTCCATGTGATGGTTAATTTTATATGTCAACTTGATTGGGCTAAGTGATCCCAGAAAGATGGTAAAACCTTAAGTTTGTCAGTGAGGTGTTTTTTTGTTTGTTTTTAAGACAGAGAGAGAGACATAGAGTGGTAAGATAGGAACAGACAGACAGGAAGGGAGATGAAAAACATCAATTTTTCATTGTGGCTCCTTAGTCTCCTTAGTTATTCATTGGTTGCTTTCTCATATCTGCCTTGACTGGGGGGCTACAGCAGCACAAGTGACCCCTTGCTCAAGCCAGCAACCTTGGGCTCAAGTTAGTGACCATGGGGTGATGTCCACAATCTTACACTCAAGTCAGCAACTGCTCTCAAGCCAGTGAGCCCACGCTCAAGCCTGATGAGCCTGCGCTCCTGCCGGTGACCTCAGGGCTTGGAACCTGGGTCCTTCACGTCCCAGTCTGATGCTCTATCCACTGCATCACTGCCTGGTCAGACGAGGATGTTTCTGAAAGAGATTAGCATTTGACTCAGTAGACTGAGTGAAAAGATACATACTTACCAATATTACCCAGCATCATGCAATCCATTGAGGGCCCAAATACAACAAAAGAAGGTGCAGGAAGGGCAAATTATCTGCATCTTTTTTAGTTGGGATGGTCATTTTCTCCTGCTCTTGAGTATCAGAGCTCCTGGTTCTCAGGACTTCACACTCGGGGACTTACATCAGTGACACCCCCACTAATCTGTCTCCCTAGAATTTGCAGGGTGTCAGATTCGGCCTTCCTGGGTCTTCAGCTTGTGCGCAGCAGGCTGTGGGACCCCTCAGCCTCCAGAACACTGTGAACCAGTTCCTTCTCTTATGTAAATCTCTTGGTCCTGGGGAACTCAGACAAATACAGCTCCCAATACTGACTCATCTAGATTTAGTTCTTGTATTCCTTGCATTCATTCTCCAGATGTAATCAGAAAGATCATCAATAAAAGCTGACATGATCATGTCAGTCTCCTGTTTAAAACTTTTTGATGTGGTTGTGGTTTATTTCTTTTCTTTCTTTTAGAAGTAACCTTTAAGCTTCTTTGGCAAAAGTTGTTTTATTTTTTTATCAAACATAAAATGTAGCCACTGTTAACTTGATGATATGCTGCAAATGATAAATATAAACAAGGACTTTAAAAAGTTATTCTTTGCCTCTTAATAAGGCTGTACTTAAAATTTTCCAAAGATAAATCTGTTTAAAAATAACCTCTTAATGTATATTTTAGAAACAATATAGCATGAAAATTAATTATAATCAATATTTATATGAATGTAAAATGCAGGTCTTTCAAAAACTTCATTTTGTCAAAAAGTGCTTACCATAAAAAAATACTACAATGCATTTTATAGTAGAATCCTGAATAACTTCTTTTATATACTGAAATAATTATGTATACATTCAGATAGCAAAGATAAAATATTGGTCACATTTTTCCATTTGGAAAACTTTAGTGTTTCTTTGAGTAACATGATAAAAATCTCAGTTTAACAAATAGTGTAAGTTTGTAGTTTATTCCCGGCTCTGTGACTTTTCCTGTTTAGTTTTTAGCTTACTTGGTTACATAAGCATTGCTTTTGCTTAAAGGTCAGCCAAGAGTAAAGTTATATCTTGCTGGAGGTGAGATATAAACAATGTCTGATCTTGCCCTGCAATTTTTCTTAAATCTTCCACAGAGCTTGGTGAAATTGTGCCAGTATTCATAAAAAAAGATTATGTTTTAGAATCTGTATTGTATTATTCAATAAATATTTCAAGGTGTCTGCAAACAGGGATTATAATGGGTATTATATTTCAGGAAACCAGAAGGTATCAACCCAAGGAATTAAATAAAACATTCATGTTTGATGCTCGTATAAACTGTAATTTAAAATAAAATGTGTGTAAACTTCTTTTTCCTTTTGTTTCATTTTCTTGTCATGAGATAATACAGAATAAAATGAAAAAAGACCAAAATGGAAGGAGATAAAAAGTCTAAATTTGAGTTACACACTGAACAGCAAGGCCCTTTTTATTATTAATTTAATTTATTGGGGTGACATTGGTTTGCAAAACAATACAGGTTTCAAGTATACAAAAAAAAACCCCACACCACATGCATACCATGTCGAGCGCTCTCCAAAAGGATATGGATATATATATATATATATATATATATATATATATTATAGGAGACAGAGAGAGAAAAAGGAGGAACAGATAGGGACAGAGAGACTGGAAGGAAGAGAGATGAGAAGCATCAGTTTTTTATTACGGCATCTCAGTTGTTCAGTTTTTTATTACAGCATCTCAGTTGTTCATTGATTGCTTTCTCATATGTGCCTTAACTGGGGGGCTTCAGACAAGCCAATAACCCCTTGCTCAAGCCAGCAACCTTGGACCCAAGCCAGTGACCTTGGCAACAAGCCAACAACTTTTGGGCTCAAGCTAGCAGCCATGGGATCATATTTATGATCCCATGCTCAAGTTGTTGACCTCGTGCTCAAGCTGGTGATCCTGTGCTCAAACCGGAGGAGCCCACAATCAAGCCTACAATCTCAGAGTTTTGAACCTGGGACCTCAGCATCCCAGGTCAATGCTCTATCCACTGCGCCACCACTGATCAGCATGTAATGTTTTTCCTTATCTATTATAACCTTTGCTTTAAAGTCAATTTTTTCTCATGTAAGTATTGCTACTCTGGCTTTTTTTTCCTCCATAAATACATCTTTTTACATCCTTTTGCTTTCAGTCTTTGTGTATTTTTGTTCTCATGTGGGTCTTTTATAGACAGAATAAATATATGTTTTGTTTCTTTTTTTAGCTATCCTCTGTCTTCTGATTGAAACATGAAATCCATTTACATTTAAAGTTATTAATAGTTATGTATTTATTATCATTTTATTATTTATAACTATTTTCTGGGGGTTTTTTTTCTTCTTCTTCTTCTTAAAGAAGGCCCTTTAACATTTCTTGTTATACTGCCTTGGTAGTAATAAACTCTTTTGACTTTTTCTTATTTGAAAAATTTATTTCACCTTCAGTTTGAATGATACCTTTGCTGTGTAGAGTAGATTGGTAGTAGGATCTTGCTTTTCTTCACTTTTAATATCTCATGTCTCTTTCTTCTGGTATGAAATGTTTCTGTTGAGAAATCAGCTGACAATCTTATGAGAGCTCCCTTGCAGGTGATTGTCTTTTTCTTGCTGCTTTTAAAATTCTCTCTTTGCCTTAAAATTTTGCCATTTTATTATGATGTGTCTTGCTATGGACCTCTTTTGGTTCATCTTGATTGGCACTCTCTGTGCTTAATGGAGTTGTGTCTTCTTTTTTCACCAGATTAAGGAAGTTTTCAGCCATTATTTCTTCATATAAATTCTCAGTCCTTTGCTCTCTCTTCTCCTTTTGGTCCCCATATGATATGAATGTTGTTATACTTTATATTGTTTCAAAGGCTCCTTCAACTCTCTTCACTTAACTTTTTAATTTGATTGCTGTGAGTTGGTGTTTTTTGCTACTTTGTCTTCGAAATCTCTGATTTGGTCCTCTGCTTCATCTAACCTGCTATTGATTCCATCAAGTGTATTCTTTATTTATGATACTGTATTCTTTATGTCTGACTGTTTTGTTTTTTTATGGTTTTTATGTCCTTCTTTATGCTATTGGAATTCTCATTGTGTTCCTGGTGCAACCTCGTAACCATTGTTTTGAACTCTGTGTTTTGTAGCTTGCTTGTCTCCATTTCATTTAGTTCTTTTTATGGACATTTCTCCTGTTCTTTCATTTGGGGCCTGTTTCTCTTTCTCTCCATTTTGGCTGCCTCTCTGTATTTGTTTCTGTGTACTAGGTCACTCTGCTAAGCCGTGGTATGGTGGCCTCATTTAGTTGGTGTCTTATGGGGCTCAGAGGCAGTCTCCCTAATTGTTTACACTATGTGGTCCATGAATGTCACTTGTGAGGATTATGTGAGCTGTCCTGTTGTAGTTGAGACTTGATTGCTATTGTCCCACTCACTTATGGATGGGGTTGTCCCTCCATCACATTATGAGGACTGACTCCCAGTGCACTGTATGAGTTCCTGGGTGGGCAATGGTTCCACAATGCTAAATTCACCCCAACAGAATCTAGTGTCTGCTGCAGTCTTCCTTTGTATGTTCTTGTTGTGAAGCTAGTTTGGTCAGACTCTGATATGGTGTGAACCTTGGTTGTATTTGTTCTTGGGCCTCCTGGTTGGGGATCTAGTGGCAGTCAATGTCTGGCACTGCCAATGCCAGGGCCTGGGCTACCAGTTTGTAGTCACAAAATGATGCACAGTTTGTGGCTACCTCTGCTGGAACAGGGGAATGTGTGGGAAAAACAAGCTGTGCACCAAGGCCAGTTTCTACCAGCACCAAGCCCTAGAAGCCAGGTCAGCAAAATGCCCAAGGTTCCCCAGGGATGCCCTTTTTCTGTTAGTTGCCTATTAGGCTTAGTTACTAAAGGAGCCTCTGCCAGATGTGAGTTGCTTGAGGGAGGCTTTCAGTGAGTCCCCAGGTAACGCAAGTGTTGCTCACCCAGTTGGTACAAATTCAAATTCAATGTTAGAGCTGGGTTTGAAGCCACTTAGCAATAGTCTCAGGGCATACCAAGGTCATTCACCACCTGTCACATGCCTGTGGACCTTTGTTGTGGGGCTATGTCTTAGAGATTCATTAGGGTGATGTCAGCAATATTTATCAGGCTTACAAAGACCAAGGTTTGGCCTTGTGCAGGGAGGGCTCTACACAGGACTGCTAGTCTGGTGTGCACATGTAAAATGGCCCCGCCTAAAAGTTACACAATTCAGTTCTTTCCAGAATTTGCTTGAACCTACTGGGAAGTCTTTTCTAGAGATGACCAGGCAGGCCACTGCTGGCTGACAATACTGTATAACACCAGCTCAGCAAGGCAGGGCCAATCGACAGTAACAACAGGGCACATTGGTGGCAGCTATTGCTTATTTGGTGTGTGTGAACCCTTGAGAGATTTTAGGAAAGCATGCAGCATGAGCAAAATCAAGCTGCTTATGCAGAAGAGTTGCTAGAAGAGGTTCAGCTGTATGCATGGATTAGGTGGGGTGGGGTCTTGGGGAATCAGTGGAGCAAATTCTGTCAGCATGGAGAGCATAGATTTGGTGCCTACCTGTGCCAGGCAGGCTGAGTGAGAGAAGATTCAACAAAAAGACAAAGGCACCTACCAGCACTTCAGTCCCTGGAGAGAGCTGTCCAGATCCCTGCCTCTCCAGCCCTCACCATAAAGGTAGTCAGTTTGGTATTTCCCTCATCTGTCTCTGGTGCTTTTTGAGCTGCTGTCTCTATACTAGATCCCAGAGCAAGTGCGTTTGTTATCAAGTGAGTCTATGTGAGAGATCTTTAAGGTACGCTATACCTAGGTCTCCAGCAGCCCTCCTTTTTAGACTCAATTTCTACAGGTTTTTACAGTCAGATGTCATAGGGACTTCTCTTCCTGTCGCTAGGCCCCTGGGCTGGGGAACCCAGTTTTGGGCTGGGACTTCTTGCTCCTCAGGGGGAACTTGCACAGCAAAGATATTCCTCCTAATTCTTAATCATCACTTGTGGGTGTGGGACCTGCCCATTGCACATCTCACCCCCCTCCTTTTTTTTTTTTACCAGTTTCCAAGTGGCTTCTTCTCTATATCCTTAGTTACAAGACTTCTATCTTCAGGTAATTCTCAATGACAATTTTTCCATAATTTAGTTGTAATTTTGATGTGATCATAGGAGGAGGCAAGCACAACATTTTTTAATTTGCCATCTTGTCTGGAAGTCTTGAGAGTTTCACTTGTATAATATGTCTTCAAAAAGTGACACTTTCTGATTTATTGTCGTTTGCTTCAAAGGAAATAATGGATTTTGTATTTTTTAATTACATTGTGGGGCAAAAGTAAGTTTACAGTTGTGAGTACATGAAACACACAGTTTATTCTTATACTATTATTTATTAATTATTGTAATATTTTCCATACAGACACCTATAAACCTACTTCTGCCCCACTCTGTGGACTGCAGTCAGCCTTCCATGCAGAAGCACTTCTGTCTTCTTCTGGTGCAACCACACCACTCAGTGTCCTGTGATCTTTACAAATTGAATATTTCTCAGCATTAAAAAAGACAGTCTTTAAGTGATCATTGACATATTTGCCTGAAGCAAGAAAGATTCCTAAGAAAAATTATTAGAGAAGATCATTTTTCTGGTTGTTTGTCTTCAATTTTTCTGTCTCACTTTATTTGGTGAACCATGTTCATTCTCATTAGAAGTTTTAATTGAAAAATTAAACATTTAGAGCTCAGATAGTGCATGTTTTTAAATATGTTTTGTTTTGTTTTTTGGTGTGTGACCAGGAACCTTCCCTTTTGACAATTACATTGCTACAATATATACTGCTTACAAAAATTAGAGGATATTTTATCACTTCATATTAATTTTGAAATATCCCCCTAATTTTTGGAAGCAATATTTTCAGATCAAAAAGTCAATCAAAATTTGTAATTTTTTAAAGAGTATAACCTGAAATGGGGTTTTTCCATGCTAAAAGTGCATAATATGGGTGCTAATGGCCAGAGAATAGAAATATACCAAACTGTAATATTCCAAGGGGCTAGCTAGTCACAAAGACAAAAGGGAAGGGAAAGATTAACTTGAATTTATAAAACTTGGGCATAACATGCTATAAATCTGAAATTATATCTAGGATAAAGTGGATTTTATGTGAAGAAATTATTAAATTTGCACATTAGGCTACTTTTGAGTCCCAATATGTTTCTTTAGCAAAAATATCCAAAGAGTGGGAAAAGGATTCTAGCTTTGCCCCAGAAGGCAATGCCGTGATTCATTTCATCACCTTAGACCAGAAGATGTGCCTTCAGCATGACAACTCAACTGAGAAAACAGGTTCTCCAATTTCTTTACTATGTTTTTGTTTTGTATACTATATAAGATTTTTAGTTTTTCATATTTTTGAACTTTACCTGCTCTATGAGTTATCTTTTATATACAACATATTTTTCAAATCCTAACAAATATCAACTTCAGCCATTCAACTCTTTGGTGAATCTAATTTTAGTGATGCTTGGGTTTCAAGAATGTATTTTTTATAAATAAGCTTTATGTGATGTAACCTACATCTGAAAGACGAATATATGTTAGTTTATAAGTTAGAACTACTTTTCTAGTCTCTTAAACTGAACAAAAGTTAAATTTCTTAAGTAGCTCCCAGTTTATTTTCTTAGCTTTAAATTATTTGAGTTATAATACTGGGAATTTAGCTTCTTACTCATGAAAAAAATGATCTAGAGATACTGTTAAGTATGAGGGGATGTTTTTGGTGGTGGTAAGGATTAAAATTTTTTTTAAATTATTCTAGTTCTAGAAGTTTAATAAATCACTTGAAAACTATCTTTCATCCTTAGTGGTATAATGAAATTACACTTTTAGAAATTACTAATAAAGATTTAAAGTCAAAAGCAAAGGCTTTTTTATTTTTCCTGTCTTCAAATTCTTGACTTCATCTTTTCTCAGTCTCCTTGACTTTATGTAACACCTTAAGCTATTATCTCCTATAATAACTATAAGTTTGGTCACAAATGACAAAAAAAAACCTAGTCAAACTTGATTTAACAAAAAGAGACTGTATTGACTCAAGGAACTAGAAAGAATAAGGATGTTTCTATTCTCATGTCAAACTGAATCCGCAGACTTACAGAATTCATGTGGTCTCTCCATCTCTCCTGTCAGCTTCTTCTTGTGTGTCTGTCTTTTTACTTCTATATAAAGAAAATAGCTGCATTTGGCAAACAATATAGTTACCCACATGTTCGTACATTTTGTGTTTCATGGGGAAAGATAACTTCTCTTTTCCAGGAACTCTCTTAATCTCTAGGAAAAACTATCCTTGGGATTAACTTTGGCCCAGGTCCAGGCTCAAGTCCATCTTTGTAACCACAAGACAGTCTATAGTACTTGGAAGCCCCAACAGAAGCATAAAGAGTTGGGAAAGGAGATATTAACCCCAAAGGATTCAGGAGAGAGAAGTAGAATTTAAACTTGCAGTGATAGTCAATCTGGTCCCTACCACCCACTAGTGGGCATTCCAGCTTTCATGGTGGGCGGCAGTGGAGCAACCAAAGTATAAATAAAAAGATAGATTTAACTATAGTAAGTTGTTTTATAAAGATTTATTCTGCAAAACAGTGAAAATCCGACATAAAGTACTTGGTAAGTAATTATTATTATATGCTTTAACTTGCTATAGCTCTGGTTTATAAATTTTATAAAGTAAAGTTACTTCCCTACTTTATAAATCACCATTACTGTGGAACAGGTGGGTGGTTAGAAAATTTTACTACTAACAGAGATACAAAAGTGGGCGGTAGGTATAAAAAGGTTGACTACCCCTGGTTTAGAGAAATATTTCATTGCTCTTGATTTTCCTTTGACATCTCTGATTTCTTTCCCCCCAACTGCTGCATTGACTTCTCATCCTCTTATTCTCTTCCTCTCATTTAGACATCCCCAAGCGCTCTACTCTTTTAAAAATGTACCATATTTCCTTATGTATAAGACGCTCCCATGTATAAGACACATACTGATTTTGGGGCCAGAATTTTGAAAAAAAATGTATTACATAAAGTTACTGAATTCAAGTTTTATTTATCATAAAATTCATACAACTCCTCATCACTGTCAAAACTCACATCCATTAGCTTGTCCTCATCTGTGTCTGATGATGGATCACTATCTTCATATATTGTCTTGTCCTCAGTTCTATCTATGGCATTTGAAATGCACACTTCTACACCGTGTAAGACACACCCAGTTTTTAGATCACAAATTTTTTGAAAAAGAGTGTGTCTTTTACATGGGGAAACATGGTACAGTATGTTCCACAAATAACTCATTTTAACCCACAGTTTCACCTAGCAGGGATCGGGAACCTATGGCTTGCGAGTCAGATGTGGCTCTTTTGATGGCTGCATCTGGCTTGCATACAGATCTTTAATAAAAAAAATAATAACGTTAAAAATATAAAACATTCCCATGTATTACAATCCATTCATTTCCTACCGCTCATGTTCATGGTTGCAGGTGGCTGAAGCCAATTACAGCTGTCCTCCGGGACAACACCAATTTTTTATTGGATAATGAGTAATGCACACGGGTCGTTGTATGGTTCTCATGGAATTACATTTTAAAATATGTGGCGTTCATGGCTCTCTCAGCCAAAAAGTTTCCCAACCCCTGACCTAGTGTGTCTATTTAGAAACCTTATAAGTTTATATCTTTACAAATCAGTACCATCAATTTTTACTTGTCACACCAGGCAGAAGTGTGATGTATAAGTTGACTCAACCTCAAGAAGAAACACAAACATGCAACATCCACATTAAAAAACTGTTACAAACTACATTTTATTCTTTATCAGTACCCCTGAGATTTAAATATGGAATTGGCATTGTTACTAAAATGTTAGCTATGAATTATAATTATTAAAAAAATGTTCACATATCAGGAATATCCGATGTATGTACCTACCCAGAAACATCTGGAAAAGCTTGCTCTTGCAGAAAGAAACCTCGCAATACATTCTGCACTGTGATATTGTTGACACATCTCCTTATTCCAGAAGTCTACTGAGCTAGGGACTTAAGTCCTTGTCACTGTCTATATTCATCAGATCTTCAGTTCATTCCTTCATAAATGTCTATTGAGGTAGACATTTATCCCAGCTGAACATACCTCTGAGAAGGCAGCTATGCTCTGCCACAGGTCCTGCTCACCAAAGTTATCTGCTCAACAATGATCACACTACAAGGAAAGGAAGAGTACTTTCATTTTTCTCAAAATGGTCAACTTTACATTGCTGTGTATAGCAGATAGAGGCAAATTATGGGGCAAGTACCAAAAGAAAGGAAGCACATGCTATGGGAATGAGAGGAAGAAAAACGAATTTTTTGAAAGAATAGAAATGACAGAACAACAAACCAGGGAGAGATATACATTTGATGTTAAATATTTTTATTTATACATTTGAAACACCCATGCAGAAATTAAATATTGGAATCTAGGATTTAGGACAGATTTCTGTTAGAGTTTGAAATATGGAAGCCATACTACTAATCAAATTCTATGAATGTTTAGCTGTGCAAATGAGCAAATAAGTTAATTTTTTAACATCCTGGTTTGAAAATAGGGATCTTCAAAATGAGGAAAATAGTATATACCTATTAGGACTTTTTGGTAAGGATTATAATCATGAAAGAAAATTTATTTGCTCAGTTCTTATTAACTAGTGAGCCACTGATAATCAGTATCCAAATTGCTATCACAGTGTGCATAGCTCTGTGTCATGGTGATGGGAGTAAATAAAATAATCAAAAAAAGGAGTCTAATAGGAAGGACCACCTTATACACTCTTCTGATGACTGTGATTACTGGCTATTTATCACTCTGTCCTGACTCTTTTAATCTTCCAGGACCTTTATTCTCTGAGATTTATTTGGTTACTTTTGTATCTTGAAACTCTCTATTGGCCAGAGCTGCTAAAATAGTATGTCCCTGGTATAATTTTGCTATCTTGCTAATAGTATTGTGTGTAGCTTCGATTTAACTAAGGGTTAATTATGTAATTCTTTCAACCATCCTCTGAGGATAAAATTGAGCCAGAGTCATGTCAAGTAAGTGGCTCATTGTGCAGAGAGTAATTGACAGAGAATTTGAATTAAGACAGTTTGAATTAAGATTCCTCAAGCTTGACCACCTCCCCAAGTTGTCTCTTTCTTAGAGAAGTAGCTGCACTCATTCTTCTTTATTCACATTCTGCTCATCATCTGATACTTATTGCCAGTTTTTAAATTTTCAAGAAAGCATTTCCTAAACACAGTGGCCATTGATGGTCTTCCTTAAATTTCAGTGTTCATACCTAACTTTCCCCAGGAATATTGGACTCAAATAATTCAATGGTCTGTCTATATGACATACAATGATCAGTAAAAATAAGATAGTTTAGAAAGATAAAGAGAAGGAAAAGAACCTATTACGCAGAGATATGACATAGGACCCCACTTAAGCATCAAATGGAACAGCAGAAGGATGGTGAGAGCCCTCCAGGGGTAGAGAAAAACAAGATACAGGTAAATAAGAAGCATGAGAGCAGAGAATTAAAAGACAGATTGAAAATTCAGAACTTCATCTTAAATAAAGTGGTAAAGCAAAATTTTAGAAAAAGATGAATACAAATTCAAGGTTTCAGGAAAAATTAATTTATGTTTGTTGTCTATAATGCATTGAAAAAGAGGAAAATTAGTAGTGAAGCTATTGCAGCAATCAAAGTATGGAGTATTAGTGCTTGGAGTGTTGAAGTAGTGGGGGAAGTGAGAGGAAGCGTGTTGCTTCACAGAGCGTTTGGAGGAAGACACTAAGGATCTTGATCAATCAGTTTAAAGTCAAGATGACTGGAAAATACACTGAATCACATCTACTTAGGTAGCCAAACCTATGTGCAGCTTTAAATTATTTTTCTTTTAGTAGGGAAGCAACAACAGAAGAGGTTTGTATAATTATGTCCCTCTTGACTTTGCTTCTGACTCTGAGATATAGATTTACCGTAGTAATAAGAAATGTGACAAAACAAATTGTGACTTTGTCAGTTTTTTGAAATCCCACCATCCTTGTCGCCCAGCATATTTTTGAAGGCTGAATTATTACTTGAGATTATGGAATAACTTTATTCTGAATTTCTCTAGTTCTCACTACTCTTTTCTGGTTGTTCAGTAAAGGAAAAGAAAGCAGGAGAAATAATTGTAGGGTTTCATGAATAATATGATTTCATTGATTATCAGATGTTTATCTTAGGAAAGTATAAGCTCTATGTTCAGGATTCCTCTCTAACTTGGCAAAGTGTGGGGTCTCCTTTGCCTTAGGACTTAGGTCAACTGCCATATTCCCCAGGCAGACGTAACTGATTCTCCTTAATTGTTGCCTTTTATTCTGTTTTTTACTGCATTTTGTCTTAGTTAGGTACACAGTTGCAGTCTCTACCATTAAATTTTGATTCCTCAGGGATGATTTTTAAACCTGGAAGTAGATCTTTATAGTAAATTCTTGAAAAAATTTTAAGAAAGAGATGGAGAAAAGGAAGAAAGAAAAAGAACAATAGAGCTCTATGTTAATGAGAAACAAGCATATATAAATATACACACGGACAAAGAGAAGACTGCTTGTTTGTCGTTGAGCTTTATGAGTTCTTTATATGTTTTGGATATTAATCCCCTGTCAGAGCTGTTGTTTGTGAATATCAACTCCCATTTGGTTGGCTGCTTTTTTGTTTTGTTGTCGGTTTCTTTTGCTGTGCAGAAGCTTTTTGTTTGATATAGTACCATTCGTTTATTTTTACCTTTACTTCCCTTGCCTTTGGGGTCAAATTTATGAAATGTTCTCTACCGCCAAGGTTCATAAGTTTAGTACCTATGTTTTCTTCTATGTAATTTATTGTTTCAGAAATTATATTTAAATCTTTGATCCATTTTGAATTAATTTTTGTGCAGGGAGACAAACTTTAGTCAAGTTTAATAGTTTTGCACGTGGCTTTCCAATTTTCTCAGAACCATTTGTTGAAGAGGCTTTCTTTTCTCCATTGTGTGTTTATGGTTTTTTTTGTCAAAGATTATTTGCCAGTGTGTGTGTGTGTGTGTGTGCGTGTGTGTGTGTGTGTGTGGTTTTATTTCTGGGCTCTGGATTCTGTTGCATTGGTCTATATGTTTGTTTTTCTGCCAATACCATGCTGTTTGACTATTGTGGCTCTATAGTATAATTTGAAGTCAGGTAGTCTAATACCTCTGGCTTCATTCTTTTCTCTCAGAATTGCTTTGGCTATTTGGGGTCTTCTATGGTTCTATACAAATCTGGTGAACTGCATTAAATTTGTATATTGCTTTGGGTAATATAGTCACTTTTAACTATGTTTATTCTTCCAATCTATGAACCTGTACATACTTTCAATATATATTCTTTCAAAGTTTGCTGCTTTTTGTTTTTTCAAACAAAAAGTGGTTAGACAATCATATACTTTACAAAGTGTTCCACCCAATATTTCCAGTATCCACCTGGCACTATGTATAGTTATTACAATATTATTGATTATATTTCCTATACTGTACTTTACATCCTTATGGCTATTTTGTTTGTACTATATGTACTTCTCAGTTCCTTCATCTTTTTCACCCAGTCCACCAAGCCCCCTCACATCTGCTAACAGTTATTCTGTTCTCTATGAGTCTGTTTTTTTTTGTTTATATTGTTCTTTAGATTCCAGATATTTGTAAAATCATGTGGTATTTGTCTTCCTCAGACTGACTTATTTCACTTAGCATAATACCCTCTATACCCATCCATGTTGTTGCATAAGATAAGACTTTATTCTTTTTTTATAGCCAAATAATATTCCATTGTGTATATGTACCACTTCTTTTTCCAACAATTTACTGGTGGGGACATGGGTTGCTGCCATATCTTGGCTATTGTAAGTAATGTTGCAACAAACATGGGGTGTATCTATTCTTTCAAGTTATTGTTTTAGGTTTCTTTGGGTATATATACTGAAATGGAATTGCTGGGTCTAGAGGCAATTTCATTTTTAATTTTTTGAGAAGCCACCACCCTGTTTCCCATAGTGGCTGTAGAAATCTACATTCTTATCAAAAATTCCTGAGAGTTCCCTTTTCTCTATATCTCAACACCACTTATTGGCTGTTGATTTATTGATCACAGCCATTCTGATCTGTGTGAGATGATATCTCGTGGTTTAATTATCACTTCTCTGAGAATGAGTGACACTGAGCATCTTTGGAGACATGTCTATTCAGGTCCTTTGCCCATTTTTTTAAACGGGGTTGTTTGCTTCTTTGGTGTTGAGTTGTTTGAGTTCTTTATAAATTTTAGATAATAACCTTTTATTGAATGTATCATTGGTAAATATGTTCTCCCATTAGGTGAACTGATTTCATTGCTGGTTTCTTTTGTTGTGCAAAGCCTTTTTAGTTTGGTGTAGTTCCATGTGTTAATTTTTTTCTTTTGTTTCCCTTGCCGAAGGAGTCATATCAGGAAAAATATATTTATTACTATAAGAAATGTCAGAGATTTTACTGCCTATATTTTCTTCTAGGAGTTTTAAGGTTTCAAATCTTACATTTAAGTTTTTAATCTATTTTGAGTTTATTCTTGTATGGGGTGTAAGGAGGTGTTCTTGTCTTGTTCTTATGCATGTATGTGTCCTACTTTCACAACACAGTTTATTGGATAGACAGTCTTCTTTTTCAAGATTGCTGAAGCTATACAAGGTCTTTTTTGGTCACATGTAAAATTTTGAATTATTTATTCTAATTTTGTGAAATACTATCAAAATACTAATTTTGAGTTTAATCTATAGATTGCTTTGAGTAGTTTGGACATTTTAACAAATCTTTTTACCCATTAGCACATTATATACTTACATTTATTTGTATCTTTTTTAATTTCTTTTTTCAGTTTCTTATAATTTTCTGAATACAGGTCTTTTATCCCCTTGTTTAAATTTATTCCTTGGTATTTATTATTTGGTGCAAGTTTAAATGGGGTTGCTTTCTTAGTTTTTCTTTCTGAAAGTTCATTACTGATGTATAAAAATGCAGCTGATTTCTGAATATTTATTTTGCATACTGAAACTTTACTGAATTTATTTATTAGTTCTAGTAGATTTTTGGTGGAATCTTTAGGATTCTTTATATACAATATCATGTCATCTACAAATAATGATAGTTTTACTTCTTTTTCACTTTGATTGCCTTTTTTTTCTTCTTGTGTGATTGCCAAGGCTAAGACTTCCAGTGCTATGTTGAATAAGAATGGTAAAAGTGGACATCTCTATCTTTTTGCATAATTTTAAGGGAAATTCTTTTAGTTTTCCCATATTCAGTATGATGTTGGCTGTGTGTTTGTCATATATGGCCTTTATTATATTGAGATATGTTCTTTCTATACTCATTTTATTGAGAGTTTTTATTATAAATGGGTGCTAGGTTGTGTCAAATGCTGTTTCTGCATCTATTTATATGATAATATGATTTTTATTCTTCACTTCATTTATGTGGAGTATCATGTTAATTTATTTGCCTTTATCATACTAACTTTGCATCCCAGGAAAAATCCTACTTGACCATGATGTATGATCTTTTTAATATATTACTGAATTTGGGTTGCTAATAAATTGTTGAGAAGTTTTGCATCTATGATTATCAGGGATATTGACCTAAATTCTTCTTTCTTTGTGGCATCTTTTTCTGGTTTGGGATTCAGAATAATGCTATATTCATAAAATAAACTTTGGAGTTTTCCCTCCTCTTGAATTTTTTGAAATAGTTTGAAAATGGTAGGTGTTAGTTCTTTGAGTTTTGATAAAATTCACCTGTGAAGCTATCTGGTGCAGGACTTTCATTTTTTTGATTTTTTTTATTACTGCTTTAATTTCACTAGTTGTATTTTAATTTGTCTGTTCAGATTTTATGTTTCTTCTTGATTCAGTTTTGTAAGATTTTATGTATTTTGAAACATTCTTTCTTCCAGATCATCCAATTTGTTGGCATATAGTTGTTCTTAACATTTGTTTACAATCCTTTGTGTTTCTGTGGTGTTAGTTACTTCTTTGCATTTCTGATTGTATTTATTTGCTCTTCCTTTTTTCTTGATTGGACTGGTTAAATGTTTATCAATCTTATTTATCTTTTCAAAGACAATAGTTCTTGAAAACATAACTATTTTTCATGAAATTTAACTATTTGCCTCCATCTGTCATTTTTACTCTTATTTTTTATTTCATACTTTTAATTCTTTTTAAAGAAAGATAAAATTAAATAAAAATTTTAAATACTAAAATGACAGTCAGAAAATGAGAATTCAGAAGCAGCTATGAATTATGTGACAATCCATAATACCTAGCTCAAGTATGAATGTCTGAGAATATTTACTTATGTGTCAATATTATATAATAATTCATACTTTAAATATTATAATTGCTTGAAAAAATAATGTAGGGCAGCTATATTGTCATTAATTAAATATCCTTTTGAGGTTGTACTATTACAACCTCATTTGAGGTTGTACTATTATATGAATTTTACTGCTGAAAATAACCTAGGAGCTAACCAATTCTGATCAGATACATTTATAGATGATGTAACACTGCACAAGTCCTGATAACAAGGTAAAAGCAGATTTTTGAATGGAACTCCAAATCCATGACTCTTATCGAGTCTACAAATTTTTGTCTTAGGCTATGTTTCTGCAATAGACCATGTTGTGTATTTTACTCTTCCATTTTATATGCCACATATATCTTTATTGTCAAAGCAATTTTAACATGATTGGTTACATTAGGCTCTGTTTTCCTAATACTAGATGAGGTTAACAAAAGAACACCTTAAATTATTTAATTATTTTATTTATTAAAAAATATTCAGAGTGCCTACTATGTTTCAGCAACCTTAAATGATGTAGGAATTACCCTGTGCTCTAAGATAGAGAAGTGTGTGCCTCTTGCACTGTTTTGCAAACACTTTCCTAGACCCTCCAGCTGCATGTAAGTACCTAGCCCAGAACACATACAACAGAAGTTTCCAAAAACCAAGTAAAGTTTTGCCTATTATGTTGAGTATGATTTCACTCTAAGAAAGATGTTATAAATCTAGTTCAGCAGGATCAACTGGCTTATACAAACAGAATAAAGTATATTTTGGATAGAAGAGGACTATATCACCATGCATTTATAATAATAGGCACTGTTTTTTGTTTTTGTTTTTGTTTTCTTTTTTTTTTTTTTTTTTTTCAGCTGGAAACGGGGAGAGACAGTCAGACAGACTCCCGCATGCGCCCGACCGGGATCCACCCCGCACGCCCACCAGGGGCAACGCTCTGCCCACCAGGGATATTGCGACCAGAGCCACTCTAGCGCCTGGGGCAGAGGCCAAGGAGCCATCCCCAGTGCCCGGGCCATCTTTGCTCCAATGGAGCCTTGGCTGCGGGAGGGGAAAAGAGAGACAGAGAGGAAGGGAGGGGGGTGGAGAAGCAAATGGGTGCTTCTCCTATGTGCCCTGGCCGGGAATTGAACCCGGGTTCCCCGCACGCCAGGCTGACACTCTACCGCTGAGCCAACCGAAGGCACTGTTTTCTCTAAAATATAAATGTATACTAAACACATTTCTTACTTTTTTCTCTATGTGTCCCTATTTTTCTTCTGTTGTAGAATTGGGGTATAATTGGCATAAAATATTATTTTAAGGCAGTGATTCTCAAAGTGTGTGCCAGGGCACACTGGTTTCCCTATTCAGAGAAATATGTGCCTATTGGGGACCAAAAAACCAACAGGGTTTTTGGAGTTTAGATTTTTGGGAGACAGAGACATGGGGAATTGGCTGTAAGCTGACAGTCTGCCCAACCCCCCACCTCACTTGCCTAATTAGGTTTCAAAAGGCTGTTAAGCTGTGTGGTGCTGGATTGTTTACACTACCCCCATGTTCCCCGGAAAGACTTGGAGGCAAGTTTCTTCTATCCTTTGTGTGGTGTAAAGTTAAGATTTGCTAATGGCCTCACTTTGCCTTATAAATAAAGCAAGATGCAGTTTTGGGGCATGCTTTGTTCTTGCCAGCAGCAATTATGGGGGCCCTCCTGCCCCATATTTTCTTAATTCTGCACCATTCCCACTTGGGACCTGGAATTACTGGCTACACTGGTTTGCAGCATGTGCCCAGATATAAAATAAATATAATTACTCCATTTCATTATGGAAATACTGCTCTTTTTGTAACACATCATTATTATATTTATTATTAACACATCATTATATTATTTTTAGATAAATACACCCAAATAACTTGGATAGATTTCTCAAAAAGAAGCATGATATTGAAGAATCTGATTCAGGAAGTGAGCAAAACAAGTGTAAATAAAATAGGACTTGAAAGCTGACAGGCAGAATTTAATTTATAGCATTTCCCATCACTTAACACTGAACAATACAATTGGATTAGAAACCCATTCATGGAAGCTTCAAGTAATTTTGGTTTAACATTAACAGAAGAAGAACTGGCAGCTATACCCACTGATCCTGGAATGATGATTAAACATAAGGAATTGTCTCTTGAAGCCTTTTGGATTTCTATAAAAGAAGAATATGTGGCAATATCTAAAAAAGCTTTAAACATTTTACTACAATTTTCAATATTCTATTTATGTGAATTAGCATTTTCTACCCTCAATACAATTAAGAGTAAAAAGAGAGGAATTCTTCAATGTACTGATGAGGAAACGAGAGTTTGCCTTTCAAATATATGCCCAAACATCGAAGAAATCGTTAGGACACATTAAGCTCATGTTTCTTCTAAACACAAGAATGAAAAAACTTAACACATTTGCACCTGGACCTGCCGAATTTACTAAATCTTACTAAGAACTTATCTGTCTATATAAAAAGATAACTTTTGGCCCTGGCCAGTTGGCTCAGCGGTAGAGCGTCGGCCTGGCGTGCGGGGGACCCGGGTTCAATTCCCGGCCAGGGCACATAGGAGAAGCGCCCATTTGCTTCTCCACCCCCCATCCTTCCTCTCTGTCTCTCTCTTCCCCTCCCGCAGCCAAGGCTCCATTGGAGCAAAGATGGCCAGGGCACTGGGGATGGCTCCTTGGCCTCTGCCCCAGGTGCTAGAGTGGCTCTGGTCGGGGCAGAGCGACCCCCCGGAGGGGCAGAGCATCACCCCCTGGTGGGCAGAGCGTTGCCCCTGGTGGGCGTGCGGGGTGGATCCCAGTCGGGCGCACGCGGGGGGAGGGGGGGGGACTGTCTGTCTGACTGTCTCTCCCCGTTTCCAGCTTCAGAAAAATACAAAAAAAAAAAAGATAACTTTTTTGTCACTTTTTAATTTTTTAACCCCTCTTTTTTACAAATTCTAAAAAGCATAACTCAAAAAATGTAACACAAAATATCTTTTTAATGTCAGAATAAATTTAATTTTGTCATATTTTATTTCATTTAATTACCATAAAAGCACGCTTGGACTTTATATATATATATATATTTTTAAATATTTGACTTAATTATTGTAACATATTTCTCAGAAATTTGTATATAGTGCGCTTATAATTATTGGTAGGATTTTAAATGCACCCTGACTTCAAAAAGTTTGAGAACTACTGGCTTAAGGTGACCACCGCCATATTCAGGTCGCACTGAAATTTAAAGAACCGGAGAAAGGAGAACCCAGGTTTTGTGTATAAATTCTGCCCAAACATCTGAATCATACATAAAAAGCCAAAAATTGAACTGATATTTAAGTTGCCATAGATGAAACAGTTTTCAGTTTGAAAATCAAATCAAGTTAAATACCTACCAAGACAACAACACTAATGTTCTTCAAATTAATATAAAGAAATCCAGAGAGTCAGTAACATAATACTCACACTACCCAAGATATAAGCCAAAATTACTTCACCTACAAAGAACCAGGAAAGTGTGACACATTCACAATAAAAGATAATCAATAGAAGCTGTAGTAATTTCTGGTGCTGCATAGGTAATCATTACAAATTTAGCAACATAGAACTACATACATTTGTTATTTCACAGTTCCTCTGGGTCAGGAGTCCAAAAAACAGCTTATCTGGATCCTCCATCAGACTTACAGGTTACAAGGCAAGGTGAGTGTTGAGCTGAGCTCTCATCTGGAAACTCTAGTGGGGAATAATCTACTTCCAAGCTCATTCAGGTTGTTGCATAATTCATTTTTAAAAAATAACTAAGGACCCCAACTCTTTTGGTTGTCAATAGGATGCCACCTTCAGATATTAGAGGCTTCAAATAGTTCCTTAGAGACAACCTGCAGTTCTGTGATATGCGAGCTTCTCTAACAGACTTCTTACATAATCAAGAACTGATAGCCGTAAAAGGAGAAATAGATAATTCTACAATCACAGCAAAATATTAGGTCTGGGTTGACTTTAACTGACTTATAAAAAATTAAATTAGCCAATTACTCTATCATGGAGGGTGTTAAGAATGACCAGACTTCAAAGAGAAAAAGGAGTTGATTTTTCACAGCAAGCAGCATAAATGCCAGCATATTTATATCAGTTCCTCCTTTGCTCCAAGTTCTATGTGGGAAACAAGACAGATGTGCAGCACAAATCAGAAATATTAAAATTTGAAACTCTGCTGCTTTTATAACATGCTGCAATCAATGTGCTTTATTTCCTGGAGGTTCAGGACTGGTACTTCTTCTCTTAAAGTTACCAGTGGCATTAATAACCCAGGAAATGTCCAAGGTAACAGTGGGTCAATTTTGTAATTTTGGCACACCCAGCAAATCTATAGAACATAAGCAGTCCAAGGAGAACTATGTATCACCAAAGATATTTTTAATGCCACTTTATCAGCAATTAATTAAAAAACTAGGCAAAATATTGGTAAACATATAAATCTGAAAGATATTATGAAAATAATTTGATCCAATTGATATTTATAGAATTTTATATTTGAGTATTTCTCCTAGTCTATTTATCGAAACAGACCACATACAGGGTCATTATACAAAAGTTTCAATATAGTTAAAAAATAAAAATTATATAGAATATATTCTCTGATCAGAAATAAATTAAGTTAGAAATTGATAACAATAGGATTTCCAGGGAAACTACAAATATTTGGAAAATAACACATTATCAAATAATTTATGGCTCATAGAAGAGATTATAAGGAAAACTAGATATTTTTAACCAAATAATACTGAAAACACAAGGTATCAGACTTGGTTGTAGAGAGCTAAAGCAGTGCTTAAAGGGAAATTTATAGCTTTAACTTTTTCACGTGCAAAAGGAATTTCCACATCAATAATTTACCTTAACAAGGTAGAGAAAGTAAAGCAAATAAAACCCACTGTTCATTGAAAAAAGAAAACAAAGGTAAGAGTAGAATTTATTTAAAAAGAGAAGCAATAGAGAAAGTTTTAAAGCCAGAAGCTGGTTCTTTAAAATGGTCCACAAAATTGATCAGCTTGCAGATCAATATTCTCTGTGCTATACTTCACATATCTGTGACTTCCTCATGCTGTACTACATGTCCCCATGCAGATTTTGCAACTATCAGTTTGTACTTCTTAATCCCTTCACCTTCTTCACCCAGTCTCCCACCCATCCTACCCTCTGGCAACCATCAGTCTGTTCTTTATATCAATGAATCTGTTTCTGCGTTGTTCGTTCCTTTATATTGTTCTTTAGATCAACATATAAGTAAAACCACATGGGATTGGTCTTTCTCTGACTGACTTATTTCACTTAGCATAATATTCTCTAGGTCCACTAAGCTGTTGCAGATTGTAAGATTTTCTCTTATTACGGCTGAATAATACTTCATTGTATGTATGGACCACAACTTTTATATCCACTGATCTGATGGGAACTTGGGTTGCTTCTATGTCTTGGCTATTGTAAAAAATGCTGCAGTGAACATGGGATGCATAATATTCTTTTAAATTAGAATTTTGGATTTCATACTTATATCCAGATGTGGAATTGATAGGTCATAGGCAGTTCCATTTTTAATTTTTTGAAGACCTCCATACTTTTTTCCACAGTGATTACACCAGATCTTATGTCTTTTAATAGGATATACTTCATATAGGTCATGTGTCTTGTTAAATTTATTTGTAATGATTTCATAATCTTTTTTTTTTTTTAACTACTGGTCAAAGAATAATTATCTCATTGCTATTTCTAGTTTCTTATTGCTCATTTAGAGAAAAGTTACTGAATTAAAAAAATACTTACTTTGTATATTAACCCACATTACCATTATGGTGTAGAAAAATGGCCGGGAATTAGACTGTTGTCCCGAGACAAGTCTTTGGTGTGGGCTTTGGAACGCCAAGTCCTGTGTGGACAGAATGCTGCCCCAGCAAGCTCTGATAAGATTGTTTAAAGGAAACAGCTGATCCCTATAGCCTTTTCCTGCATACCTGAAAGCTATTAGTTAATCATCCTTCTCTGCACCTGAATCCATTCTAAACTAATTTGACCCAGGCTCTGCTAATTTGCTTGATGAGCAAAGACACCAATAAATATGATGAGGCTGCAGAGAACTGGGCTCTCTGTCCCAGAGGCAGGGAGTTCCCTGTATCCATCTTTTCTCTATGTTGTGTCTTGTGTGTTTTTTCTTAAGTCCTGCAGCGCCTTCCTTTCGTGCACACTCATTGCTGAGCTGGTCGCAGCATTAGGGTAGTTACTATTTTTACTAGTCTCATAATTCTAGGTATACAGTCTAACGAGGCAAAAGAGTTTTACTCCCCCTCCCATGATGTTTATACTGATTTAAAATTTTTCATTTGTATTATTTTTGCTAGACTTTGAGAACAATATTAAATAACAGATAACATCATTTAAGACCTTTTATTAAACTGGGTTTAGTGTTAGCTCTTTAGAGTAATATTTTCTCTTGGTTTTATTAAAGGCCTATTTCTTTTAAATAGATTACTCAATTCTTTTTTACTTAATGTTTTTCCAGGCAATGACTATTAAATTTTACCAAATACTTGTTGGTATTATTCTCTTCAAATTATTTTAACATTTGTTAAATTTATAGACTTCACAATACAAAATAATTTTTTTTTAATTTATTATTTTTTATGAAAGGATTTGGGTTTTTTTTCCATTTTTTTTATTCATTTTTTTTTTTTTTAGAAAGGAGAGAGAGACATAGAGGAGAGAGAGAGAGAGAGAGAAGGGGGGAGGAGCAGAAAGCATCAACTCCCATATGTGCCTTGACCAGGCAAGCCCAGGGTTTCGAACTGGCAACCTCAGCATTTCCAGGTCGACGCTTTCTCCACTGCGCCACCACAGGTCAGGCTACAAAATAATTCTTGCATCATTGGAATAAATATTGTTTTATCAGACATTATTTATCTTTGGGATGTGGTAGATTCCATTTGGTACTGCTTTATTTTAAGTTTTAATGTACTGTAATATCAATAAGATTTATCTACATTATTATTTATGTTGATTATCAGAATTTGAAATTAATGTTTCAGCTTTTACACAATAGAGGACATTACATTTTTTTCTTTAGTCTATATTCTATTAAATTTACCATTTAATTTTTTGTTTGTTGAAGGTGAGATGAAAGTTCTGATACACCTATGTAATCCTGGTGCCTTTTTTTTTTTTTTTTAATGTCTCTTTTTATGTCTAGCTTCTTTTTTTATTTTTTTTAAAAATTTTATTTATTCATTTTTAGAGAGGAGAGACAGAGAGACAGACAGAGAGAGGAGAGAGAGACAGAGAGAGAAGGGGGAGGAGCTGGAAGCATCAACTCCCATATGTGCCTTGACCAGGCAAGCCCAGGGTTTTGAACCGGCGACCTCAGCATTTCCAGGTCGACGCTTTATTCACTGCGCCACCACAGGACGGGCCTGGTGCCCTTTTTAATGGTAGATTTTTCTTCACTTTTCCAGTTTCTTCAAAGTAACTGGTATGGTCAATTTTTCCACTTGTATTAATTTTGATGCTTCATAATTTTCTACAAAATTATTCATTCCCTCTAGATTTACAAACCTGGAGGAATTGCATGCATGGAATTATAGGCATTAGTTTTTTAAAATAATTTTTTGAGGAGTGCAACTAGGCTTTGGCTTTATTTCATTTATTTATTTAAATGCCATGTTTATTAAAATTGACATATAAAGTTGTAGGATATTTAAAGTGTATATCATGGTGATTTGAAATATGTGTACATTGTGAACAACTCTCTTCACCTAATTAATTAACATATTTAAGCTCTACTCTGTTAGCAAATTTCATTTCTACAATGCAGTGTTATCAACTACTTTGTATCCTCAGAATGTATTCCCTTTATAGCTGAAAGTTTGTAACCTTTTAAAAACCTCTATTTTTTTCTCCTTCTAAGCCCTGGCAACTACTTTTCTACTCTGTGTTTCTACAAGTTCTACTTTTCCCCTAAGGTTCCATAAATAAGTGATACTATGCAGTATTTGTCTTTTCCTGGCTTATTTCACTTAGCATCATACTCTCAAGGTCCATCTATGTTGTCACATATGGCCGATTTCCTTCCTTTATATGGCTGAGTAATAGTCATACATATATCATATATATATATATATACATATATGTGTGTGTGTGTGTATACACACACACACACAATTTTTACCCACTCATCTGTTGATGGACACTTAAATTGTTTCCATACCTTGGCTATTGTTACTAATATGGGAGTACAAATATCTCTTTGATATTATATTTTCATTTCCTTTGGATATATAACCAGAATTGAAATTGCTGGATAATATGGTAGTTTTAGTCTTATAATTATTTTAATATCTCTTCCATAGGTCATTCTGATTCCTAATTCTTAATCTTGTGTGTGTGAGGAATTCTTGATCAAGACCATGTAGATTTATTTATTTTATAGATTTTTTTAAAGATTGATCAATGACTTTATCAATTTTATCTTTAAAAAAATCATTAGTCCATTAATTCCAGCTTTATTTCTTTATCAATCTGATAGTTCAAAATATCACTTTTTCTCTTTGAAATTTCTTAAGATGAATAGAGTTTCCTTATTACTTGTCTTTTTTAAAATTTTAATAATGAAGGCATTTAAGGTTATACATTTCCTTCTGAATATAGCTTTTCCTGTCTTTTCTAGATTTAGATAAAAATATTCTTCATTTTTTTTTGTATTATAGTATGTCCATAATCTCACTTGTTATATCCTCATTTAACTAATGAATTTCCAGAAGTATGTCTCTTAATTTTAAGGTAGTTTGAATAAATTTGGTCATTGTTTTATTACTTTTATAATATCTATAAATCAATTAAATAGCTATATTATGGTAATAAACAGTAGAAAATTGAGTTTTAAAATTCTTTTAAAATATCAACCCAAAGTTGAGATTGTTGAAGGAGATGATTCTCTATGCACTACTCTCATTTTGGCATGTTTTTACTAGTGCAGGCACAGCCTGTCTTAGTTCTGAAGGGTGCTTTTGTTACAAATATATATATATATATTTTTAGAAATATCTTCTATGGAAGACAGATATATTTCTCCATACAGAGCAAAAGGTAGCTTTGTTTCTTCCTCAGTATAAAATGTTTAGGTCTCTAAGGCTGTGCAGTTATCACATGACCTTTTTGTATCATCTTGTGGGAACTGGGGTTTACTCTGACTACTGCTATTGCTGTTAGTAATAAAATATATTTTGTCCCTCATCCAGCAGTCTTCTGTCTTTATGTAACTGTGGCAGGCTAACTTGTAGGTTGCTAATAAGATAAAGTTTTAGAAACTTTATAATTGTTAACAGAAATTCTTAGGGATAAATATAATACATGTGCAAGCTGGTAAATGTAATTGTCAACGTTATTCATATTTCAAAGATGATTAAATGGAGAGAGAGAGAACATTGCTGTTTAGAGACTCAGTAGTGTTATGATGTCCATTCTTTTTATATTTATGTATAAATTAAATAGAATCCTCTTCAAAATTTCCGCAGAGGTTGGTAAATTTATAATAAAATTCACATAAAAATTTAGATTTAAAAGTCAAACCACTGTTTTAAAAGAAAGTGGTGGAGAAATTGTATCATGACTTTTAGACTTTTGGTAATCTATATCTACAGTATGGTATCCATCTAATGCCAGGAAAATAAATTAATGGACTAGAATCATGAGCCCAGAAATAGACCCACAGATATATGGTTATTTGATTTTTGACAGAACTGGTAAGTTATTTGAATGTGGTAAGTCTTTTCAACAAATTGTGCTAGAAAAAATGGGTATCTATAAGACCTCTCTCTTTCTCTCTACAAAGGAAGAACAATTTGAGATATATTATAGACCTAAATTTAAATCTTAGACTCATAATACTTCTCAAAGAAAACACAGAAGACTATATTTGTAACCTCATAATAAGCAAATATTTCTTGGAGGGGCCACAATAAGCACAAATCAAAGAACTTAAAAAAAAAAGATAAATTGGCCTGACCTGTGGTGGCACAATGGATAAAGCATTGACCTAGAGTTCTGAGGTCACCAGCTCGGAGCCCTGAGCTTGCCTGGTCAGAGGCACATATGAGAAGCAACTGCTATGAGTTGATTCCTGCCCTTCACGTCCCGCCCCTACTTCTCTCTTTCTCTCTCCACTATCAAAAAAAATCAATAAATAAAATCTTAAAAATAGAAAGATAAATTGTACATTCCTAAAATTTAACAATTTGTCTCATCAAAAAACTCCATGAAGAAGATGAAAGGACAAGCCACTAAAACAAAATAGTCACTGCATGTATGTCTAACAAGAGACATGTATCCAGACACTTGTGTACCTATACATATATATTTTTTATATATACACATACACATATGTATATACACAAGTGACAATAAAATTCAAGCAAGTCAATGTAAAAATAGAAATGAGATATGAATGGCTAATAGACATTTGAAAAAGATGCTCCACCTCATTATCGAGTTATCAGAGAAACTCAAGACCACAAGATACCACATTTAGTTACTACAATGGTTAAAATTTAGAGAAAATATTGTTAAGATGAAATGTTAACAAGGATATTGAGAAGCTGGAGCTCTCCTATATTGCTAATGGGACTAAATAATAATATAACCCCTCTGAAGAACTCTTTGACAGTTTTTCATAAAGATAGCTACATGCTTACCCAGAAATCCCCTCCCCAGCATTTACCAAAGACAAATAAAAACATATGTACATAAAACATCTTGTACACAAATGTTCACAGTAGATTAATTTACAATAGGCAAAACTTCTGAATGACTCCAATGCACATCTGCAGGTGAATGGATAAACAAAATAGTGGTACATCCATATAAATAAAACTGCTTAACAAAAAAAGAAGAAACTATACATGCAACTGTATGGATGAATATGAACGTTGTCATGTTAAGCTATGTAATTCAGACACAATAGAATGCATAGTGTTTAAATCCACTATTATGAAATCCAGATTAAGGCAAAACAAACCTATGTTGATGGAAATTATATAGTTTTGGTGGGGGAGGCAATGAGTGAGGAGTAATAATGACAGGAAAAAGCCAAGAAGAAGCTTTCTGGGGTGATGGATGTATCTTGTTTTGGGTGGTAGTATATAAATATATACTATTCCCAAAACTTATCAAACTAAATGTTTATAATATGTACATTTTATTATATATTAACAATATTTATTTTTTTAAATATCTGGATATCTGATTCTTTAAGGAGGTATATAAATTCACTCATTTACCCATAAGTATGATGAAAAATACCTAAGGAGTAGGCACACACACAACCTGCTGTCGGACCATTCCGAGTTGGTGGGACAGTTAACACCTCCCTCCCCTTGTGATGCTTCCACTTCACTGTGTGAGTAACTGGATTGGGCTGTAACCTCCATCCTGTTTTTGTTTCTCTGTTTTGGGTGTTAGGGGCTTTTCCAGCTGTACTGTAAGCAGATACATCTGTGTATCATTTCCAAAAAGAAATTTCCTGGGGAGATTGTCAAGGTTTAGACTCTCTCTTCATAGTTCTGAGTGGTGTTCTATTGCACTCTGTAAATTTAGGAAGAAAAAAAAAAAAGCTTTGCTAAATGGTTGTATCATTTATTTATTATTGCATTACAAATTACCCCAAAACTTAGTAACTTAAAATAATACCCTTTTGTTATTGCATACTTTCCCTGGGTACTTAGTCCAGGCAAGACTCAGCTGGTGCTCTCCTTAAGTGTCTCTCACTGGCTGAAATCAAGGTGTGAGCAAGAGTTACAGTCTCATCTGAAAGCTCAGCTTGGGGAAGATCCCCTTCCAAGTTCACTTATGAGGTTTTGAGGCAGCATTCAGTTCTTTGCGAGCTGTTGGCTGAAGGACACACTCAGTTTCCTATCATAGAGCAGAGAGAGAGATAGAATTCTGAAGTTTTTGTAACCTAAACGTGGAAGCTATATACTCTCTTTTGCCTTATTCTGTACATTGCAAGCAAGTCACTAGGTTAGGGCCACACTCAAGGAAAAGGACTATACAGGAGCTGAGGATCCTTGATGGTCATCCTAAATGCTGCCTGCCATGATACTTACTGAATGTAAAGTACTATTTCATGGAAAGTTAAATTTTCTAGCCTTTAGTATGCATAATTTATTTTATTTAATATTAGGAATTTACTAGATAAAGAGAAAATACAATAATCTTTAGATATACATTAATAGTGTATACTTATAAGTGTATAATGTATATATTAATTGACATGGGAACAAAGCAACCGTTTAAAGTTATAAATTATTAATTTGCATTACAATTTGCAAAGTTAAGTACTAAAAGAAATATGGTTTAAATAATTATTTTAATTAAATTTTCTCAGACAACTAGGTCATTTCAGAAATACAAATTTGTACATGGTATATTAAAATAGTTTTTATAATATAGTAGGTATAACTTGATTTTAAAGACAATTCTTTACTTATTGGCTTGATTTTTTTTAGTGACAAAAACTCATCCTAAATTATCAAAAATAATTATTTAATTTTAAAGTTTGTTTTCTAAATGTTGATTTTACGATCACATACTTAAAATTGCTGGGGAAACAAAACGAGCTTGAAAATATTTCTAACATAAAAAGAAATTTCATCTCTTTTACCCAACATTTTGAAATTACCATTGGGCTTATACTAAATACACTGAACTACATGGACATAAACAGGTAAAAATGGCCTGACCAGGTGGTGGCACAGTGGATAGAGTGTTGGACTGGGCCGCGAAGGACCCAGGTTCGAAACCCCAAGGTCGCCAGCTTGAGTGCAGGCTCATCTGGTTTGAGCAAGGTTCACCAGCTTGAGCCCAAGGTCATTGCTGGCTTGAGCAAGGCGTCACTCAGTCTGCTGTAGCCCCCCAGTCAAGGCACATATGAGAAAGCAATCAATGAACAACTAAGGTGCCACAACAAAGAAATGATGCTTCTCATCTCTCTCCCTTCCTGTTTGTCCCTCTTTCTGTCACAAAACCCCCCCCCAAAAAAACAAGAAAAACAGGTAAAAATGTTTATTGGTATGTTTATGAGTCAAGCGTCTGTATCGTTCATAATCCTGGAAGCAAGATTCTTATAAGTAGAGGTTATCACTTTTTGGAGGAATGTTAACAAACCAAAAGGATGATGTTAAAAGCTTATCAGAGACAAAAAAAATGATTCCTCTTGCTTAAAATGTGCTTTTTTTTTTTTTAATGTCTCTGTTACTCTAGCTCAAAAGCCACTAGGGAAATAGTTCAAACTGCTGATTGTGTTACTGCAGTGTACCAGCTTTCTCTTGGATTGTGGTTTCAAATTCTCTCATCAAAAGCCCTCTCTTTCTCTCTTGCCCCATTGTCTACTCTGATTGGAGTGAGGGTCTGGGGGACAGATGTGGCTCTTTGACTTAGGACTATTGAGTAGTGGGAAGCATGACTTCAACAGAGCCAGAGAAGGGGATTGACTCATGTTCTTCAGACTTAACTAAAAATGAGAATCCTAATTTAATTTATTTAAGAATCCTCTATAGCCTTGCTTTATAAAGTAGCTATTCTTACCTCAGGAATTACACTCAATTTTTAAAATGGCTTTTAAAAGTGATGCTAAGTAAGTCCCCGACCTTCTCCAAGGATTGCTTTATCAGAAAAACATAATCTAGGCCCTGGCCGGTTGGCTCAGCGGTAGAGCATTGGCCTGGCGTGCGGGGGACCCGGGTTCGATGCCAGGGCACATAGGAGAAGCACCCATTTGCTTCTCTACCCTCCCCCCCACCCCTTCCTCTCTGTCTCTCTCTTCCCTTCTCGCAGCCAAGGCTCCATTGGAGCAAAGATGGCCCGGGCACTGGGGATGGCTCCTTGGCCTCTGCTCCTTGGCCTCTGGTCACGGCACAGCGACGAGGGGCAGAGCGTCGCCCCTGGTGGGCGTGCCGGGTGGATCCGGGTCGGGCTCATGCGGGAGTCTGTCTGACTGTCTCTCCCTGTTTCCAGCTTCAGAAAAAATACAAAAAAAAAAAAAAAAGAAAAAAAGAAAAAAAAAAGAAAAACATAATCTAGGTGGCAGGGTCCTAAAAAGTTTCCTCCTTCTGGTTGTGAAGGGATCCACAGCCCTGAGGTTCAGTGTGAGCAATGCTGAGTGATCACAGTGTCTGTCGGCTGGAATCTAAGAGAAGAGCACGCTGGTCTCGGCACAGACCAAATGGAATACCCAGACTTATTCCAGCAGTTGTAAATGTCACGGTTTCATTTTGTAATCATTTGTTTCAACTCTATCTTTCTTATTATCTTTGTCATGAGTGATTGTGTTTTATATAATTTAGGGATTTTCTTTTGAAATAATTTTATAATAATACCTTTATTAGCATCATTCTCTTTTTTTTTAATGTTATCTTTTACATATTAGTGGGCTCTGCAAATGCCACTTTCTTGATTATAGAAGAAAACCCAGGAGAGATGTTTGGGCTCTTCAGGGTCTAAAAAGTAAAGGCTGTAGATTAAAAAGGCAGATCATACCATGCGAATCCAGCAGCTTATGGGCAACACATTTCTCCCATTGGTAGGAGTGGTGCTGCGGTTTGTGGTGTAAATACAAGTGAGCCTTCTATCTTTTAAGCATATTCTGTCTTTCGTCTCTTTTTTTTTTTTTTTTTTTTTGGCGGTGGGGGTGGCTTCCATCTGGTAAATTTTTGCCAGCGCCACATAGCCAATAGCTTCGCAGGAGTATTTCAAATGAGTCCTTTTTTTTATTATTATTACCTGGGGTGAATTGAATGAAAATTCTCATTTTAGAGAAGTGAAAAGCTTAGTCAGATATCATCTAATAGAATTCTGAGATGAATTAAAAGCTTTTGCGATATATAAGTAAAGTCCTATTTTGACATAGGCGTCCGTTTTAAAGAAATACACAATACAACAGATACAGGACTTAGAGTTCTCTGAATGTGTCCACTTCACTTCAGCATCGTGAGCACCTCAGCACTTGCCTTTCTCCCTCCCTCCTCTCCTCCTGTGGAAAGTCCTCATCCATGGTCTTCTTCAGACACATCTCTTTTGTGGATGAAAAAGGGGCCGCATGCTGAACCTGACAAGCTCAGGGGAGGCCAGCATGGTGGCCTTGCAGACTCAGAGACCTCTCACCATGGTCTGAAATTAAAACTTTCTAACTAAAAGCAGTTCATGGCGGGTAGCCATGTCCTAGGGAGGCATTTTTCTCTAACAAAGGTCAATGCTTACCTTAATTGAGTCTGTCTGTTGTCTTTTGCATTTACAATAACACACCTGATAACATACCTCTGAACTGTAAGAATAGTCTTCTTTTCCTGCCCCCAAAGGGGGCAGCCACCCCACCAGAGCAGAAACTACAAATCCCCTCATTGTTACCATGTTAGTTGCTAACTGCTAACTATCTCCTGCCTGCCTATGTAAAAGAAGTTTGAATATATACATTTTTACTTTTTATCCAATCCAAAAGATTTCCCCGCTTTACTATCTCTCACCTCCTGAATTTATTACCAGTGGGTTTCATGTAACCCCCTCATGTCTTCCCCTTTGATTCTGATGTATAAAATAACTAGTAAAACCACCATTTTCAGGACCGCTTTCTCAATCTGTTGAGACTTTGCTTCCCGGCAATTGTCAACAGTTTGACTTAAATAAATTCATAAAAAATTCTTACAGGTTTGGGAGTTTCTTATGTTGACACTTTATTCGGTTTCCTCTCTCTCGATATTGAGTGTGGTGCTGTCTCTTGTGTCCTGTCATAGGACCCAATTCCTACTTAATAAAAAGAATCAAATTAGATTTTACTTGATCCTTTCACCTATTTCGCTATTAAGTTCTTTTAAATCAGGGACTTTGTCTCTATGTCCCTCTCACACTCTCACAGCACTCTGTCGTTTTCTTGACTAGCCACTGTCTGTACTTACATATTTATGTGCGACTACTTGACTAATGCCTACCTGCCCCAAGACTCTAAAACTTGATGAAGTCTAGGACACATCTGCTTTACTTTCCATTTTATGCTGGTGTGTAGCAGAGCACCTGACATCCTGTAGTTGAACACAATACCTGGTTTATTTAGGTTCACTTTCTATGTACCAAGAAAATGCCTTCTTATTGTCTATTGCATATGATATGCCCATTTTCATTTCTGTCCTCATTCATGATGTTCTTCTCTGACATGTGCCACTATGTGCCTTAACGTCTCTTCCCTTCACTCAAACACAAGCAGGAAAGTGCAGTGACAGCAAGGAAATACCCTGAAGGCCAGTGCCCCGGGCCATAGGAGTCAGCCAACTGAGAGCAGGGAGGCCAAGAATGGGAAAGCTAATTCAGCAACAGGAGATTTTGTGTCCAGTTCCTTGGTTGCGCATTTACAACAGGAAATCTTCGGAACTCTTAAGTATAAAAGATCAGGTGTGCCTTAGCTTCACCTTCACTTAGAAATAGAAGACTCATTTACATGACGTATCCAGATGACTAGAGAAAGAAAACCAGAAAGAAAGAAACTGAGGTTCGCTTTCAGCGCTGGCTCAGTAATGAACTCACAATAAGACCTTTGCCAAGTCATTTATCTTCTCTGGGGCTTTCACACTCGGAGCCTTTGCAGACATCATCTCTTCGACCTGGAATTCCCTCAGCTCTTTGACAAGCAAACTTTTACTCATCAGCAATAGTCAGCTCCGTGTCACATTCTTTCTGAAACACTGCTAACTGCCCCCACCCACGCCTGAGCATCAGGTGCAGCTTCCTCTGTCTCCCGTGCAGTAATTAGTGATGTGACCGCCCCTCCCCCTCCGCTGTTTTCCCACTCCTAGCTTTGCACACTCCAGTATTCCCTCCATTTTTGAAATCCTAGCGCTCAGCATATGATTTGGCATAAACAAGCAATGTATGTTTGTTTAACCTAATGAATCAACTTTTTGCATTTATATTTCTTCCTAAGTATATGAAACAAATAAGTGAAACTGATCATTTCACGTGGTTAAAAAGTAGAAGAACCAGTTTTCTCAGTTAAAAATTTACAGGAAGGGCCACTAGAGAAAAGTGCTCTCGCTGAAGAATGGGATTTTAGAGACCTGTCCACTTGACCTCTCCTCTTCAAACAGCACTAGAAAGTGGAAAAATACAGTTAAAACAAATTGCCCTAGAATCACAATTGCTCATTTCCCTTGCACAGAGAAAAATACATATATATAATTCTGTGAAAATTATTCTTTCAAGTAGCTACATTTTTTTTATATGAACATTTTTTTAGTGTAATTTTTCCTAAAATGTAAAAATACTGACCTGGTTCCCTAAACAACCAAATGCAGAGCTAAGGTAACTGAACCTTTCCTTAATGACTCAGGCCTCATTAGGAAGCCTCGCTGGGCTAGTCACTGAGCTGAATTCACAAAGGCGTTGTTATGACGTGTTTATTTTCTGGTATTTTCCCTGTCTGTCAGCTGCCATTTCTCCTGCTGCCATTCTCTGTGACCTAATAGCTCCCTTAGCTAGCCTCTTTTTCTCAAAGCCCCTGAGCCCTAAATTTTCTGCGAGCTAAAACAATAAAAAATAAAGTTTGTTTAGAAGTATGTTCACACACAAAAAAATTAGTAGGATGAGTAAGTCAATGGCCAGTATGTTGGTACTATGTTAAGGTCATTAAGGTTGTTTTAGGTATTTAGAAGCCAAGGGTTATTTTCTGGTCATTGAGTATTAGGACATGTTTAAAGTCATGCTTCTACATAAATGAGGTCAGTATATGTGTTTTTTAGAAAAATTAACCTTGGCAAAATTTGGGAATGATTGAATGAATGTACCTTAAGTGATTCAAAGCACTTAAGTCATTTTTTTTTTTACAAAGCAAACAAAATATTTTTGAGCATGAACCCCTAATAAATATTTATTTATAAATACACACAAGTACTTTTTAATAATGTTATATACATCATAAAACATAATTGAATATAGAAGTTGTAAAAAACTAAAACAAATATAAGTGCTCAATCTAATCTTTTCTGCTCACACTCCAGAGAATTGCCTTGTGTACCCCTGGGGTATATGTATAGTCACACCTCACCTGTAGATCTCTGGTTTGGATAACAATGGAATAGTAGTAACTTTGACTTTTGTTAGGCAGATAAAGCTCTTCCCAAGTGAAACTTAATTTAGCTTGTTTTTAAGACATGGAATCATTTTTTTTTTTTAGCTCCAGAACATAACACGTGACCTAGCATATAAAGGTATACAATAAATGTTTGATGAATTTTAAATGAATGAATGATGAAGACTAAGTAGCCCATAAGGATGCTTTCTAAACACTTTTAATTAATTCATTTTATTTGCTTAGCTCATGTCAGACCTCTTTCTCAAGGGGTTCACATATCATATTATTATTCGTGTGTACATCACTAAGCAGGATGGTTGTAAGGCACATTGGGATTTCAATGGCAGACAGCTTTTAGCCAGGGATAATGCATCCAGTGGAAGGTTGGCCCATGCAAGGTTTTCACCCATCCAGCTTGCTATAATATGAACCATGGCAAAACCTGGCTTAATAAAGACCATCCTATGATACCCAGGGGCATCTGGAATGGTGCATGAGATACTGGCAGTAGTAACTTACATGATGCCAATTCTCAAAACCAGGCAGATTTGAACATTGGGAAGAGTTTGGAGAAAAGGCGAGGGGCCAGTAAGGACACCTTTGGTTTGAGATTCAGGGAATGGCTATTTCTTAGGCCTTCTGCTCTCACTCTACACACTCACCTTGGGCACTCATAACCATCTGTGTGCTTCCAGACACTGGTCTAGTAGCCTACTAGATGGTTCCAAATTAGCTGTCTTGCAGGTGCCTAAGACACTACACCATCTACATGATTAACTCAGCAGCTTTCCTCAAAACCTGCTTTTCCTGCATGCTTCTATCCTGCCCACCGCCCAACTTGATGCAGAAACCTGGAAGTCATCCTTGGTCCTCTAGCTCCCTCACCCTTTACCTCTGTCTATTTGGCTCTATTATCCCTTGATAATATCATCCCTTGCCTCCTAATTGAATTCCCTAGCTCCAATCTGATGTCTCTAAATTATCTGATACAGTATATCAGTGTAGCTTTTATAAATAGAAATGTGGATAATAGATCCTTCTTGTTCAAAGAAGATAATACCCTTGCTCTGCTCTTCTCTTCAACTTCAGTCCCCATCACTGGCCCTGTTGCATTTGGTTATGCTCGTATGTTGAACTTCCTTCAGTTTTTCAAAGACACTGGACTACCGTCCAAACCCTGGGCCTCCACCCACAATGCCTGAAACAGTATTTTTTACCTCTTTAACTTTCTCCTCTGGTCAAAGTGGAAAGATAACTTTTTCCCAAAATGGTTCTCTTATTCTTGGGTGAGACTACATCTCTCTGCTAGGTATTATCATGGCATCTAATAACTTCCTTTGCCATACCATTCAGTGACTATTTTAAGTGGTTGTGTCCATATTTCCTTGACACTGTGAGTTTTATGCGGGCAATGGATACACTATCACCTCCACTGCTGCATTCTTAGCACCAAAGACAGGGCCCTTGACACCCACACATATCTATTAATAAAAGAATGAGAGGATGAGGGCACTGAACTGCTTGGCAGTAGCCAAACTAAGTGATTAGCCAGAAGGACCACACAAATACAGCAAAGGATGGGGTAAGTGGGCAGCTTGGACATAGGAGCTCATACTTAATTCCTTGTGGTGTATCAGATACCAGCTTATGGACTGTTGGTCGTCTCAGAGGGGAGACCTGAGTGTACCTAAGGAAGTAGGATAGTCTTGCAGTCAGAGAGACTTGAACTCTAAATCCTAGAGGTATAATCCTGATAAGTTACTGATAGGGCTGATGTAAGAATACAATGAGGTCATTTGTACAAAGTGCAAGGCACGGATTTTGATGTGGTCCTGTGATAGTCATTGTGACATGCTCAACATTACCCATCAGAATGCTTCTGCTGTGTGATAATAATAGCCAAATTTTTTGAGCACCTTTCCTCAAATTAGCCATTCTTCCAGATAACATAGAAGAATTATTTTATTTAGTTCTCATGGGACACTGTGAAGAGTTGCTTTTATCATTTACACTGAATGAGGCAAGCAAGGTACAGAGAAGTTGAGTCAGTTGCCCCAATTCACACACCTGAACAAGAACAGCACAGGACCATCTTGGGGATTCTACCACACCGCCTCTTATTTGTTTCTCTTTTTATTTGAATTTTATTTATTCCCCCATTAAAGGGTGAAATGTATAAATTTATTTATTTATCTATTTATTTTTTTACAGGGACAGAGAGAGAGTCAGAGAGAGGGATAGATAGGGACAGACAGACAGGAACGGAGAGAGATGAGAAGCATCAATCATCAGTTTTGTGTTGCAACACCTTAGTTGTTCATTGATTGCTTTCTTATATGTGCCTTGACCGCGGGTCTTCAGCAGACCGCAGACTGAGTAACTCCTTGCTCGAGCCAGTGACCTTGGGTCCAAGCTGGTGAGCTTTTGCTCAAGCCAGATGAGCCCGCACTCAAGCTGGCAACCTCAGGGTCTTGAACCTGGTTCCTTCTGCATCCCAGTCCAACGCTCTATCCACTGCGCAACCACCTGGTCAGGCAAGAGGTGTAAATTTAATTCCAGGAGTATTTATTGAATTGTCTACCATGTGTGCCATATGAACTACAGTGTGAATTTAAGGGAACAAATATTTATCACCGACTAATACTTTCAGGGGATATTGATTATCTTAAGGTGGTTGTTTTTAAGAAACAAAAGATTCAGAAAGAAACTTTGTCTTTCCCCCTGTCTAGAAGAAGTAAGACAGAGGACCTGCTCTTGGAAAGGAGCCATCGTCACAAATCACTGCAGTTTAATATGAAGTGCGTGTGTGAGACAGGGTGGGACCTCGCAAGGCCCACTTGACTGAAGTCCACTCTGTGTCCCACAGTTCAGGATGGCCCAGCAAACATTTATTTAGCAAACCTTTGCTTGTTGTCTATCTGCTTGTACCCTTTGAAGTCCCAAAGTTCTTAGCTCCAAAACAGCATATAAACCTCACTTGCCCAATGCGTTCCCGTGTCTCATATTCATATGGAGCACCCATATGTCCTACATTTGGTCATACATTTGGTCATTTTATCAATCTGTCCCATGTTAATCTTATTAGCCTAGTCAGAAGAACTTAAAAAGAGAGAAGGAAAACTTAATTTTTCTACCCCACTACAACATCTTAGCGAGGAGATAAAACAAATAAGCAAACAAACAAAACTGCAGCAAGGAAATACATAAGAAGGGAATAAAACAGGATGTTTTGGTTGCAGCTTGTGCTGCAGTGGACAGTGATGCCCCTCAATGTTCATTCTCTAATGGCAGGGCAGTCACCCTCAGATCAGTCCTGCTTCCATCAAGCAGATTCTAAATCGTCCAGCCCCCCAGACAAGTTTTCAGAAGTTAAGGAACTTTTATAAACATCATATCTGAAATCTCTAAATAAAAAGTTAAAAAAGAAACATTTGTTAGTTAGAGGTCTTTAGGCAAAATGTCATTGTCTTTTAGGATTATGGTCTGAGTAACTATCCTCAGAATCTTCAAGGACAGAGTTTTTCAGGTTTAAATGAAAGTAAGTATGGTTGAATTGACTCTTTAAAAGTTAAAAAATTGATCTTTGAATCAATTGGAACCAACGCAATTATTTTCATTTTTAAGGAACATCCCTGGGATATTAATGAAACACCTAGAAAGAAGGTATAGCCAAAGTCCATTTTTTCAATTTTCATAACATCACTCTGAGTTTGTACTAGTTTTCCACACATGAATTCTGCATTTCACTCAAATAAAGAGCAAAAGTTATCTGCATGCATATGTCTGCAGGTTACTTTATTCTTGTTCTTGGCTCATCAGATTAGGCTACAATCAGAAAGTGTCCTTTATAAATGGAGAGTTGATCTGCTGTTTACTTGCAGTCACATTTATGTGCCACACAGAATGATCAGGTCTGGCAGTCAGCCTGCAGTAGGCCTGGCTTGGGCCTTGGGCCAGGGCATCCTCAATGGTGTCAACCTTGCTTGCCTAGGTATCTCCAGTGCATTCATGCAGCTGCAACAGGTTATACCAGATGCAGCGCCTGTTTGAACAAAATAAGAACTGAAAAACAGAATGTAGGAAATTTCAGAGTTAGAGATCAGGAGATTAAACTGTCAGAGAGGAGGCAAGGTTACAAAACTATACTTTATTCCACCTGGAAAGTCTGATATTTTCTCGTTTTGCATTGTTCATCTTATAGGTTTCCACTTCTCTCATGGCATTCCCAGAACTTCATTTATTCTGGCGCTGGGCGACAGGGGATAGGATGATTGTGTGTGGGTGTGGGTGTGGTTGTGGTAGTGGTGGTGGTGGTGGTGGGGAGGAGGGTTAGGCACGACCCCAGGGGAGCCAGGGACCAGCCAGTTTACTCTTTTTGCCAGCCTGGGGAGGAAACCCTCTGCCCCGTGGCTTTGGCCTTCAGACCTGGACAGAGTGGGGCGCGAGGGAGCGCGCAGCCCTTCAGGTCGGGGTGCGGGCCCCGAGTCCCAGGCCTTCCATCCGGATATGATGAAAAGAGCGACAGAAGAGGAAGTGTTTCGGGAGCGCAGGAGTGGTGTTAGGGTGGAAGCAGAGGGAGAAGCCCCCTGGGAGGAGACCTAGCCCGCCTGGACTGGCTGGGAGAGGGCGGGGCGCCGGGAGCAGAGGAGCGCCGACGCGCAAGCCAGCGGGAGGCGGGGAGGGCGCGCGGCCGCCTCCGCCGTCGGGCCGCCGCGAGATGCCACCTTTGCCGGGGCCTCACTAACTTTTCCGGGCGGAAGAGGAGGAGAAAGGGGCTCTGAGCGAGCTGGGGGTGTGGGGATGCCGAGGTAGGTGGTGGTCTCCCGGGCCGGGGGCTTGAGCCCCTTCCCCGGAGCTTCCTCGCTCGCTGTCCCCTCTGCCCCGCGGTGGACCCCGCCCCGGACTTCCCGGGACGCGCCGCTGCCAGCGCGCTGGGCGAACCGTTCTCCTCCCCGGCTTCAAATCAGAACTTCCCCGGGGTGGGGTCAGGGGAGGGCAGCGGAGGCGGGGGGCTGTCCCGCAGGGTGGCGTGCTGTCCTCTGAAAAGCCCTCTCTCCCCCAGAAGCTGCCAGGGTCCCGCGCCCAGCACCTAGCAGTCCTTCAGCGGCAGCGGAGCGGCCCATGTCGGGCGCGGGCGGAGCCCTGCCCTTGGGGCCCCATCGCGGGCCGGACGCGGGCGCCCCGGCCCCGGGTGAGTGCGCGCTCGCTAGGGGCAAGCTTCTTGGTCTTTGGTGCATGTTAAACTTGTTCACCCATTGTATTGATTGGTGTGGGTGTGGGTGTGGGTGTGTGCGCGCGTGTGGCGAGGACACAGACTGGAGTCATAAGTTGTGAACTTTTTGCAGTGTTACTCAAAGCAAGTTCTGCGGGATTCCTGTCCCAGATCAACAACCGGATAGGAGGGCGGATTGCTACTCCTTCCACTTCCCTTCCTTTGACTGTGGGCAACGTGTGCGACAGTGTGACAGGGCTGCTGCTTTCTGAGGCATGTGCGTGGAGGGGCCCCGCGTGGGTGGGGTCTGGAGCCGTGTTCCCGATTGTCTTCAGCTCTGTCCCATCAAGCCCAGGCCTGCTCTGTGCACAGAACAAGCGTGTTTCCCCCATCTTTCCGCTTCCCGTGGGCTGCCCTGCGACTCGGTTCATGATCCAGTTTCTGACCAATTGCTTTGGAATGGCTCATGGGTACGATTTCAATAACCGTTTTGTTTTGAAATAAATAGTCCTTTAAAGACACACTTTCCAGGAATGAATTAACTCCCTTGTGTTCTTCCAAAGTGTAAACACATGCAGACTATAAGAGAAAATACTCTTGTTTCCGACAGACTTCCAGAACAAACTTAGAAACAAGTCAGATTGTCTTCTCTTGAAGATAACAGGTTTTCATTGATGATCAAGAAACAGCAAGGGCCTTCCTTTTCAGATGTATTTTCCTCGTGAGATAGTTCTCATTTAGTGTTCTGATACTGATAGGAACTCAGTAATATCCCAGAGTTCAAAAACCTATTCTATACTCTTGATTTTAAGCATATCTCATAGCTCCCCCCTAGCTCTAGTTAACAGTAATGTAGTGGGGTCTATGGCGCTTTTTTAAAAGGCAGGAAAAATGGAAAAGAAGTGAATGTTGAACCCGCAATAGGTAAAAGCAGAAAACATCCATGGTCAAATCAAAGTGTTCTGATATTCAGGGCTGTTAAATTTAATTAAGTTTATCATTGTTTTTGGCTTGTAAACAGTGAGTCATTTTTTTTTTCTAAACAGAAAATCGGAGAACCAGAATGGTAAACATGTTTTTCCAGCAGCCTCTGTTCTGCACATTGCGTTGCCAATACAATCATTTTCCTGTCCTTAGGCATGTCCCCTGTAGTCATGGACTCATTGGTGGGCTTTTTATGTTCACATTTCATCTGTTAATCACTGTTGTTAAACAATGCTTGTGTCAAAAATCGACATCAAACACACTAGAAACAAGATTGATTTAGGGATAGTTGATGTCTGCCATGTCCAACTTTAATAGTACGCATTTTTAAAATCACCTAAAGGATTTTGCAGTCCTACTTATTGTACCTGTGCAGACCCAGTGCTGGGAGGCGTCACATGATCCGACTCTGAGAAGTGGATGTCTAGAATGGTCTGAAGGAGAATGGTGGCTTCATACGACACACGCAGTATCAGTGTGGAGACTCTTGGTTTAGATTTTACCTGAAAACTGGCTTACCCTCAGCAACGAAGTTACATAATTGCTTTTTAAATCAGTTTAACTTTGACTCACATCATCCTTTAAATAGATATCAATTTAATTGTAAATGGAATGTAAAATTGAATTTTTTTTTTTAAGAGAAAATCACCAGCATCTTGTTAAAATACTGTGTCTCCAACTGGCAGATTTCATAAGGCGAATTCCAAGAAAAAATTTATTGGAGCAAGTGGGTAGGGAAGAAGCTTTAGATTTAGGCTTTCCTGGTTAGGTTGGTTTTATTGGTAAACACATTTGATGATGGAGGTTTGCCACCAGGCCTCTATTCTATGCTCTTTCTTGAATTCTTACCTTCTCTTTCTGTGTCTGTGGATTCTTTATCATCTTTTCAAAAGGATAGCTTAATAATTCTCTGGTAAGATGTGCCTGCTTAGTTAATTGATATTAACTTAAATTTTTGTATATTAATATCAGTGAGGTAAACAAAATATTTTATGAAACAAAAGATTTTTTGCAAATAAAATATGTATGAATACATTATATTATATATTATAACTTATACGTATAAGCTCTCTATACTGCCAGCCAAAGACATAGAACACTAAAGCTGAAGGTAATTTTAGGGAGTCTCTAGTCAGCACTCCCCAGCAAGTCTAAAATTCCTTTCTGCATTCTTTTAGGGGGTTAGTTGGAAAACTACAGTGCAGTGCATTCTACAGCATTCAGGATTGTGAAGGTTTTCCTTATTGCGAGCACAGCTCTGTCTCTTTAAAATGTCTGTCCTTTTGCTGTGATTCTGCAAGCAAAATTCTTGCTTTGAAAATATTAAACATCTTTTCTATGGATTTTTAAAATTGTTACAGAGCAAGGACAAAAACTTTTATGCTCCAGTCTGTAAGAGGACCCAGAATGGCTGTCAGAGGACGGAAGCAGTGAGGGTTGGGGTCACTGGTGAGCTCATGGGCCAGGAGGAGATAACTTTTCAGCTCCAGGTCCTGGTTGTCATTTGGGTTAATAGTTTCCAATACTTCATGAAATACTGGAAATACGGATTTTTATGTATCATCTCTTCCTTTTTAAGAGTTGGCAACTAATTAAATGCAATTATTGTCTAAGCCAAGTTAAATAGCCACACCTACAGGCTAGATATGGCCTCCATGCAGCTGATTTGTGATTTCTGTTACAGCAATTGTAAAGTAAAGGTGCAGTTTAAAACTCTCTCTCCGTTTGTGACTAAGTTCTGAAGGATCGATTTGATTTTTGGGCTTATACAAAGTACAGGTGTAAGTACCTCGGCAGGTAAAGGGCAGTTTGGGCCAAATTTATTAAGAGAAAAATGGATCTTGTAAATATGGTTCATCTAATTGTCCTTTTTTTTTTCTTTTTGGATTAAGCATTTTAAAATTCATTGTGTTATCAACACTGAAAATATAAGTGTTTGCTTTTTTTTTGGTGCCATTGTTACTAGAGTCCACAGAGTTGAAAGTGCCTTTGGATTAAGTGCTTCACTTATAAATTTGCAACATGTAACTAGAAGGATCTTTAGAATTAATTTAGTTTGGCTGGGTCACTTTTTGGAAAGGATGTCAAGAGAGGTTAAATAAAGGACTTGTCCAAGGTCTCATACACAGAAGGAATCAGGGCAGAAGCACAAATTGTTAAGTATACTGTATGTCATTGTGATAAATGTGCTTGAAGCGGAGAATCAATATAACTTTTTCCTACAGATGGATGAGTTGAAGATAATGGGGTTTGGGTTCTGTGAATCACTTGAGCCTGTTCCCATCCCTGCATACCCCACCCCCACCTCATTGCATTCATTAAGACTTAGACTGTTGGACTATGAGTGCTGGAATGTATTTTAATGTGATAATGTGTGATTTAATGCACTCTTCTCTCCTGGGAGAGTCCTCTGAGATTATTAGGCGGACTTTGCATAGCAGGATGCAAAATGCCAGTGAAGTTAATTAAAAATAATTTAAAATAGAAGCTAGGGAGAAAATCTTCAAGTTGAAATTACATGAGAAGAGCTTTGACTTAGAAGCTTAGCTGAGTTGTCAGGAATTTATAGTGGCTAAGCATGTTTCCTTTATGGGAAGCCTGTTTATTTCACTTTATGCAATGTATGTTTATAATATCCATATTCTTCTACTTTTATCATCTTATCTTATCCTTTTGATTAAGGGTGGTGTAATGCTGGTTGTCGAGGCCAGGCAGGTTCACACTGGATTTGGGCAGACGGTAGAGGAACTGCAGAGCCGGAAATTATGGGCCATTCCTATTTATTAGTCTTGCAGTGGTGGGCAAGCAAACAGGAAAACAGTCCATCACAGTGAAGGGCAAGTGATATTCGCCAAGAGAAAGTACCTGTAGCCTTATGTAGGTGTTGGGCAAATGAGTTTGTAAACTGTGATTCTTTTGCTCACTTTGTTAAAAATGGTGCTGCCCAGGTGAAATGGCTAATTACCTTCCTGCTTGGGAAGGGGCTTTGTTATGCTAATGTGTGCTGGAGGAGGGGTTTTCATGGCAAAAAGTTTTAAGGAGACTGGAGGGGAAGGAGGCCATGCTGTTGAAGAGAAAGCAGCCAAGAAGGCAGGGTGCTGAAGGAGAAGCCAGTGTGCAGAGTTTGTGCAGAGAGAAGGAGATGGGGAACAAGAGGTGACTGAGCTAGCGGGGTCCTTTGATTCTAGGAAAAACCAGAAAAGATTCTCCTGGTTGTGAAACTGGAGAATATGTGAGTGGGTTGTGATTTCCCGTGTGTTTGTGTTTACTCGCCAGCTGGTTGCAAGGCAAGAATAAAGGTATGGCCCACCAGTTTTCAGCTCTGCTGTTTCTCTGCCATCTGTCTGAATCTAATGTGAACCTGCACATGCCAGGCGGCTGTGACAGCTGTGGCTACTGGCCATGTAGTAGGTTATATACACATACCTCTGCCATATGCTCATGTGCTAATCATGCAAAGTGCAAGCAAGCAAGCCTAACACAGCACTTTTCCCAACAGGTGGTGTTTCTCAAAGTGTATCATATATATACATATACATATATATATGTATATGTATGTATATATTTTATAATTTTTTTATTTCTCTGGAGTGAGAAGCAGGAAGGCAGAGAGACAGACTCCTGCATGTGCCCAACTGGGATCCACTGGCATGCCTACCAGGGGGCGATGCTCTGACCATCCAGGACATTGCTCCGTTGCAACTAGAGCCATTCTAGCACCTGAGGCGGAGGCCATGGAGCTGTCCTCAGCTCCCGGGCCAACTTTGCTCCAGTGGAGCCTTGGCTGCAGGAGGGAAAGAGAGAGATAGAGAGAAAGGCGGGGGGAAAGGTGGAGAAGCAGATGGGTGCTTCTCCTGTGTGCCCTGGCCAGGAATCGAACCTGGGACTTCCACATGCCGGGTGATGCCCTACCACTAAGCTAGCCAGCCACGGCCTAAAAGTGTATCATATTTGGACAGCCTTTATCTCTGGTCTCAATTGGGGAAGAATGTGCCCTCTGTGATTTTCAACCTTTGTTTCTCACGCACTCATAAACCAATTACTAAAGAAAAGGGGCCCTGACCTCTTCTTCTTTAGTAACTAATTTATTTGTGCCATTAGATGAAAATGGTTGTATTTAGTCAGGGGCACTGACCTTAGTAATTAGTGTGTGTTTGTGCCATGAAAAAAAAAAGGTTGAAAATCACTGCATAGACAATTGGCAAAGTCTGGAGACATGTTTTGTTGTCACAACAAGGAGTGGGGTGGGTGCTCCCTACATCTAGTGGATAGAAGACAGGGACGATGCTAAACCTCTTACAGTACACAGGACAAGATAGCCCCTCAGAGAATGATCTGGCCCAGAGTGGTAGTAGTGTTACAGTACTATCCTCATCTCTAAAGGCCATAGGCATTGCTGTCTTAAAATCCCTGGGGTGAGAAGCAAGAATCTGCCTTTTTCAACATACATATGCTCTCTATCTCTAGTTAATAATCATTGTTTTTATTGTTTTATCAGGTTTTACAAATCTTGATAGATTTTAAAAAGTCTATTTTAGTAGAAAAATTTCAAAAAGCTTTTCTTTTTTATTTTTCTTGTGAGAGAGAAAGAGAGAGACAGACAGGGATAGGAAGGGAGAGAGATGAGAAACATCAATTCATAGTTACATCACTTTAGTTCATTGATTGCTTTCTCATATATGCCTTGATGAGGGGGTGGAAGCGGGACTCTAGCTGAGCCAGTGACCCCTTGCTCAAGTCAGTGACTTGAAACCTTGGGTTTTAAGTCAGTGATCTTTGGGATCAAGCCACTGATCATGGGATCATGTTGATGACCCCTTGCTTAAGCTGGTAACCCAAGCTGGTGAGCTTGTGCTCAAGCCAGCTACATCGATGTCCCATGTTGATGCTCTATCCACTGTGCCACCACCAGTGAGGCTCAAAAAGCTTTTAAAAAGTCCCATTTCAAAGTTTCAAACTTTGCATTCTTTGTCAGCATTTTCTAACATTTTCATTATGTATTCCAGTTAAAAGGGTCTGAGCGTTCATCCTCAGAAATTATATGAACGGAACACAAATGTATTTTGAACATTAGAAAAAAATACATAAATAAAATTTAAAAGGATGAGGTAAAAATAAATAAAATAGATTTAATACTTTCTTCTACCACCTCAGTAGATATTCTTGACCTGCCTGCAACCCTACACCTCTTTGGTGATCCCAGCTTTGTGGGATAATAAGGAAAGAAGCCCTTAATCTGCATATGGGTTGTGGCAATTTGTGAGGTGGATTTTTGTAAACTGGATTATCCTTTCTAATAGAAACAGTGATAAATTATATTTAGTTCCATAGTAAACCTCAAAAAAGTGTTGGAATTAAATTTTATTACGTTTCACATGTTTACGAGGATAAAACATAGAAAAGATCATTTTAACAACCAAATAGCTGACAAGAAAATTAAGTTGAATAGAAACTATTTTGAAACATTTGAATATAAGAGTTTGAGCAAAGACAGGCTTAGTTAGAAAACTAAAAAAACTTGTCTAGATTTGGAAGAAGATTTAGGGACATTTTCAAGCACCTTAAAACTTATACTCCTGATTTCTTCCTAAGTCTAAAGGAAGTAGTGTTTATAAGTTTAGTTATAGAAGTGCAAGGCTTATTAGCTAGGCATATTTCATTTTCCTTTTGCTAAGAAAAAGAATCACTTGAATAAGAAGAGGATGTAGCTGGGAAAAAACTAAGAGGAGAAGGTGGGAGGAAGGAAGGAAGTGATTAGAGAAGATGTTCACAAATTTAAGAAAGTGTTTTTAAGGGTTGAATTGTTTGAGTTGAGAACCATGAAAAAAAGTTCAAGGGGCTAGCATGCTATGAGCTGAGCTGGTGGCTGGCATGTTAAGAATTTAGATGATGAGGTACAATCTGGATTTAGGTAGGTGGTACTGCTAACTCTTAAACAGATCCTGATACGTGTTCGTGGAATAACTGCTGAGGAAAAGGGGAGCTTGAATGCTGTCCAGAACAAGTGTGAGTCAGGCGATGAAAAGACACAGTTTTGGGGTCAGGGTGGAGGTTGGGAATAGGAAAAGCATTTCTATGTGTTTCTGTATTTCAGGGCATATGTATAGAGGTTTAATTTTAGTATTGATTTTCATCTCTAGTATGTCTTTTTTGTTCCTCTTTACATTGTTTATTTCTACCCTACTGAGATCGTCTATAAATGTTTTATATATGTGTGTATACACACATAAACACAGAGTGAGCGAAAGAGGGAGAAGGGAGAGAGAGAGAATGAACCAACCCTGATATATGACAAGTACCAAGAGAAACAGATTGCTGAATGAAACCTGGGGATCAGGGGCTTGCAGGATGATGGGAGAAACACACATACCTATAATCAGTGGTGGGATTCAGCCAGTTCTTATAGGTTCAGCAGAACCCATACCTAATTTTTTTGTTGAGTTCTGCACACTGGTTGTTAAATAGCACTTGTAATCAGGGTTCTCTCTACGGTGTGCACCTGAGCAGCTGCTCAATGTGGAAATCACAAATTTACATTCCTTACTCTTTTTAACATTCATCGGTGCAACAGCGTATCCTAAGGGCCCTGTAGTCGTGGTCATTCCGTCCATAGGTGAAAAAATTGCAAGTGAGAATGCCAGTTAAGAAGCAGTATGGAAATATCTTAACAGTTTTATGATTTTGTCAGGTATTCTTGAATATTTTTTCATTAGTATTTTAAGACTTTTCCTTATAACATAATCTAGTTTTGTGTACATTTTTTTATCGTTCTTATTTAAGTATTAAATGCATAAAATAGTAAACCTCCGTTCATTATATTGTATTTTATACTTAAAATGGTCATTAGGGCAGAGAACTGGTTGTTAAGTTATTTGAATCCCATCACTGCCTGTAATATTAAGTGGACTGATGGGTGTTCTAACAGAAGCACAAGGACAGTGGGATGGCAGGACATGGGAGGGAGAAAGCATCTCTAGCTGGGGCATCTAGAACTCAAGTAAATGTTTGATATGAGTTTGGCCAAGAAGCGTACTCATAGCAGTCAGCTCTGTGGATATGCATAATCAAAAGCAAGGGTTGGAGGGATTGTTAGAGAAGGCTGAACTTCACTAAGGTGCTGTACAGGCTGTATGAAGGAGCAGAGAATCAGGCTGTAGAGACAGGCTGAAGTCGTTTGGAGGATGGCCCCGATTCTCATGCTGAGCAGTTTGCATATTCATTTCTTAGGCAATGACATACCCTTAAAAGTTCTTGAGAAGGGAAATGACAAAGCCAAATTGGTGCTTTTAGAAAAATCAATCTGGTGGCAGTTCAAAGGCTGATTTTGGAAGGATGGGCTAGAGTGGATGGAGTGATTTTTCAGGAAGATATTACAACAGCCTGACCGAAAATTAGTGGATCCAGGCTGGCACCACTGGGAGTAGGGTTGAGAAGCTGATTTAATAACAGTATCAAAAGTGGGATAAAGCCCTACCTTGCCGAGAGAGCCCCTTCGGGGCGTTCATTTTTACTTATCTAACTTTGAATTTACTAAAGCCAGTCACAGTATCCAAATTTTCTTGACTTGTATTGATATGATTAGACAAAGTATTTAATTTGGGAGATGCTGAAAAGGTAGAAATTTAAGGTAATCTATACATAGGTTTGCCTTTCAGCCAGAGTGGTGGGTATATAGGAAGGATTTTCGAACATTCTTTTGATCATGTTGGTTCCACGGAACTTCCCCTAGCCGTGGTGGCAGCAGGCCACTGAAAAAAGGAATTTGTCATTAGGAGAGGGGTGAGGGCCAGGATCAAGATGGAGAGTTTGTCACTAGGAAGCTGATGGATTGGCATGAGAATGAGCGAGAGGACTGAGGACAGATTTGGGGAATGACAATACTTAAGGGAGGAGAAGGGAAAGAATACAGAGAAAGAGTCTATTAGGACTGGTCACAGAAGTGTGAGATAGATGTTCAGTGGTCCTGGGAGCAGGGGTGTAAGAGAGAAACAAGGTGTGCAGGCGGCTCTTTTCGAATGCGTGGGTTTTGAGCATGCTCACCACACGTTAATGGAAAGAAACCAGCAGCAGAGCGGGGTTGAGGTGAAAGCGCCTGGGGTGGAGTGGTGCTGTGGTCAGGGTTTTCAACTGAAGGGGCAGAATTCTGGGAAGGAATAAGTTGAAGAGTCCAGTCTTAAGAAAGTTGGGAATGTTTGTTCCCTGTTGAGATGCGGATGGGACAAAAGGATAAGTGATAACCTAGAGAAAATGTGATGTGAAAAAAGAATATTGAGGAGGACCTAGATTTTCTTGGCAAAGTAGATGGTGATATTTGCTGAAAGCAAGGGGGTTAGGGTGAGTCAAGAAATTTGAGATCTGTGGAAAAGATTTGGAAGCATGAAGAATTTAGGAGGGAGTCAATCTGGCGTAAACAGAAGGGATGCTCAGTAATACTGAGGGCTTAGCTAAGAATGGGCGGCATGAATTTTTAGTGGAAATAGTACGGTTGATTGCCTTTCTGTAGGAAGCATGCAGAAGTTTAGGAATAGAGGAAGACAGAATGGACTTTTGAAATCAGTCCGGAGTTGGAGGCTGGGAGGGTGGAAGCAGTGGAAGGAAAAGGGAGCAGGATCGAGCGTGTGTTCGCACTGACTGGACTGTGTTTCAGGCTGTTTGGGGAGCCAGAGACTCCAGAGGTGCAGCAGGTTGAGATTCCTGGCCAGCCAGAACCATGCCTGTTGGCCTTGTCTGGTTAGTTCACATTCCAGGATTTAATATATGTAATTGAGTGACCTTTCCAGGGGCTGCTGGGGGAGCTGTGGAATTTTTGGGTGTGTAGGGCCTTTCCTGTTGCTTTCAACTTTTATTTCCTGCATTCTGTTGATGTGATTTCATGGAAAGGTCTAATAACAGCGTACAGTTATCTTACTTGCATTGTATTTTTATAATAATAAAAGATAATGGGGAAAATATGGAAACATAAATTGACACAATCTCAAGTTATGCCATTTGCAAATGGAAAATTAGTAGAACAACAAACAAAGGAGAGACACCAACCAAGTGGTTTTTCTGAGTTAACTGTAATTTTACTATGTAAAAGGCAGGAAGTGTGGCTTTTCTGTCTTTATTTTCAAAAACCTTTATTCAGTTTGTATCAGGGGAGCACTGATTCAGCACAGATTAGATTCTAGATGTGTGTGTGAGCGGTTGAACTGGGGTGACTTGTTTAGTCAGGATTAAAGATGCTGCAGCCCCTCCTGGATCGGGATCAGTTGACGCTTATGTTCCAGTGTTTTGGATGCTTCTTTCTTTCTCTTTCTCTCTCTTTGTTCCTTCTCTTGCCCCTTTTGCCATTAACACTTTATTGAAGTTACTTAAACGTTTCATATCTTTTTTTTTGTTTCACATTAGCATACATATGCTCAAGGAGGTAAGCTTTTAACCTTAAATTCTGAAATTGAGTTACATTTTCTAGACTCCAGTTGGGATTACTTAGGGTTCACAAAATAGGAACTGAGAAGATTTATTTAACATTAATTTTGTTTGTGGTTTCTACTTGCAACACTTCTGTTTTCAGATTCACACCCACATGATCTGAAGTGAGATGATTCACATACATGTGCTTTTTGTGCCTGATACTTCACAAGTTTCGGGAATAAAGGCTGAAATAACGTTTCATGCTGATACATATAATTTATTATCAACACATTTATTTGAAGGGGAAACCCTGTGAACAAAATATTTTTGTGTGCCTACAATGTGCAAAGCCTTGTGAAGATTAAAAATCTTTAATGCCCAGTTTTGCCCAGAAGGACCTTATAAACGAGGTGAGAGAAAGGATGGGATATAAATATATGCCAAGTTAAACTGTGATCCCTTTTCTAAGTATTGTTTAGGATTACCATGAGAGCCACATGACAGCTTCATCTGTGGCTAGTTGCCAGCTGACTGGTACAAAATGAAGCATAAATTTAAGATGTTGACAGAATCTCAAGGTGGCAGAAAAGTTGGTTTTGTCTGGGTTCGGCTGCGAGAGGCCTCAGATGAAGAACACACAGTTTGTAGGTGTTTTCAGTTTCAATTATGCAGAGTTGAGCACTAAAAATAAGGCAGACAGCTTGTGGTTGAGCAGGTGACAGGCCCTCTAAAGGTAGGTGGCAGAGCACAGAGGAACCAGCTTCCTCGCGTCACTTTTTCTATTCCAAGATGTCGTCCTTCTTCTCTTTTTTTCAAGGGTGGGTCAGCCCTTGATCTTTTGGGTCTCTGAACATAGGCCTGTTGCTGTTCTTATTTCTTCCATCACCCAAGAAATATGCAAGTATTTAGTAAGCTTTTCTGAGTGTTTTCACTATTTATTTCTCGCTGAAATACAAGATGAAATTATGGAGTAGTATAGGAATTAACACACACACATATTTTAAAAAACTTGTTTTTTCATCAATGTGCAGAATACTTGAGCTAATGAGTAACATATTCAGTCTTTGTGTTATTTGTGGGTGGGGGAGAAAGGTATTGGAACACTGGGAGTGGTGTGAAGAAGGATGTTAGATCTCATCTATTTCAATTATCTGATAAGCTATGACACATCACTTATAAACCACATAGTATGTATACTCTTCTTGCTGTGCAACCTGTATTCATACTGCTTTTATATGTAAACCAATTGCTTTAAACAATTTCATTTTTATTCTTCCATTCTAATACCATCATTATTTCAGATGACCATTATTTCAAATTACAGATTTGAGAGAAATTAGGAAGTTGTAGCTAGCACGATCTGATCTGGTACTTGGTTATGTTAGGGCAGGGAAATAAGGGGAAAACAGTGTTTAAAAAATGGCTCTGTGAATACCATTGACCAAGATATATAGACCACAGTTGGAGAAACGAGCAGGGACAGAAGAGAAGAGGGGATGAATTTTAGGAAATGTTGATTTTGATTTGCTAAAGACTTATTCACGTAGAGTTGAAACTTAAAAAAATATATTTTATTGATTTTTTTAGACAGGAAGGAAAGGAGAGAGAAACATTGATTTATTGTGCCACTTATTTATGCATCCATTGGTTGGTTCTTTTATGTGCCCTGACTGGGGATCAAACCCGTAACCTTAGTGTACTGGGAGGATGCTCTAACCAACTGAGCCACCTGGCCAGGGCCTACAGTTGAAACTTTGAATCTATAGGCAGGACAGGAATGAGGGCTAGGTTAATGAATCTATAGGTTATACTCCTGGAGGTAACTGAACTGGATTACAGAACCAGAATGGGTTGCTGGTCCTAAAGAGAATCCAGAGAAGACAGCATCCCAGAGAGAGGCCCAGAAAGCAAGAGGCTGAGTTAGTGAGCTAAATGAGGGTCTCCTGGTTTTGACCCTTAGAAAAATTACCAGTGAGGACACATCCCCTGACTTCTAATCCATATCCATCATTCTGAAGTCTAAGAAATAAATTGTAATATACTGTACTTCTTATTCTCCTTTCATTACCTTATTTGTTATCAGATTCAGATCATACCTTTGAAATATCTTTACAGTTGAAACAACCCCCTTGGCTCACTTTTCATTTCCACTGGCCTTCATTCTTGTTAACCAGTGGGAAAGAAAGTATTCTTGATGAAGTCACTTGCTATAACTCAGAGGTAACAGTTTAAAACTTGTGGCACTTATAACAGTGATCATATTAAAAGGCTTAAGAAGGATGTGTGTTGTCATTTTAAAAGGCGTAGATGGCAGAGTCCTCAGTGTCTTTTGGTCATAGGGCTGACTTCCGTAGGTATGGCATTTCTGATTTCAACAGTCCTTAAGGAGATGCTTATGATACCTTTCCAGACAAGAGTAAGAATGTCATGCCTTACGAGTGAAGAGAACCTGAAGGCTGTGAAAAACCACTGTCTTAATTGAGGGTGTTTAATGCAGAGAAGGTACAGACAAAGACCAGAGCTATTTTCTAGTACAAGACTGTTGCACAGAGATGTGATTAGACTTCACTTTGTTTGAGTTGCAAAGAGCAAAATATGGTGAACCAGTGAAGATTATAAGGAAGTAGATTTTAGATGATAGCGAAGGAAGTCTTTGAATAATTAAGTCATCTCAAACTGGAATAAACTGTCTTTTGAGGCTGTTCTCCTATTTCAGGAAATACTCATGCTTAATCTCCTTGGCCTGTTCTTGGGGATGCTGGGTGTTGAAAGTTTCTACCTGAATTCATCATGTTATCAGGTTGGGCCAAAAGACCTCTATGAGTTCGTGTAACTTCAAATTCCATGAGTCTGTGAGTGTTTGGTTTTAGCATGAACATACTCATTGGTAGAAAGAACACAATTGAACTTGTACTTGAGGAGGCAGGAGTTTAATATGTCAGGGACAGTCATCCTGAAAAAATGCTGTTAAGATAAGGAACTTTAGATTTAGATGTAATAGGTATAGCAGATTAAGATGACTGAGATAATGTGCCATGGTCCCCGGTATCAGCCTGCTATCGGCTCACCTTGTCACACTTTTTTTGAAGTGGAAAAGGCCTAATTCCTCTTCCCCTCTCCATTTATTTAGAACCATGATTTATTGAACTATTAGTTCAAATAAATTATGTACCTGTGATTTTAATATTTATATTCCATTGCTTCTGCGTGTAATTGTTTTTCCACTTTGCTGTGTGTATAGTCCACTCTTCTTGACCACTCCCAACCTCTAAACTAGTTGAGTCCATGTCATTTTATTTTCAGTTCTTTTGGAGCTACACTCACCATAAGCTTTTTTTTCTTTCTAAATTTTTACTTTATTGTTTAAGAGAGAAGATGGGGGAGAGAGAGAGAGAGAGAGAGAGAGAGAGACAGGAACATAGATCTGTTCCTGTATGTGCCCTGACCAGGGATCAAGCCGGCAATCTCTGTTCTTCCAGATGACGCTCCAACAAACCGAGCTATCTGGCCAGGGTACCATAAGCTTTAAAACACAGAAGAAGCCCTTTGAAGGAATGCATTTTAGATTTTGTTCAGTCTTATTTTTAAAATATTGGTAATAACAATTGATTAAATTAAATTGATTTAAGCATTTAATTCATTCAACATTTATAGTATACTTGTTTATATAATAACTTCCTCGTGTTTATAATATAATATGAAATTTTATACATCTGCTTATTCGTCTGTTAAAAATGCTTTGATTATTATCTCAACATACTTTTTGGACAATGAGATTTTAATCTGTTTAAGAACATTAGACAAAGCAGGTAGGTTTTCTTAAAGGTCATTCGGCTTGGGACTTTTTTCTTTTTGGATCAGTGAAGAAGAAAAATTCCAAAGCCTCAGAGCTTCCTGAAAGCTGCCTTATCTTTGGTTTTTAAAGGTTACATTTGGGAAGCATTGTAGATTTCCACATTTTTCTGAGCCTCTGGGAAATAGAGACCCTGAGTTTTTTACTTATTCCAGAGAGTTTGGTCTCAGGTTGCTAAGGATTTCATAAGCCAGAATACACAATAGGTCATCTGAAATAATGATGGTATTAGAATGGAAGAATAAAAATGAAATTGTTTAAAGCAATTGGTTTACATATAAAAGCAGTATGAATATAGGTTGCACAGCAAGAAGAGTATACATACTATGTGGTTTATAAGTGATGTGTCCTAGTTTATCAGATATTTAATTGAAATAGATGAGATCTAACATGCCCTAGAATTTAAGCACAAAGAAAGCTGCTTATTCTCCTTTCTATAAAAAATAAGTTTATTTTACACTGATTATGTTTCATGAGGTTTTATAAGGATATCTGCCAAGTGCTCTCATTTATATTAGTCTTCTATGAAGTAAGCAATTAAAGCAGGGGTAATCAACCTTTTTACACATACCGCCCACTTTTGTATCTCTGTTAGTAGTAAAATTTTCTAAATGCCCACCAGTTCCACAGTAATGGTGATTTATAAAGTAGGGAAGTAACTTTACTTTTTAAATTTATAAAGCAGAGTTACAGCAAGTTAAAGCATATAATAATAATTACTTACCAAGTACTTTATGTTGGATTTTCACTAAGTTTGGCAGAATAAATCTTTATAAAACAACTTACTATAGTTAAATCTGTCTTTTTATTTATACTTTGGTTGCTCTGCTACCGCCTGCCATGAAAGCTGGAATGCCCACTAGTGGGCGGTAGGGACCAGGTTGACTACCACTGAGTTAAAGTATGTAGAACAAATAGAAAGTGTATTTGATGATTAGTTTGTGCACTTACACATTTCTTTGCCTAGGTTAGTAAAATATTTGAGGTGGCTTATAAGAGTATATTTTTAAAATAATTAAAATGGAATAATGAAAATATAGGTAGACTAGGAGATTCAAACTCAGGGAAAATCAAAATGTACAAACTTAGACTGTAGGGTCAAACCCACTTATTCAATTTTGTCTGTAAATTTGAGTCAATATGAAGCATTTTATTTAATATGGTTTTTGTTATCCATAAGGGAAAATAATAATATACAGCTTCTTGGAGGAAGCAATATTTTTCTTTATATTTAGTCTGGAAACATTTTTTTTTTTGCATGGATTTTCACTTAGGGATTATAGAATAGATACTGCTCTCGACAGCCTCCCTCTGATAAGTTTATAGCAGGTTTTAAAAGAAGGTGCTTATTGCAATAGCACTTAATAATAGCAAGTGCAGCTAAGCCTTTGACATATGCCAGGCACTCTGCCTTACAGGCACGATTTCGTTTCCACACCCACCTCATGCTGTAGGTATTGTTTTTGTTCCCGTTTCACAGATGAAGAAGCTGACAAAGATTAACTTGTTCAGAATCCACATCTCTAGGGGTGGACCTGGCCACCATAGTTTCAGATTCTGTGCTTTTAATCACTTCTCCAGTGCAAGGTACCGTTTAATATTAGTATTTCTGTTCCAGAGAACCTAATGAGAGTCTTTTTATGATCAGGAAGGATTCACATACTTGGACTTTTAGATAACAATAATATCCCTCTTTGTTTGATCACCTTGGAGTACACAGAACTTAATACTTTATTTGAAAGCTCAATAGTAACTTTGACAAGCTAATTTCATCCTCATGAACATTACTAAATTATTTTGTTACTTATCTGTTAAAAGAATTTAACTGTTGAGATAATATATTTATTTGCTTGATTACAGACTGATGGGAAAGAATATCTGTTTATAATGGTTTGAATGGTTGGTTGTCGTATAGAGGAGTTGAGTTGACTACAATAGGAGGGACTTGGACTAGTTATAAATTACCTAACAACAGATTAATGTTCAAAATGAAGAATAACTTAGTAATGAACCATCATCACCAAGACTAGAATGTGTTCCCTGTTCTCGAAATTTTGGGGAAGGGCTGAGCATTGCATTTATTTGGCTTTCTATACTAGGTGGGATATTAATTTAGCTGAAATGTGACATCCTTTCCAACTCTGGATTTTAACATCCTGTTTCCAACTGAATATCTATCCCTGAGATCCACTTTGTGTTTTAATAAGTAAAATTAAACTAACGTTTTCTTCTTATATCATTCATAATTCTGAAGATCAAATAAATATTTTATATTAAAGTACTTTGAAAATTGCTAATATTACAATTGCAAAAATTAATGAATTCTTTCAATAAAAAAGTATTTTTTATTTGTATTTATTTAATAACCACATACCAACTGAGTGGCTATTACATGACACATAGTTTTCCAATTATTACTATATAATTTACTTTTATTACTCTTAGAATTTTCTCTGTTAATCAGCATTCAATTATTTTATTCCCCAACTGTCTGAGATAAGTGAAACTCTCAAAGTTTTAAATTTGAGTAATGCCAACGGGTAAAATATTATAGCATTTTCAATTAAATGGAAATTCTATTTACCTGAATCTTTATCTTTCTTCTTCAGCAAGAATAAGATTGGAAAGAGATTGCTTCTCACCATTCATGTCCTTCTTTAGAAAAATAGCAAAAAATAAGAAGTATTGATCCTGTAAGACAGTAATTTATGAGTAGGACATATTGTATTTAAATTCATCATCTAGAACTTTTTTTTTCTTTGATTCTCTTGCTTAATTCGTGTTGTCACCATTAACTCAAATCCAGTGCCTTGTAAAGGCTTTTCTACGATTCCCTTCCTCCAGTCTAAGTGCCCTTCAGAGTGGATGTGAAGACTTGGCTCTATTGTTTAGACTTTGTGCAGAGTCAGAGTTACAGAATTTTAGAGCCAAACACAGCCTCTGGAAGCACCCAGCTCAGTGCCCTCCTTTCCCATCAAAGGAATGAGATCCATCCCCAGTCACACCGGCTCGGCAGCCTTTGAGTCAGAATTATGACCTTTTGTTTTGTAGTTGCATGATTATTTCATTGGTATGTTTGGTTTTCTCAGCTAGAGAATGTGTTGCAGGGCAAAGCTTTTTTCTTTATCCGAGACCCATCTGCAGGCCTGTGTTCAGGTAGGCCCCCTGGAGTGCCTGCAGCCAGTTTTTCAGGAGCCAACGCCAGCAGTGTGCGACTCGACTATACTTTGGTCTAGTGCTATTTTTAAAGTGTCTTCCCCTTTCATTTTAATATCTAAAACATATTATGTATTCACCTATTAGTACAACTGATTAGCATTATGTATAATTCAGGTTTTGTATTCTCATAGTTGAGGTGACACGGAGACAGAACTAAATATCTCTGTATTAATTAGTGATTAGATAAAATTGCGTTTTCTGATTACTTGGAATAAAGTGACAAGGTGATGAGAAGCAAGGTCTGTATCTCAATATTTGATAGGCTTTTCTAAGTTTTCTCTAAATTGCTTAGTGCAGAAGCACTTACTTAGAAACAGTGACCTACATGTAACCTGGCCACATAAGATAATGACAGACCCTTAGCCCCACACCACCCAAATTGAGTCGTCTGAGGTTGAGACCTTTGCATTTTTATATTTCAAGAGCCTATGAGGAAAAAAAATACCAAAAAGAACCATTGGCTTAGAACAGCAGCGTTATTGAGATGATGAAGTCTCCCTTTTAAAAGAAAATTGCTGAGTTGGGGAGGAATGCTTGCTGGATATATATATAGAAATCTTGTAGAGAGGTATAGACTGATTTTATGCATCATTGAAATCATTTGTTTGCCTACAGAATATGTCTTTCAGGCCCACGTGGTAATTGAATTACAACCATAACCTCTATAAACCCAGAAAGGAACCGATTAAACTGGGTCGACTGTAGCCTTTGCTTCTGCAGTTCAAAAGTGACACATCAAACCTACAGTGATCACAGAAATCTGCCTTAGAAACTGCCCTTTTGTATTGTAATGAGTAATGGCTGACCTACTGAAAGTTGTGGGAAGGTTGGTTCCGTGGCTGGACATCATGGTGCCGATCTTACAGTTGTCTGTCAATTAAACATTGCTCCCTCTCCATGCATTTCTCCAGTGTAAGATGTAACTGTGCATCATTTATGAGGCTGCCATATAAGTATTTCTTAAATATTAAAGAGATGTTAATAAAATAATGTACATACATTAGAAAGTCATAGAACAGTCAAGTGGTCACAGAAGTTTAGTTTATAGAGGCTAGAATTGGCAGTAGGCAATTTAAATTTTATACATGGGCTCTCTTCTGAGCTTTGCTTTGGGCTGGGTGCTGTGGATCATGCCACCAGCCCAACACCGGACTTTGAGTCGAGACATTTAGTTTTCAAAGGAAGCCAAGTAGGATAGACTGATGATTGGGCTTTAGTGATCATTACATATCATTTATTATTTCTTGGACATGCTAAGATAGAAAATGGTAGTTTTCCTTTTGTTTTTAATTTGAGAAGGATTCTATAGAGCAGGGGTCTCCAAACTTTTTACACAGGGGTCCAGTTCACTGTCCCTCAGACCATTGGAGGGCTGCCAAATACAGTGGTCCTCTCACTGACCACCAATGAAAGAGGTGCCCCTTCCAGAAGTGCAGTGGGGGCTGGATAAATGGCCTCAGGGGGCCGCATTGCGGCCCGCGGGCCGTAGTTTGGGGACGCCTGCTAGAGGATCACCTCATTCCTGAATTTCATAGATAAGGAAATTGGAAAAAACCAAAACATATGATTAAGCTGTTTCTTAATAAATATTTAGAGCAGGAAGAACTTTTATTTTCCTCTTAGTAGAGCGTCACTACTAAATCTTTGTGTATATGGACCACATGGCAGTTTCATTTATTCAGTGGAGAATCGAGAGGTTCCTGTTTAGCACTTGAATATTGGACATGATTCAAATGTAAGTCAAGTGTGTCTAGAGGCTTTATTCATACCTATTTTCTTTTAGTCAGCAATGCCTCATAATGCCCTGGTTTCATGAATTAATTTTAATGGAATTAAACTTGAACAGCTCAAAATTATATAATTAATTTCATTCAGCTTCAATTAAAGTTACTAATTGAATTAAGCCTACTAGCATGACACCTGGCGGCAGTCAGCTACATAACCAGTAACAGCAAGTGATGTTGGCTCTGCTGACGAGAGATTTCACGTGTGTGAGGGAGTTGGTATAAAAGTCTTTTCTGTTGATAATCAGCGAAAGGTCTTGAATTGACTGTAGCAGTGGAAAGATATCTGAAGTTATTTTAAAAAGTAAAGATTTGAATCGAAACTAGCAGATCTCAGGAAGATTACATTTTCTCTATGATAATGCTGAGTAAATGTTCCATAAATCTAGAACATATTAGTTTAGCCTGCTTCTAATTTATATTTTACTGCTATCCTATTATGGTTATGCTTTCTAAGAATACTTAGCATTGAAGACCTTATTTTTTGGATCTCTTACTCTCTAGATTTAGTCTCAGGTGTGTGTCCATGTATTTTCATGTGTTGAAATGTGCTTCACATCAGAACTTTTTAATTGTTGTGAAACGGTACATGAGAAAATTCTGTATGTGCAGAGATCTTTCCTTCCACTGGAAATGCTAATACTTGAATTTCGTTCCTTTCCTTGCTCCCATGACTTGGCGACATGGAGCTTCTCTTCCTTCTTTGATTCTTTCTGATTGTGCAGATCCCACTTGGCACGCTTCTCTTCACATTCACTCCTTTGGTGAGCCTAGTCATTTGGATGACTTTAGCAATCAAGTTAGGAAGATGACTGTTTCTGTTCATAACTTTATTTGTGGTTTGCAAATTCAAATAGCCAGCACTAAACTTATCCACTAGATTGTAAACTCCAACGAAGACCTGGGCTGTGTGTCCTAATTCATTGTATCCCCACTGTGTAGCTCATTGCCTAAACATCTACTACGTACACATATGTATTTCTCCTGGTCTCCAGGTTTTCTCAATCAAATCCACACTGAGAGAGCCCCACCTCTTCAGTTCCATCTTCTCCAGTATCTGCACGAGCCTCTGGTTATTTTCTCATGTCTACCGCCTTCCCCGTCTTGTTCCTCAGTTGATGAAGCTCTCATCAGCTTCTGCCTGGATGGTGCCAGGTTTTCTTTTCTCCTCCTTTACTCTGTTCTTGCATTCCATTCACAGCACAGTGATTCTCAAGGATGTAAGTGCAGGGGAATCACCTAAACACGCCTCCCCTAAATTGAAATAGAATGGTTGGTGATGGGGTCTAGACATTTGTTTTTTTAAAAGCCACCCAAGTGAGTTAAAGTGAGAGTTACTGTTGTGTACAAATTTATTCATCTTCCTAATGCATGACTTTGACTAGAGAAGTCATAAAGCTTCAAAAGCTAGTGTTACTTATTTATCGTGCTTTTAAATTAGGTCCAGATTTCTCACCTTGACATTAAAATATCCATTCTCTGTCTCTAGTCAAACCTTTATCGTCTTATCTTCTTGTGTCCCTCTCAAAGTGCTTCTCTCCAGGGTTGGAACCATTGCCAGAGTGCGGGCTGGTAGAGTTTGCCCTGTTGTTCTCCCACCATGACTTTTAGAGTTCCCAATAATCTTTTAATTATTAATTTTTTATTGAATTTATTGGGGTGACATTGGTCAATAAAGTCATACAGGTTTCAGGTGCACAACTCCACAATGTATCACAGTGTGTGTTCACCACCCCAAGTCAAGAGACTTCCCACTAATCTTTTTAAGACCATTGAGCACCTTTAGTGCTCGGACTTCTTGTAACATGCATTTTACTGTGTGTTATAGTTTACTTTTTGCCTGAGTTATGTTTCTAATAAGTTGTTACTTTTTTTTTTATTTTTTACTTACTGACTTTCCCCCGAGAACCGGTAAATCCACGTTGAGATCCCTCATCCTAAACACCCTTCCTCTCTGAGAATGTAAAACATACTCCTTGACTATTTCCCAAATTTCTATGAAGAGCACTGCGTGCCTTTTCAAAGCTCGTTCAGATGCAGCCTAACTTTGATCTCCACTTCTCACCGGAGTCTCTTCCCGTTTGGTGCTTCCCTGGGGCTGCCAACCTCTACCTTCATGGACCCACTCACTGTCATCCTTGATGTGCCCTTTCCACCTTTCTCTGTCATGGCAGATCACTTGCTGTATTCTGATGATTTGTTTACAGTACTCTTGACAGATTATTTTTACTCTAAACATCTCAGTTTTTTCAAGGCTAGGCATGCAATAGGTGCTCAATAAATTGTTATTAAGTCAATATGTATTCAGTGGTCAACAGAGCTATTGCTTCCTTTTAAATCTTGGAAGACTTTGAAGCATTTAGAAAAAATCTATAAAATAAAAGAAATAGCGAATATATGTAACATTTAATAATAATAAATATATATATTTTTTTATTCAGAAAAATGTGATAAAGAAAATACTGAGAGAGATATAACTCAAGCCACCAATAGCTGCTTCATACATGGAGAAACACAAGACCAGACCATTTGGGGAAATTGTTCAGCTGATGAACTCATCAGAAGTAAGTACTTTTAAATAAAAATGCAGTGATTTGGGGATATGACTGTGGTAACATGCTATGAGTTAATTGTACCATATAATTTTGCTGGAAATCTATTAATAAAGTTTTCAGAGTTCATCTGAAAATGTTTCATGAGAATTTTACAACATAGGGTTAAAACTAGGATACACATAATAAATATTCCATCAGATTTCATTCTTTCTTTAGGAAAGAAGAATTGACCTGTAAATTTTGGACCCAGTTTTCAGAGAGATTTAGACACAAAACTTAATTCCTTCTTGAGCAGTGACTAAGTGCAAGTCAGACAATTCCAAGTGGACTATGACAGGAGAAAGATGAGGACAGAGCTAACAGACAATAGCTACTACTTTTGCTAATGTCATTCTGGCCCATTCTTTTAAGCCAGATGATTCCAAACTATTTCTTACAATTCACCTTTTTATCACTACTTGGTTTCTTTTCACTTACTTCCTCTTCTTAAGATTGCCATGTAAAATAAATGCAAAAAGCTTCGGTATATTTTCATTTTACTCTGGGAGTGTCTGGAAATACCAGCGTCTTTTGGATGCTCTTCAGAAGGCTGACTTCCCATCAGGTCGTCCTCTGGACTCAGCTTCCTCTTGTCACTGCGTTCCCCCAGCTGGGTTCAAGATGAATTTACCACATAATGAATTATTCTTTGCAGTACATGTGTAAGTGTGAAGATCACGGTTATGCCACACCTGGAAGAGCATAGGACTAAATATTTTGGAATTCTCATTTGTGGTAACCAAGTTGCTATGTCTTACTCTATTCTCAGAGTAGACAGAGGAGAATTCTTTTCTAGATCAAGCATTTAAAAAAAAAATCTTCAGATCCAACAGCTTCAAAATATAGACCCTTTCTTGTGTTACATATTACATTTACTCTGAATCTTTGAATGTTTCTTTTCCTCTCTAGAATGCCCAATATCTGTCCCTAACTGAAAACCAAACTGAGGAAAGCAGGAAAAAAAAAAGGGAAAAAACCCATAAAATAACAATAAAAATACTACTGAAGGAAATTTCAAGATTTCAAACAAAAGTTCTAAAAGTGAATGCCTCTTAGTTTAATTTTAGAACTGTTTGGTTTTTTAACACTTTAGTTTCAGGAAAGGAAATTAGGGTTTGAAATTAGGGAGGAGCATAATTTATATATTTTTTTTCCAAAGAATCAAATAAACAGTATTTCAAACAAACATTTATTCCCCAAACATATATTAGTTTTCTTCTGTCTAAATGCTGACTTTGCTGTGGATGCTGATGTATTTTGTCTGTGATTTCTTACAGCTGCGGAGTCAGAGCTAGGAAGTCTTAGAAACAACTTGATCTCCATATTGGGGATCATAATTATTTTTCTATTTTTCTTCACAGTTACAGAATTATAGTGTGTGTGTTTCATTTAATTGATATAGTTCCCTCCTCTCCTTTTCCAAAGCCCACACTAAGAATACGGGAGTAAGAACTCCTAAGACAAAAACCAGAATACAAGTTCTATTGTATAAGGATTTGAAGAGTCATATTTAATGTGTTAAAATTTTTTGTGCTATGTGATGAAGCTCATTTTAGTCACATAATTTATACCATTAAAGAAAATGGATTTAAAATGAACTACTCTCACTGTTGTCTATATTGATTTTGTGGACAGTGATAAAAATACTGTAAATTGCATGAAATTTTTTTTTATTGAGATAATGCTTGAAGCCTGTACCCATCGGACACTGGAGCATTTGGGAACAATAATCTAGTTTTCTACTAATATGCACTGAAGGAATGTAGAGAGAGAAGAGAGAGAGAGACTTATTACCCCTCTGAGAGGACTGCTGAGAAAAATGGCAGATGAGTGGAAATACAAAAGATAATGGCCGATGCTGGTCTTGCTGCTCCCGCAACAAATTTCTTCCTTTTTTTTTTTTTTTTTTATTAAGTGAGAGGCAGGGAGGCAGAGACAGACTCCCACATGAGCCTTGACCGGGATCCACCCAGCAAGCCCAAGCCTCCTACTAGGCGACGGTCTGTCCATCTGGGCTGCTGCTCTGTTGCTTTGCAACCAAGCTATTTAAGTGCCTGAGGTGAGGCCATGGAGCCATCCTCAGTGCCTGGGGCCAACTTTTTGCCCGAACCATTCAAGGCATGGTTGTGGGAAGAGAAGAGAAAGATAGATTGGGCAGGGATGAGAGATGAAGATGGTCACTTCTGTGTGCCCTGACCAGAAATTGAACCTGGGACTTTCATATATGCTGGGTTGACATTTACCGCTGAGGTAACTGTCCAGGGCCAACAAATTTCAAAAACTATACTTTTGTTATTTTCCTGGTCAGAATTTTCCAGACAAAAGCAATATTATTTGGTCTACAGAAAGATTTGATATCTAGATTTGCTGAAATGGAACTTTTTATGTCATTTTTAAACACGACTCAAGCCTGGATAGCATTTGAAAGTTTGATAATTATGATAGCTTTGCTATTCCAGCTGCCTGCTATGAAACTGTACAAAGCTGCCTGAGTTTCTTTCTTTGGCTTTTCTCCTAGAGTAGTTGGCCATCTCCATATGATTTAATGTTTGTCTCTCTTAACCCTGCAGTTAGGGAGATGTGCATTTTTCTTTTGGTTCAACATTTAGCACATTTTTGGGGCCCAGTAAATCTTTTGTAATAACAATAGGCCCTGGAAAGAAGGCTGGCTCAGGGCTCCATGGGGGAGGAAGGGAACATCTGTGTGAGTCAGGATCAGACTGGCTCCCGTTCCAGGAGTCCTGTGGGGCTCCCTGAGCACCATGGCAGAGGCGGACAGCTGGCTCTCATGGAATTGATTTTATTGTTCCCACTGTAGCGTGAGGTTCACTGGATGGAGGGATCAGCAGAAAAATGAGTCCAGCTGGGGTGCGGGAACATTTTCAAATGTACAGCCCACTCTTTTTCCAACTTCCATGGGACAGCTTTGCTGCCTAAGCAAGAAGTGAAGGAGGGTGACTGTTTAATACGACTTCTTTTTCTCTATCTATTCTTGAGAGTGGTTAGTGAGGGCTGACAGCTAACATCTCCTTGTCCCGGATGCCTGCTGCCTTCTTTGTTGGACATTTAAGGCATAATTTATAGGGGACTGTTAGCTGTCAGTATGATGAGGCTGTTTTTACTTTTCTGAGAATAACTGAGCTCTGGAAAGTCAAGGGAGTGGCTGCTTTGGAAATTGTATTCTAATTAAAGGGTGTATTCTCGGGCCTCATAAAGGAGATCCGAGCTGAGAATAATTTCCAAATTATTCTGTGAACTATAACCCTGACCTCAGTGGACCACCCACTGGTGGCTCATACTTGGTTCCTCTTCACACAGAAGTTTGAGCTTTGTCTGCATTACCTGGTCCTTCTAGAAAACATTGCAGGTGACAGTCCTGAGGTACTGGGCTCTGAGGGCCTGGGTTCCAAATTGGTTGCCCTTGAGTTGCTAATTTGTTAGAGAGAATCCTTTCTGGAAGTTATAAATAAAAGCAAAGAAATCCATATGGAATCAGACATTTTGAAGAAATAGGCCACACACACAAATCTGGTCAGGGAATGTGCATTGTGATTCTTTCTCTTATGAAATTTAAACGAAAAAGATAAGCCTAATCATTGACGTTTATTAAAAAAGAATAACTAAATCAAATCATTAAAGAAATATTGCAAATTATAATAAGGAAACTTTTATCTTTCATTATGAGTTTTTATTTTTACAGATTACAAAGCTTTCATATTTTGAGAAAATATTTTGCTGTAAAATTTAATTTCTGGAATGGGGATTAAATTTCAGAATTTATAAAGGCATCTCTTAATGGGAACACTAGTTAAGACTGGTTTTTCTTGTCATATTAGCATAGTATATGATACGGTATATTATTACTGCTCACAAAAATTAGCAGATATTTTATCGCTTCATATTCATTTTGAAATACCAATTTTTGTGAGCAGTATAATTTGGAGCTATGTCTTGTTTTAATAATCACTGTGCCTGTGACTTTGACACTCTGAATTAATATTTGTTTTTCTATTTAACCAATAATGTGTATAAACTGATAACAGGCAATAGGCAACAATTTATGTTTTAATTAGACTAGAAAAAGTAAAGAAGTAACATTTTGATCTCAGTCTATGTGGGGATTTCTAAGGTAGGAGTGTGTGTGTGTGTGTGTGTGTGTGTATTCCTGCACTTCTACTCATAGGCATGCATAATATTTTCCTTTAATTTAGGTCAAATTCTACTATTCTAATTATTTCCTTTAGAGAGAGAGCTTACATTTTCTTTGTTCCTTTTTCTAAAATGCCTCAGGTGTCTAGCTCAGATTTTTTTCTAGGTCTTTCTGAAAATTCTTACTATTTAACTTTATCCTTGGACATTGCTTTTAATATAAACGTCTCCTAATTCAAAATGTCATTACTTAACTGCAAAAATTTTCTTTAGCTTCTCTTCTGAAATAAATTTCCCATTAAATTAAACTATTTTGTTCACCTAATTCTCTCCTTTGTGATTTCATAGAATTCCCATGATCTGAAGCAAAGTTAGAAATGTTCTACTTAAATGGTAATCCCCATTCTATTTAACCCATTTATTCATTTTGAAGTTTTTTAGCTCTCATAATACTAAGCACTTCACTGGTGGGAAAATGCAAACCTTCCTTCTCGGAGCCACACATGCCTGCTTTTCATGGAGCTGATGCATCCGGTTCCCCCTCATCCTGCCACTTAAACCTGTCTCTTGGCATCCTCTGAGTTTCCTCTCGATGTCAACAGCCTCCATTATTAGAAATACTATTATTTCTTGTCCTAGCCTCTGCCAACTTAACCACTGAGCACTCCGTAATGATTACCATTTTATCTCTTTAGGAAATCCCTCCTCTGTGTAAAATACTAAAGGGAAGGCAGATACTCAGGTATACAATTTATACACTGGGGCATTTTTTTACTTTGAAGGTAAGAAAAGAACACCAAGAGGTTTGGATTTAAAATTTTCAGTGGCTCTTATGTTTGAATACACATTACACTAAGGGTCGTTTGGCTTTTACACTAAGTATTATTTGAGTTTATTTAGAATGAACTTTATGTAAACAAGCTTCCCCAGATAAGTACCACCCAGTAAGACTGGCAGATGTCATTGCTGTGTTGCATTTCTCAGGTAATCTAGGATTCTTTCCCTAACACTTCAGGCTCGTTCATTTTGGGAGCCCATCTTGGAGGTAAATCATATGATTTTCATCTCAGTGTCTTTTCCTTCTCTGTTTATTTCTCAGAAAAAAATTTCAGTATGCTGACCAAACAGTTATGTGGCTGCAGTTCAGAATTTTTAATTATTGCTGTTGAACAGGAATCTTGAACCATCAATTATTCTAAAATCCAACTCATGGTTAGGTTTCCAGGTTGAGTGGATAGTCATAAGCCATTAATGACGGCTGCCTGTGTTTATCTTGTTGGTCAAAGGCAGCCATTAGATTGTGCTCTAGAATGGAGCTCAAGTTCCCTGACATACCTCGTCCTCAGGGTGCGCTGTTCCACGCTCATCTGGGTTCTGCCCAAGAAGGAAGAGAGAACCATTGCCCGTCTTTTGTGTTGAGAATTTTTATTAAATTAAAAAAAATGTTTCCATTGATTTGAGAGAAAGAGAAAGGAAGGGAGAGAGAAAGGGAGAAAGACAGGGATGAGTGTTAGGGGAAGAAAGATAGAGAGGAGCATCAGCTTATTGCTCCACTTAGTTGTTCCATTTAGTTATGAACTTATTGGTTGTTTCTTGTATGTGTCCTGCCTGGGTATTGAACCCACGACCTTGGCATGTCTGGACAACACTCTATCTACTGAGCTACCAAGCCAGAGCCTTGAGCATCTTTTTTTTTTTTTAATTCAGAGAGAGATAGGGAGGCATGGAGGCAGAGAGACAGGCTCCCACATGCACTCTGACCCAGGTCCACCTGGCAAGCCCACTAGGAGGTGATGCTCCACTCATCTGGGTTGTTGATCCATTGCTCAGCAACTGAGCTCTTCTTAGTACCTGAGGCAGAGGCCATGGAGCCATCCTCAGTGCCTGGGGTCAACTTGCTCAAATCAAGTTATGGCTATAGGATAGGAAGAGAGAAAGAGGGAGAGAGAGAGAAAGAGAGAGCAAGAGAAGCGAGATGGGGAGGGGTAGAGAAGCAGCTGGGTGCTTCTCCTGTATACTCTGACTAAGAATTGAACATGGGACTTCCACACACTGGGCCAACACTCTACCATTGAGCCAACCGGCCAGGGCTGAGCATCTTAAGTTTAGGGTCCTAGAGTCCAATGGAAGCCAATTGCCAGGATTCAGACCCTGGATGTCTCATGACTACTGGTATATTGGGCAAGTATCCTAATGTCTTTGAACTCTACTTCCATTTTAAAATGAAGATAGTAATACTTTATACTCATTGTGATTTTTAAAAGAAGAAAATGCATATTGTGTGCTTAACTAGTACAGAGCTATATGAGTAAATAAATGCTCAATGAATTTATTATTTTTTTAAGAAATTTTATTTAGACAATTAACAGGGTGACATTGATCAGTTTTAATTTCAGATATAATTTTTTTTAAGGTTTTATTGTTGTTTTCTCCTTCATCGTTCCATTGGGATATGTGTCTAGACATGCTGAGTACATAGGCCAGGTCCTTATGAGAACCTTGATCATTTATGTCCACAATAGGTAGGCAGCACAGTGGATATTACATGGTTTATGCCTAACAAATGATGACGTAAGTGTATTGAATTAATGAGGAGAGGGAAGAGATGTATTACACATCTGGCTTCTACTGTTTCAGACTTTTAAGGTCCTATGACAAAGTCTCTAAATCACTACATTTTTCTCTTTTTTCCCTTCTAACCCGCTTTTTACTCCCAAGCCATGCATGCTTCATTTATGTCAAGTTCCGGTATTTATAGATGACCCTAATGACGTCAAAGCAATCAGGCTTTCATGCTGACTGCCATTCACTGAAAGACTACTCTGATAGTTCTCAGTGAACTGATAATGGTGCCCTGGTAACACCTGCCGTCTCTGGACCTGGGGAGGAATAGCACCTTATTTAGGGCCTTTTTGTTCTCTTATTCTTTTTCTTTCCTACCTGTAAGAAAATCATCTGTGGGTCCCTTCTTTATCTCTCTTTCCTTTGCTCACTTCCTACTATCCCACCTCCTTCCCTCTTTCTCTCCTTCCTTCTTATGTCTTTCTCTGATTTTTCTGAATTGGTTTTTAAATGCTTTGTATACTATAGAGTACAATATATGTTGTTATAATTTTTCTTATTATTACTTTAAATATTATTATTCTAATTTATGACTTTACCACTCTTATGTGCCATGACTTGTTCAATTTCCAATCTGTACCTTGCACTTTGGCAAAGATTTTCATTGTCTTTCTGATACTACTAAGATCATCGTTTGATCTTTATTGGTGGACATAGGATAGTCTTGGAGTGTTGTTGGTGGTGGATGTGGGTTCCATGAGGAACCTGATTTATTCCTTTTCCATTGGGAGTTCTTTGTGCCTCAGGGAAGAGCTGAGGCCTGGGAACTACTTTTGAGATCACTCTGAATATACTAACCACAGAAGGAATAAATAACATTCAGTGATCAAGACCATAAATGCTGTGGTCTAGATAATTTTAGTTCTCAAACCTCAAACTTCCTGGATCTGAATACTCTGTGAATTTGCACGTAAATTATTTTTTTGGAGAACATGTTATATTGAATAGGATTAGGAGTCAAAATATAAGTTTGAAAACTGAATAAAAACTCAGTCCCAGTAAGAAGGAATACTGACAGTGTGTCTGCATAGTGTTTGGTAGGGAGACAGAGGAATAATACAGGTATGATCTCTGCATTCAAGAGTTTACAATCTGATGGAAGGCACAGTTCATCCTGAAATGGTAATGGTAATGAGCGTTATGCGAGCTGTGATGGGAAGCATAGGCTGGTATATGTTTACATTTGAGAAGCACATATTCTTGTATAAAGAAGAGAAGGATCAGAGAGGGCTTTCTGAAGGAGGTGATGTCTACCATGTTACTTACAGGAGTTAACCAACCCAAGCAGAGCTTCAGAAGAGGTCGGGTCAAAGTATTTTAAGCCAAAAAGACAGCACACCTATTGGTACGAGAGAAACTGACCAGTTTGAGGGGAGTTGTAGAAGTTTTGTCTAGGCTGGGATGTGAAATATTAGATGAGGTGTAGCAAAAAGTGGAGGGAAAGAATCTGTTAACAAAGGGTTAAGGGAAGATCAAAGGTGTTGAAGAGAGTAGCGACTTCATCAGGTTTATATTGTAGTTGGGCTGTGTTTTAGAAAATGAGAAAGAGAAGACCTGGAAGCAGTTCTCCCAGCTGGGAGATGTGTGTTAATCCAGCTGGAGAGGAAGGTGTCCTGGACTGCGGTGATGGCAGGTAGAACTGCAAGCAGTAGGTGGATTGAGCCTTTTATGGAATGGAATGTGTAAGATGTGGGGTAAAGGAATGGCAGGTGCTGAAAAGTTGGTCAAGATTTTTAGTTTGGACAAATGATAGTTGTGATGAAAGGCAATGGGGCAAAGTATTTAAGGACATTGTCCAAAGAGAGTTTGGACATTGCTCAAAGTTACAGGCGGTGGATGTCAGATGGGTAGAGAAGAAGTAAACTCAAGAAGGGTATGACAAATAATAAAAATCCAGAGGGGCTAACAATTCCTAAAGGTTTCTATTGTTTAAGAAACAAAACAGGTATAGATACAGTAAGTAAATGAGACAGGTGGAATGAGAATATGCGTTATGAGAATTAGAAATGTGAATTTAAGATTTCTGAGGTGGAACAATCCAAGTTGAGGACTAGGCCCAAGCTGTCATCATGAGGTTGGGTGACTGTAATAGTCTCCCTCATATCTGGAGTGCAAGATTTGGAAGAGCTATTGGAGGCTTCATAAAAATTGTCATTTTTAGCAGGTGGAGAAACAGAAATGCAGATGTTTCCTCTAATTAACATGGCCAACAAGAGAGAAATCTGGACCTTTTTTCTTTCTTTCTTTTTTTTGTGTACGCATGAATCTCTTGAGTTTGTCATTGAACCTTAATGAGTTAGAAGGCAACCAGTTCTTGCTGCTTTTCCCTAAGATTAGTTGCCTGTTGTGAATGAATGGAATAGTAATGTGGCATTTTCTGGAGCTTAGGACCCTGAAAAGAATGAATAATATATGATATATTGTTTCAAACCCTCTGTTTTTATTATTGTAAGATTCTAAAGGGTCTTCTCCATGAAGTTCAGTGGACATACAAAATTGGGATTTTTAGAAAAGATATATATCAGTATGTGTATATCAAATTATGTGTGTGTGTTTATGATTTTTAAGAAATGTATAGTGTCTCTTTACAACAATTACTTCTAGGGAGTTATGTGATATTGGGGACATACAATGTGTTCGTAAAGTCGTGGTGCACTTTTGACCGGTCACAGGAAAGCAACAAAAGATGATAGGAATGTGAAATCTGCACCAAATAAAAGGAAAACCCTCCCAGTTTCTGTAGGATGATGTGGCAGCATGTGCACATGCTCAGATGATGACGTAACACCGTGTATACAGCGGAGCAGCCCACGGCCATGCCAGTCGAGATGTTGATGGTACAGAGGAAAGTTCAGTGTGTTCTGTGGCTCGCTAAATTTGAATCCGTGACCAAAGTACAATGTGAATATTGGCGTGTTTATAATGAAGCACCACCACATAGGAATAACATTACTCGGTGGGATAAGCAGTTGAAGGAAACCAGCAGTTTGATGGAGAAACCCCGTTCTGGTAGGCCATCAGTCAGTGACGAGTCTGTAGAGGCTATACGGGATAGCTATCTAAGGAGCCCTAAAAAATCTGTGCGTGGGCCCCCATCGAACTGCACTGAATAGGTATGAACCTGGGAGAGTTTTCCTTATATTTGGTGCAGATTTCACATTTCTATCGTCTTTTGTTGCTTTCCTGTGACTGGTCAAAAGTGCACCATGACTTGACGGACACACTGTATTGGTGAAAAAGATTGTCACTTAATATTCTGTATGCTTTCTTCTGTATCATTGTCTGTTTTTTCCCTATGAGGTGAATTGTTTTATTATGTTAAAAGCAATATTATTTTAAAAATAAAATTCTTCCCCAAGGCAAAAATTATCAGAGTGAGGACCTGTGACAGCCCTTCATGTTTCTTCATGTTCTGCAGAAGATAAGACCACCTACCTAATTTTGGAGAAGCAGAACAGTGCAAAATTAGAATGCAGAGCCTGTTCTTAAAAATTTATGATAATTTTTAGGATGGCGAGAGCAGAGCGTTAAACAAAGTACACGCGCACGGGGCTGCACCCAAGAAGCCGGGGCTGGCTTGGAGGCATTGAGGGAGTGGGGATTCAGCTCTGGAAAGAATACCTGACACCCATTTGATAATATTTTTTCAGAAATTTCTGAAAATCAAGAATGAGGGCTTTTTTCTGGACTTGGCAAATCAGTTGATATGTCGGTCACAAGCATGAGTAGTTTAGCTCTGGAACAGCTGCTGTGTGACGAACTCTGGAAGGCAGTGTTTTTTGCTTCTGTCCAGCTACGGAAGGGTGAGACTGCGCTAGCTCCGTGGACTCAGCACGAGGGTGAGGGGATGGGTGAGAATGAGGGGCATTGGGGGAGTGCCCTCTCTACCCTGTCAGGAGCTTCATCTCCACTTCGCCCTAGCACAGCTGAGAGTTAGTACTACAACTTGTCCAGTGTTTCTTTCAAGGGGCCTTCCAGACTGCATGGTAAATTCATGCTCCGATGGATGCTGGATTCTTCTCTAGTCGCTGAGTTCTGCAGCGAGACACATACAAGTCGGGAAATCTCTTTAAAAACCCTCGGTGCTCATATTACAGGGGGAAATTGCACTAAGTGAGCCAGAAAAGAGAGTGGGTGGAGAAATTTGTTCTGCTGTGGAACATTATTTAATTAAATACATTTTCCATGGTTCTTGAGAACTTGGGTTGGGAAATTTAAAGAAACAAAAAGATTCCCACCATCTCAAATTGTCACATATAATTGATTCATGCTGGTGTGATTGTTAAAAGACCATACATCTCATCTGTGGATGCTGCCCATCATTCCTGTTTTTGTGGAAAAGATATTAATGTATCATCTATGTAGAGGTGTAGGTTTGCAAGTTACATTCTCCATAGTCTGTCAGCCTACAGAGTTGCTGTCATAATCACAAAGGGGAGTAGTAATGTAGGTGGCAGCAGTGACAGGGACACACCCATCCAACAGTGCGATCACCTGTAATTACTGTTGTCCTGCTATTTCTTTGACTTTGACTTAGGTTCTTCGTGTGTGTATGTGTATAAAAAAAATATTTTTATAGGGCTCTAAATAATACTGACTTTTGCCATAAAGTTCAAGTTTCTTAGACTGATTCAAGGTAGGGTTTCCATTTTCAGGCTACATGATCATCTGATTATTTCAACATTAAATTTGAGCCCAGTTGCCAATCTAGTACCTCGAAGGTTGGTATGAAAGGATGTTGGTAGTACTTTAATCCCGACGGAACAGTGAAAATCAAATGGCAGAACCTTAAATTAGTGAGTTAGCCACTGTGTGAAGTGTGAGATGGTGTGGAATGTGATGTTGTTGTGACTCTTCATTCATACCTTCTCCTCTGCCTTCTAGCATAACCTGTTTGATCCCTGACTAGCATCTTACTTGTCTTCTAAGTCAAGACTTCTCAGTGTTTGACATAGAGTTTTTTAAAATGTGTTCAAAATTGCCTGACCTGTGGTGGCGTAGTGGATAAAGCATTGACCTAGAATGCTGAGGTCACCGGTTCGAAACCCCAGGCTTACCTGGTCAAGGCACATATGGGAGTTGATGCTTCCTGCTCCCCCCCCCCGTTCTCTCTATCTCTTTCTTCTCTTTCTCTCCACTCTCTTTCTAATAAAAATTAATAAATTTTAAAAAATCTAAAAAAAAATTTTTTTAAAAATGTGTTCAAAATCACATCAATCCTTTCTTTTAACTCTAAAGATCTTACATCTATTTTGCTTTAGCATTCGTACAAACATGGACACATGCTAGACCTAGTTATCACAGAGATCTGCTCCAGTTTAAGATTTTGAAGTTAGCAGTTTACTTTTTCATTTCTTCCTGCTCTTTTCCTTAGTAATTATGCCTAATCTTATGTTCTTTCCCCCATATTAACTCATCTCCTTCTAACTTTACCTGTTTTTTTTTCCTTTTTCTTTTCATGGCCATCTAGAAGGACCTACCAATGACCTTTCATTATCCCCCTAAATTCCTCAACCTTATGCCGTATCTGCAATGCTGGTGTTGAAACGAAGGTAATAAGACCACACCCTCAGTCCTCTCAAAGGACTGTAGATCATGGAGAAATAATGTGATATACTAGAAGCATTAGTTCTAGTTCTATAAATGTGTGTCCTCTAGTCTTAACTGAGTCATCTCTACTCTTCACTGTACTTTAATTTCTGGTTGATTTCCTCTTTTGGCCCATTGTAGTCTTTTGATTATGTGACACTGTCTTATAATGACTCAGATGATATTCTAATTCTTTCATCACTGAGACATTTTAGGTTGTATGAACACCCGCTCCTGGGTCCATGGGTATGTTAACACCAATCCTGGGCTACACGGCTGGTACCTCTTAGGCCATCTGTATCTCTGCCCTGCAAGGGTAAATTTAACTAAAATAGTCTGTTGAACTTGCTACATCACTTTTCTCAGTTTGTCCAGTGATGTCTCCTCAGTCCTCACTCTTTCTGTAGCATTTGACAGGACACGTTTCTCTGCTTGAATTCTGTCTCTCCTCTGCCACCCTCCTCCCTCTGCTCCTCTTGCCACACTGGCGTCCTGCGTGCCTCCAGTGCCCGGAGTCCTTTCTGTCTCTGGGCTTTTGCATGGCAGGTCTCCCTCCAGGCTTAATTGTCACTTTCAAAAAGAGGCCTTCCCAGACCTCTCAATCTAAAGTCAGTGTCTCTGTTTCTCGCAGCACCCTTTCCTTTCTAGCCATGGTCACAATTTGAAACTTACTTTTGCTATCACATGTCTAATGTCTGCTGCTGTAAGTTGTACCGCCAGCAATCAGCGTCGTTCCAGGACACGATATACTTACAGTAGACTATTTTGGGTGGTTGACTGTAGGAATAAAATAAGTTTTGCTTTTTTCTCTACTACTCCCTTTTATCAACTTTTGCCACAGTGCAAATGTGTTCTTGCTGTTCCCACTGCATGTCCAGTGTTTCCCTTCCTCTAAGCTTCGCTCCCGTTACCTGTGTCCCCCCATCGCCAGCCGCACGGGCAGCCGTCTAAGCCCTCCCCTTTCCGGACTCACAGTGTTTATCTGCTTCTCTCCTGAAGGACTTGTTCATTTCAAAATTATAGTGCACATTGTGATGGGCCTCTTCCCGTCTGAACTAAAGATTCTTTACAGGCAGGACAGGCGTCTTGCTCAGCTCTGTAGCCTGCATAGTGTACAGCCCAAGCTGTGGGCAGAGTTTGTGTTCCTGATACTTACGTGTTGATTGTTGAATAAATGAAAAGCTTTACCTTTTGACTTTATTTAGCTTCTCTGTAGGAGACTCTTAGCTTTGAATTGGTTAAACTGGAATAATTTGCCTTAAAATATGGATTTACTATCTTTGTTCCCTGTAAGAAACTAATTTTCTTAGTCTACAGTTCCTTCATATCAAAGGATGCTTTGTATTAGCAGTATTAACAATGTTATTACTTATAGCTTTTTACAGTTCTGAAAATTTTCAAATTGGTAATCTAATGTGGCCTATCAGCAGCTTTATAAGGCAGACAGGATAAGTGTTATCCAAGAATGACACCAAACCAGAGACGCCAGGCAGCTGGTCTGCAGCAGCACAGCTGATATATAATATATCCTCATTATCCAGCTGAGACCCTTGGACCAGGGCTGTAGGAGAGGGAAGAGCAGAGACTTTGTGCTGTGGATGGTTTCCTAGAGGTTGCATTACAATCACAGGGGAGGTGGCGATTTCCCAAATTATCCTAATCTAAAGCCCAAAACGCTAATTCATCTCCCTAGTTGGAAATTATTGCCACTCTGCCACCATTAATGATGTGATTATATCCTGCCTTTGTGTTTTGTCAGAAAAAGTTGGGAAAATTGCGATATGTTATGCTCCTTCATAATTTCATCTTTGTGTGATAAATTCAAGACAATTCCTGATCTCAGTATATACTTAATACCATAGAAAAAAAGCCTTTTTGGTTTTCAGAACTATTTACTCATCGACTTTATGAAAACCTAGTCTCATTCCAAGACTGAGAATCTTAGCATCTGCTGTTCTTTCTGTGATATGAAGGTATACATTTACTATGTTATATTATATTGGGAAAAAAACTATTATAATTTGTACTTGTAGCTTTTTAAATGGCACAGTGAGGTTTTGGCACAATGAAAGGACTTTAAAGTCTAAAACTTGATGTAGCTATAAGGAATTATTTTGCTATATTAGGAATCTTAATATATTAAACAAAAAAATCAAAATTTGTTATATATGAGTCATTTTCTTAAAGAATAAAAATCCTTTCAACCTTTTTCCTGAAGAATTATAAATGGCTGCTTCTTTCATCTTCTTTTGATACTGTCTAGAATTGGATAAGCCATCTCAGTTAAAAATCTCTGGAATAAACAGTTTTCCAATCAAGTGTTTGCAGGTATATAGTGGAAAGAGTACTTCCCTGACTCACAGATAGAATTTATTCTTGGAGTAAAGCAAAGTCTTTTATAATAGAGATACAGTTTACCTAAGAGTCATACTAATAAGTAAAAAAAAAAATCAGCTTTGTGAATAATATATGATTTCATGTGGTATCAGTGGTATCTAGGCATTTGGGACAATACATAATTAGTTTGAATTCCCTTTGAGAAAGAGATGTGGATGTTAAAATAAATTGCTGATGAAGCATATACTTCGGAGAACAGTGTATTTCACAACTTTGTGCAATATCAGCCAATTCTTTCAATCGTATAGAAGTATAGCATATGCCTGAGAAGATTTATTAGGGGCAGTTTTAAACCATTCTTACTGTATAAAAGTTTATAGTTTGCTCACTTAGGAATAGTCACTAAAAGAAGAAGAATAACACATATTTATAAGCCTGCTGGGAAAACATTAATTCTATACAACTGTGGACACCATTGTTTGCAGCCAGTGAAACAATAATAATCATTTGCTTGTATAATAATAATCAGTATCACAATATTTAAGCATTTAAAAGGATTTGGTCATTGAGTTATTCTGAGGTATTCTTTTACAAAACACTGAATAATGGATCTTCTCCAGAAAAGTAAGCACTCTCAGAGTAAGAAGACTTAGAAATGTGAGATAAATATATTCTGAGGGAGAAATGGAGGAACATACTTTGGAATAAATTGATTTTATTAAGTAAAAGTGAAAAAACTGCCTCTCTAGAAGGAATTACTTTGCTACCAGGAATAAATATTCCAAACTAATCTGTTTTTTTGCACAGTGGAATATCTAATCATTCTCACCTTGAGGGAGTTCCATCAAAGCCTCCTGTTTTATCATTGAAGATACGCTATAATATACACAGTATATGCATATAAAATCTTATGCAAGCACTATTTACCAAATACTCCTGAGTTTTTGAGATATAACAAAACACTGTACCTTGTCATCTTTTGCACTCTGAAATTAGTGCAGTTTATCATTGTTATCTAAATATATTCATAAGTTTTCTTCCTGAGAAATGGAGCCCATTACTTAGCCAAGTAATTACCTTACCACTTCTGCCCAGCATCTTTCTCAGGTTTGTTTATTTTGATAAACATTGGATACATGATTAGTTCCTTGTCCCCATTAAGCCTGAAGTAAACAGGTTTTTTTTATAACATTTACTTAGAAGAAGTCTTCAATTTAGTTTGTTTTTCTTGTGACATCTACAGTGTTAAAGTAAAAACGTACAAGTGGAACAATTCAAAGAGTGCATATTTAATGTGAAAAAAGCACAAATGTGTGGGAGTGCTCATTTCTGCATTTTTTTTAAAAACTAAAAACAAACAAAAGCCCAACTACCATTCTTGGACCTAAAAAACAAAATCAGATAACAGAGTTCTCGGAGTGAGAATCTACGGCTCTGGTGGGCTGCGTAGGTGCGGTTTATAGCGTGGTCAGTAATAATGACATATTTTAGTGTCCATTTTAGTGTATGAAACACTCAATTACAATGAATTGAAAAAATAGATAGTTTATAGTCCTAGAATAGCATCTCTTGGGGAGTAAGTATGACCTTAAACATTTTGGGATGGTTTTATTCTTTCCCCTTTTAATTGCTGTTACAGTATTGTTTTGACTTCTTTGCATATTAATACAAATGTGGAAATATTTATGAATAGTCTACTTCCAAGAGAGGCTTATTATTACATGCATCTCCACCATCATGAATCCCTACATTTTTTTTTTTTTTTGGCAAAAAATAGTAAAACTCAGTCCCTTGGAAAATTATCATTATTCAGATAACTTAACTTTTGGAAGTCTTCACAAGGATTGCTTCAGCTGAGTGAGTTTCCAGTCATGGGCCTGATGCAGTCCGTTCTAGCTTGCCTGCAAAGTAACCGCTGAAATCTCATGTACTGTTAATGATGACGTGTGACGACTTTGGAAAAATTGGATGTATCACAGACAATGGGGACAAACATAATGTGACGCTTGTTTTGAGGACAGAAGTTACACGTGCCCATCCAGTTAGCTTAACTCCCATATTCTAAACAATCCCCCCCAAAATATTTGGAGAACTGAAAATGAGATTATAGCCGAAAGCTTGACTTGCTTGTCAGCCAGCTCCGTTTTTTATAGGAGTGAGGCTCTCGAGCAGACAGAGTAAAAGGCAGCATAGGACACCATGGCTTAGAGAAAGGCTGTGTGGATGGAGAGAAGGGGAGGTGTGAGCGCTATTGTTTGGATTCTACTTCTGCCTAAAATTTTCTAGCCATGAGGCATTGGGCAAGTCACTTCGATCTTTCAGCTTCAACCTCTGCATCTTTAGACTATAGATGGAGGGACTCCCTTCCCTCACTGCCTCATGGGGTATGTGAGGGCCAAACATGAAAATCTGAATGGAAATACTAAATCTTAGTCTCTAGATGGAGACGAGTGGTACACAGTGATGAGAATAACTAGTGCCTGGGTTAAAGGAAGAAGTATAGGGTCACCCTGAGTCAGACCTTGGCAAGAGTGGAATTTCTTCCTTAATGGCATTGTCAGGCTGACCCAGGATGTTACAGGGAGAACTGGCGGTACTAGTGGAGCATGACCCTTTGGAATGTTTCTGGCTATCCAGGAGTCGGGGGGGGGGCTGAGTATTCACACAATAGCCTTTTTATATGATTTTAAAAGCAACAAAAAACACATCAACAGATTTTCCCACAAAAACACGAGGAGCTAAATGAGCCGCTATACTCACTGGACCCCTTATCATTTTAAAATTAACTTTCAATTTTAGTGTAATGAAATATTTTAGATATTAAATTATACAAAAGAATATTGCAAACACCAGCATGCCAACCACTCATATTTAGCAACAGTTAACTTTTTGACAAATTTTCTTGTTGTTTTTTTTTTTTTGGTTTGTTTTTGAAGAAATAAAACATGTTTTTCTACAACACGGAAGACTATTGTTTTCTTTTTGGAAACCACATCTAAATGATAGTAAATTAATGATGATTTTTCAAACACATCAATTTAACAGAGAGAGAGCAGAAAAAGGCAACAGCAGTGAATCATAGATGTTCAGTGTTTTCTGGAAGATGGAAAGTAGATGGAGGAATAATAACTGACTTCGTAGCACTGAGAAGTTAGAGCCTGAATGGTAACCTGACACAATGTGGTACTGTAGCAAGAGGCTCTGATTTGGAGACAGCATAGCACTTGGAAACTGGGATGAATTTAAGACTGGAGAAGAATGTAATTTGAAATTGTGTGGTACAGAAAACTTAAACCGTTGGTTTGCCTCCAGTCCCCAAATCTGAGTAGCCATGTTACGCTTACTGTGACCCTCACAAGGCACAAGAGAGTGATGCTCTGGAGACATTAAACTGGGGAGGCTCCATATACCCTGGGTACCGGGCATAGCAGACCATGTGAGCCAAGGGTACACTGACCACAGGGTCCACAGTGAAGTCGACTGCCTGAATGATGAGACACAGGCACACTCCCTTCCTCTTTGCTCTTTAAGCATCGATGGCCATGATCCAGATATCACACAGATAGAGAAACATATTTTTATATTCTTTTTGTTCACTAATATTCCAATTTTGAAAAAAAAATTGATGAAAGTTAATCTTACTTCCTTCTGGTTGTAATTATCACTAGTAGCAGCCCTGAGCTCCTGACACCTTGGTTAAGGGCATAGGGCCCATGGACGTTGTTGAATTAGTAATTGTTGACTGTAGGTATACATAAAACAGCTCAATCACTACCGTCACTCCTCGGGTTAATCTTATTTCTGATGAACGTTTCTATTTAAAGTGTTATACCTTCCACCATCTAATACTACTTTCTCTAGAAAAAGAGAATTTTAATAATTATGTCAATAGATATTACATAGGTGGCTTAGATTCAAAATTATAACACAGTGGGTGCTTACATGGATTCTTTCCAGATTGTTTCCTACATGTTGACAATGGATCATGGACCTATATTTTTACAACATTCAAATTAGAGAAGGCGCCTTAGAGATCAGTATGTTCAACCTCTGTGTTTTTTCAGTTGACACATTGAAGAGGGAAATAGTTTCTCTGAAGATACCCAGGCAGTGAGTGACAGAAGCAGGGCTATAATTTTTTAAAGTGTTCTTTGATTATCAATGAGAATATGTAGTTACCACTGACATTTTGTAATCCACAATGTCGTTTCTGTGGTATTTGAAAGAGTATATTAATAGAAAATAGTTACTAGAAATTAATAGGAAGGTTAAGGCCCCAGGTAGACAGACTATTCAATTCACTGTCCAACTGCCCATTTTGTTCTCCCCTAAGAGTTTGCCTTTATGATAAAAATTGCTCTTGGTCAGCATTCTACGCATTCATGGTTCTAGTATTAGAATAACGATTCCCCAGGGGAGTGCACAAGGCAGGAGATAAGAGAATCCCTGGAGGGGGGGTATGTATTTTTGAAACCAGACAAGATATTACTTTTTTTTTTTTAAAGGTTTTGTATTGTTCAAATAAACCCTGTGGAGTTGGGGAAAGGTAGAGAGCTACTGGTAGAGAATTATACTTTAAATGAATAAGGGAATCTGATTTAGGAAATTGGAGTAAAAATACAAAGATAAATACAAAACAGAGTGATAGCCCCACTTCTAAAATCTGAGCAGTCATAAGAATAGTAGCAAACAATTCATGCCATTTTTCCCTAGCCTCAGAACAAATTTTACCCAATGTCAATGTAAATAGGTTTGTGCAGTGCAGAGAAATGAATGTTTCTTTATTGGAAAGTAATTAAAGGATAAGATTTCTATAAATGGTTTTTTAACATTCCCAATTGCTGTATTTGACGTTTATATACAATTGATGGTTCCTCTGTGTAACTCCCTAAGAACTCTTTCATGGGGAGCGTCTTGAATGACAGGAAACACTCAAGTCAATTTCTTGTCAGTTACACTGAATGTAGTCTTGTAAATAAATAACTTATTGTAATGGCTTATATGGAAAAGAATTACACTATCTGGGAGAATATTGACAGGAAGGGTTTATAAAACCACATTCTATGATTTTTCTAATATATTTGTTAATGTTTATGATTTGAATTGGGCAAAAACTATATGGTCATGTGAGTATTCTCTAAACACACTGGCTTTCCAGCAGTTCAATAACTGTGCTGACCCCGTCTGCTTCAGGCTTGGCCGGTGTTGTTAAGTTGGGCCTGAAACCCTGTTACTCATTCTCTTTGAAGGCCCTTTCCCCTCAGGTCTCTGTTGAAACGCTGTTCCTATCTATCCAAACCAAAATAGTTTGCCTTGTTATTCCTTCTGATATGAGTGCTTTTCTTTTATAGCATTAACATAATTTCAGATTGCACGTTCTATTATTTGTTTAGTTACATGTTTAGTATCTTTTTATTCTCCTGTATTTAACTAGTCTTAGCACTGCCTTTACATAGATGTTCAATAAATATTTGCTAAAAGAATAAGTAACACATAAACGCATATTTTATATATGAGGCCTTTCTATCCATTGTTTATTTTTCACGTGCTAAGATCTCGTACAGTTTAAGGTTGTTGTTGTATTTTTTAATGGCTCCAGTTATTATTTATGGCTTTTGTCTACTGTTGGAAAAAGAGTAATGATCTAGATGTTGATGAAATTAAAAGGAGATCTATGGTGACGAATAAATTTGACATCGGTTTTTCAATTCAATTAAATTACAAACAATAACAAACCTTTTAATTATACAATGTGTGTGGGATATTCGTAGGGGTTTGGAGAACGAAGATACTTGCTAGAGGTTCTAAAAATCATCTATGTGAAGTAGACGTCATTACCAAGGAGGTGTGGGAGAAAGCAACTGTGCTTATGTTGCCCTTGTTTACTTTTCTAAGTAAGCAATATGTACTTATTAAGATTTATTTAAATGATTGGAATGTTGAGCTGTAGAATGATTATTATCATTTCCTTGTATTGTTCCTTCATTGACTTTTTTAAGTGACAGAAAAGTTCTAGTGCTGGGACAGATATTCAGAAGTACTGCACACTTGTGTGTGGCACATAAATGCTTATTGAGTGACTGTGCACATAAATCAGTGACATGTTTTGTGCTGCAGAGGAGCATTCAGCCCTGCAGAGAGGACTGAGATTTAAGCATGTTTTGTTCTGGGGGACAGTGAGGAAGGTGCTTTGGAGTCAGCATGTGACCCAGTGCTGACCAATGGGATGTCTCCTAGAAGATTTCTGGGAAAGGGATTTTTATATTCTTAAAGAGAGGGTTGGGATAAAGGCCATCTATGACAAACCCACAGCCAACATCATAATCAATGGACAAAAACTAAAAGCAACTTCCTTAAGATCAAGAACAAGGCAGGAGTGCCCTCTTTCACCACTGTTATTCAACATAGTTTTGGAAGTACTAGCCATAGCAGTCAGACAAGAAGAAGAAATAAAAGGCATTCAAATTGGAAAAGAAGAAGTAAAACTATTATTATTTGCTGATGATATGATACTATACATAGAAAACCCTAAAGTCTCAGTCAAAAAACTACTGGACTTCATAAATGAATTCAGCAAGGTGGCAGGATATAAAATTAATATTCAGAAATAAGAGGCATTTTTATATACCATCAATGAACTCTCTGAAAGAGAAATTAAGAAAACAATTCCCTTCACTATTGCAACAACAACAAAAAAATAAAGTACCTAGGAGTAAATTTAACTAAGGAGGTTAAAGACTTGTACTCAGAAAATTATAAAACATTGATAAAAGAAATCAAGGAAGATACAAACAAGTGGAAGCATATAACATGTTCAGGGATAGGAAGAGTAAACATCATTAAAATGTCTATATTACCCAAAGCAATTTATAAATTCAATGCAATTCCTATTAAAATACCAATGACATACTTCAAGATATAAAACAAATATTCCAAAAATTCATATGGAACCATAAAAGAACATGAATAGCCTCAGCAATCTTGAAAAAGAAGAATAAAGAGAGTGGTATCACACTTCCTAATATCAAGTTATACTACAAGTCCATTGTACTCAAAACAGCTTGGTACTGGTATAAGAACAGGCATATAGATCAATGGAACAGAACAGAGAACCCAGAAATAAACCCACACCTATATGGACAATTGATATTTGATAAAGGAAGTAAGAACTTACAATCGAGTAAAGACAGTCTTTCTAACAAATGGTGTTGGGGAAATTGGACAGCTACCTACAAAAAAATTAAACTAGACCACCAACTTACACCATTCACAAAATTAAACTCAAAATGGATAAAAGTCTTAAAATGTAAGTCATGAAACCATAAGCATCCTAGAAGAAAACATAGGCAGTAAGCTCTCTGACATCTCTCACAGCAGTATATTTGCTGATTTATCTCCACTGGCAAGTGAAATAAAGGTCAGGATGAACAAATGGTTCTATATCAAACTAAAAAGCTTTTGTACAGCTAAAGACAATATTAACAAAATAAAAAGACCACACAATGGAAGAACATATTCAAAACTACGTCTGATAAGGGGTTAATAACCAAAATTTAAAAGAACTTGTAAAACTCAACACCAGGAAGATAAACAATTCAATCAAAAAATGAGCAAAAGAAATAGACACTTCTCCAAAGAGGACATACCAATGACTGATAAGCAGATGAAAAAATGTTCAACATCACTGATCATTAAGAAATGCAAATTAAAATCACAATGAGATACCACCTCACACCAGTCAGAAGGGCTCTCATTAACAAAACAACACATAATAAGTGCTGGCAAGGATGTGGAGAAAAGGGAACCCTCCTGTACTACTGGTGGGAATGCAGACTGGTGCAGCCAGTGTGGAAAACAGTATGGAGATTCCTCAAACAATTAAAAATGTAACTGCCTTTTGATCCAGCCATCCCACTTTTAGGAATATCCTAACGGTACCAAATCACTGATTCAAAAGAAGAAATGCACCCCCATGTTTATGGCAGCATTGTTTACAATAGCCAAGATCTGGAAACAGCCCAAGTGTCTGTCAGTGGACGAGTGGATTAAAAAGCAGTGGTATATATACACAATGGAATACTACGTGGCCATGAAAAGGAAGGAAAACTTAACCTTTTGCGACAACATGGATGGACCTGGAAACTATTATGCTAAGTGAAATAAGCCAGGCAGAGAAAGAAAACTATTATATGACCTCAGTCATTTGAGGAATCCAATGAACAATGTGAACTAAGGAACAGAATAGAGGTAGAGGTGGGATCAAAGGGACCAGAGAGAAAGTGGACAGAGGGAAAGGGGAGGAGAGGATGGGATCAGAGAAGGGAAAGAGATTGGTGAAATTATATGTACATAACACAGTGTCATAGCAAGAATGAAAATCCTGGAGGGAAGGGGGGAGGGCATTGGGGGGAAGTGGGACAAGGGGAATGTTGAATGGAACATATTTTTGGTGGGACACTTGAATCTATGCAAACACAATAAATTTCAATCAATAAAAAAAAGAGATGGTTGGAAAAAGCACCCTCTTTTTTTAAGCTCTCATCATCTTTGGATGTGATGTCTGGAGTTGTGTCAGAAAGTCTTACAACCATGAGTGGGATAGGCAGGTGGAAAAGTTGGCAGGTTGAGGATGACAATGAAGATATAGAAACTGCTAAATTAATAATACTAGCACTGCCCTATCTTTGAATTTTAAGTTATATGAAATAATAAATATCTGTGAGGGCAAGGTATTTGTAAATTTTGTTCAAGGAAATATCCCTTATGCCTGGAACAGTGGCTGGCACCAGAGTATAATATATACTCAGCAAGTATTTTATAATAACTAGTTTGCAGCCAAAGGTACATAGACAGATTTAGTGAGTCTTAATGCAGAATTACAGGGAAAAATGTTTATATAAATAGTCTCACTCATGTTAATGTTTAAAGATGGTTAATGAGTTTGTTCCTCTATGTTTAGCCATTTTCTGGTGTTTGTGTTTGGGTGACATTTTACTCATGCAGATATTAAAATGGCCATGATACATTGATGAAAACAAAAATTTAAAAATCACATGCCTCAGATTTTACAGCAGCTGTGTAATGAGGCGGTGGGAGAGATTTCATCTTAGAAAAAGACAAGATAATAATGAGCAAATAGTGTTCTTTTTACTTAATTCACTTGCATATTGAAAGCTTTCCATTACAGCTTTAAACTGTAATCTGTTGTTTACATATAAAAATAATTTAAAACTCATATTTGTAAATCTAAGCAAGTTTGGAAAACTTAATTACACCATTTATCTGGATATCATTAGTTATGTCGGACACACAGCTTGTTTGTTGCTTCCTTACGGTGGAAACGCGCCAGATTCTCCTCAAAGTTGCACATGACAGTCAGGACCATCCCTGTCTTAAAGTCAATTCTTCGAATTTTGCTTGGAATCCTGAAGTTTCAAATTATGTCATAGAGAGTTCATCTATAGTAAGAATTGTTATTAGGACTAAAGCGCAAAGATTTGTGTCAGGCCATATCTTAAAGAAATTTATTGGAGAGTGAAAAGTTATTCTAATAACAAACACGCACCAATGAACTTGGAGGGTTGTTAGCTATTCTGAAGCACTGGGGAGTCCATAAGAACAAAATTTACTTTTTTTCTGATTTACCTTGAGTAAGATACTGGAAATAAATTCACTTTTTAAATGTTCAGGTGGCAATTCATAGTTTCCTCTACTTAATTCCTTATCGAGTAACTGGGATTCCACCTGCATTTCCACTGCTCTAGCCTCAAGGAGATACCAGTTTTATTTATACATTTAAGTTGGATTTACTTCTATTATAGGGAAGGGAGTAAACTTTTAGATGTATAATTTGGTACTTGCTTTTTCTGCTGTTTTCAAAAAGATCATTTAACTAGTAGTTCTGATCAATTTCCATACACATACTATGCTATCTGTAACTTAATCTTTAATTCCCTTGTTATAACAGAGAGAATTTTTTAATCCTTTCTGTAGCTCTACCATCCTCATATTATGCTTTTACAGCAATTCCCCAGACTCATGAAGGTGAAGGATGAAGTTTATAATGGTATTGAATACCAAACTGTTGCTTGATTTATTCAGGAAGGTTGTTACATACTGGGATCAAGTGACAGCTTAAAAGCTGGTATAATTCATCATCATCAGTTAATTTTCACTGGGTGTCCACTGGGTGCTGAACATTGTACAAGGCTCTTTGTCAGCAGGTATGTGCCTGATAAGGTTGATGGAACTCTAAGAAGACGGGATCTTGTCCTTAAGGTATTCGCTGTATAACAAAGGCAAGTCAGCAAATCCCCAGTGTTGCTAAGCTCTCTGTACAAAATGTATGTAAGTAAAAGTACTTTATTTTTTGAAGGGTTGTTGTCAGTGAATTGAGGTCCCACTCCCATTACTACCTATACTGCCACCAGAATAAAGGGGGTGATGTTGGATGGATCAAGAGTGGAGCCTCTTATGGTCCAGTTCTTGGCTGACCAGTAATCATTTTTGTGTGTTTGTACAGATACTTTTTGTTCCCATATATATAATTTCAAAATATTCCTACTTAAGGAGATCCAGTTATCCTTTGAAAAAAACAAATGAATACCTTGCCTTTCCCTGATAAGGGACAGATCAGTCCCATTCAGATGATGCATCTAGAGTTAGTTTCATGTGGTCAGTGTTTCATAGACGGTGGTTGATGGTTTGTTTCCCTGAAATGATTAAGAAATCTGATCTTGATCAAACTTGGATGTAGCTCTTTATGATCCTGCAACGTATGGATTAAAATATCTGATTGTATAATGGTGAAGGAGGTATAGGATAACTGGGCTGTAACTTCTCAAGTGCAATACTGGTCTATGGAATATGGATATTCCCTGAGTAAGGATAGTACACAAGTTGATGGGGCCATGGGATATCATAAACATCTCTTTCTGAGTTTCTTCCTTATCCTTGGCCCGGGTTTTGTGTCTAGTGCATATCTTACCCCAGCTTTCCCTTTGGATGTCCTTCCTGATCATCTCTAAGAAGGGCTTCAGGAGGGTTCTCAGGCAGGGCCCTTGGTAGTTCTTTTCTTGTTAGTAACAAGAACTTAGATTCCGTCTAAGTTGTTAGAGTGGAACAGTTACAAGCTTTATTTACTAGGCTAGGGATTTTTTTCTAGCAATATAATTTCTTTAACACCTTTGTTAGCAGCAGTATCCATTTTTTGGACGTGGTGATGGAGGACTTTGTTTTCTGGTAACTGCCACTGAATATTGTGTCCAATAATGATCTTTGACTCAGTCCATTGCCTTGCCACTTTGTTTTTGAGCTCTGAGCTACCTATGCCTCCTTTAGTCTCAATTTAATGGCTCCTGTCACAAGCTCTACTTCTGTGGTTGATAAAGCTTGTCCCAGGCCTTGGCGGGTAGCTCAGTTGGTTGGAGCGTCGTCCTGACATGCTGAGGTTGCGAGTTCAATCTCTGGTCAGGGCACATACAGGAATCAACTAATGATGATATGAATAAATACAACAACGAATTGATGCTTCTCTTTCTTGCTCTCTATCTCCCCCTCTCTCTAAAAAAAATACCAGTAAGTAAAAAAACAAACAAACCTGACTCAGCGGTGGCCGCTTCTTCCCCAGGCTGTATCCCTTGTGAATGAGTTATGTGAACTGCTGATGGGCAGTGCATGGAGGAGGCACTTGAGGGAGCCCAGAGTCTAGGCTTCCACAGGTCTTGCTACTTCCTGATTTCCCCCATTTCATGTTCCAGCACTTCACATTTACCTATCAGTGCACTGAGTTTAGACCGCAAGAAATAATTTGGCTGCTGAAACTCAGCTAACCTATGTAAGCATTTGAACTTGAATGGTTCCATATCACTGACCATTGCTGTTACCTATGGTTGTATATCTGTTAATTGCTGAAAGGAATTGGCCCTTGCTTTGCTCCCCAACGCCTGTACTCAACAAGGAAGGCTTTTGGACATTCGTCAAAACAGAAGGGAGCACCTTCTTGGATTCACACAGTATCAAACTTGTTTGACCATTGCTGGTTAGGGCTGTGTTGCTTGCAGCTACCAACAGCTTTCTTTAATAAAAGTTGCATACTTTTTTCAGTTGGTTTTTACCTTGGCCAATTAGAATGGAGTTTGTTGTTTTATTGTAGCAGCTACTGAAAGCCATAAGAAGTCCAATATACTGATACATCAGTAGTTTTCTACAGAGTTACCCTAAAGCTCCAGTCTTAATATGCACGTGATCTTCGTCCCAAAGACTGAAGGCAGCTTATTTTCACTGAGTACTTTACTAGTGTCTCATATTGATCACTGATCCTCCAGCCTAGGATGAAATGATCTCATTGTCCCCCTTCTTGCCTTTCTTAGTATCACATTTCGGCACTCCTGATACAGGTTACTGTATAAGGTAGGAGTTCATGGTTTCTAGTGTTTTGATTTGTGTTCTTGCCTTACCAGAGAGCTCTTATCATATGGAGCGGGAGCAAATGGCACCCAAAGGCAGGACTGGATTCCAGGACCTATATTGGAAAGCATTTCTGCATCTATCCAAGGGGTGCTAATGTATGTATTAAGTTGAAAGCTAAGAGCACTGCGTGCTTGTTAATGGGGGCCTGCTTACATGCCTTGTGGTCCTTGAAAGCTATAATCAGTGTGTAGAGTGTCTGGGTGAATTCTGAAACTCAGTAGTTGGAATTGTCAGTGTACGCTTTCCATAGCTGTTGTCTACTCTATTTTTACTGCAGTATATCTTGCTCAATGTTTGTAGCTAATACTTCTTTATGTTCTATCACATTTCTATAGACAATCATGTGCTTTAAAAAAAATTTTTTTTTAAGTGAGATGAAGAGAGATAGACTCCTGCATGTTCTGGAACCGGGTTCCACCAGGCAACCCTTGTCTAGGGTTTATGCTCAAATCAAATGAGCTATTTTTAGTGCCTGAGGTTGACTTGCTGGGACCAAGTGAGCCATTCTCTGGGGCTAGACGCTCGAACCAATCAAGCCTCTGGCTGCAGAAGGGGAAGGAGTGAAAGGAGAGAAGGAGAGGGAGAGGAGCAGGTCGCTTCTCCTGTGTGCCCTGACTAGAGATCACACCCAGGTCGTCCAGACATCGGCTGATGCTCTGTCCAGTGAACCAACCAGCCAGGGCTGACTCAGGTGCTTTATAAGTGATTACTTAAAAAAACAAAAAGTAGTAATTATTTTTCATCTTTTTCTAAAACATTATGATGAAACACTAGCAAGGTTGAAGAAATGTTTAACTGATGGTCTGAAGATAGACAAATGAGTGGTAGCTGCCCAAAGCTTCTTGCCTTGAATTGTTTTAAAAACTCTGAAGAGGCCCTGGCCGGTTGGCTCAGCGGTAGAGCATTGGCCTGGCGTGCAGGGGACCCTGGTTCGATTCTTGGCCAGGGCACATAGGAGAAGCGCCCATCTGCTTCTCCACCCCTCCCCCTCTCCTTCCTCTCTGTCTCTCTCTTCCCCTCCCGCAGCCGAGGCTCCATTGGAGCAAAGATGGCCCGGGCGCTGGGGATGGCTCCTTGGCCTCTGCCCCAGGCGCTAGGGTGGCTCTGGTCGCGGCAGAGCGACGCCCCGGAGGGGCAGAGCATCGCCCCCTGGTGGGCAGAGCATTGCCCCTGGTGGGCGTGCCGGGTGGATCCCGGTCGGGCGCATGCAGGAATCTGACTATCTCTCCCCGTTTCCAGCTTCAGAAAAATACAAAAAAAAAAAAAAAAACCAACTCTGAAGAAAGCTTCTGTCTATTAAAGCTAATGTAACAGTGGGGCTTTTCAAACTTTTGCTTGCCCATTAATTGGTTCTTTTAAAAAACAAAAGAAATGCCTTTTATATCTTTAAAAACCAGATAGAAAGTGACGGAAGACAATTTGACTTTGGGTGAGGGATATGCAATATAGTCAAATGTCAAAATAATCTGGACATGTTTTCTCAGAACATATGTACCCTGATTTATCAATGTCACTGCAATAAAATTAATAAAAAATAAGATTAAAAAAAATTAAAAACAACAAAAAAGATGTATTTGTCCTGAATATGTCCATTTAATACATATGGGAAAACTTGAGAATGAGTCTGCAAAACACCATGAAGATACTATTCCTTATAAAGTCACCATATTATAAAAATTTTGATATGTAAAATAGGCTTCTGGAAAATGATTCCTTTGCTCCCTTTTGTATTGAATTAATAGTATATTGTCTATCACACAAAAACACTGTTTAGGCTATTTTATATAAAATACAGGTATGTGTATATTCATTTAAATACACTTATTGTAGAGTAATAAATAATTATAAGAAGAGGGCAGCTTTGTCAGTTGGGTTGGAGAACACAGGATGTCACAGCCTACAAATTCCATCTTCACTATGGATTACATGGGAGAGCAATATGATCTTGTAATATATAAATAAAACTTTCAGACAGCAGTCTGCAGTGCAGTCTGCTGACAAACTGACAATATTCTGTTCTCAGATATATGACTGGAAGGCTCATATAATCCAGATAAATTAACTAGAAACTGTGACGTACAATAGTTGGCATTAAGTAAGGCCAAGCTTGTCATTTATTTGAGGATCAAAACAAGCATTAGAGTGAAGTTACACTTGGAGAAGGCATAATAAAATTTTTGCTATTCATTGCTTTACTGTCTGATGGCTTTTCAGTAATACATGCAAATCATAAAAGAAAATGCCAATTGCTTTTATTTTTTATTTTATTTTTCTATCAAGTCATAACTTTTCTGAAAAATGAAAGGTAATATTTGTGTATTCATTTGAAACTTGTTAATTTATAAGAAGGCTTTGGGTTGATGTTTAGAGAAAAATAACACCTGGTAATATCAAATAAAAAAGAAAATAGTAAATCAGAAAAAAATGGGAAAAAATAAGGTTGAAGGGAGTAAGGAAAGGGAAAAATAATGATATGGAACTGGGAAGTTAAATCAACTCATACCTATAGCGTTCTGCCTTTTCCTTTCATTTGCCAGTAATGGTCCTCATGCCCAGGGAGATGAGGTAAGGCTCTCAGGCTCACAGAACTGGGACATACTGCCCCTGGAATTCAAAGCTTGGTGTCTTGTTCAGAGCCAGTGTGTGTCCCGCCGTCTGTTGTTGCCAGTGTCCTATTTGAGGAAGACATTTGTGTACTGATGGTTATTTATATAAAAGTGACCATCTCGTCCAATTTGCTTGGGACTGTCCAGGTTTTAAAATGGAAAGTTCTGCATGATACATCTGATAAGGGGTTATTAATCAAACTTTATAAAGAACTTAATAAAACTCAACACCAGGAAACAATTCAGTTAAGAAATGGGCAAAGGACCTGAATAGACACTTCTCCAAAGAGGACATACAGTTGGCCAATAGGCAGATGAAAAAATGCTCAACATCACTAATCATCAGAGAAATGAAAATTAAAACCACAATGAGATACCACCTCACACCTGTCAGAATGCTTGTCATCAATAAATCAACAAACAAGTGCTGCTGAGGATGTGGAGAAAAGAGAACCCTAGTGCTCTGTTGGTGGGAATGCAGACTGGTGCGGCCACTTAGGAAAGCAGTGTGAAGTTATATCAAAAAATTAAAAATGGAACTGGCTTTCGACCCAGCTGTCCCACTTCTGGGAAATTATCCTGAAACACCAATTCAAAGAAGATATGGACCTGCATGTTTATTGTAGCATTATTTATAATAGCTAACACCTGGAAACAACCCAAGTGTCTGTCAGTGGACGAGTGGATAAAAAAGCTATGGTGCGTTTACACTACATGCACCACATGTATGGAGTACGACATGGGCATAAAAAAGATTGAAATCGTACCTTTCGTGACAGCATGATGGACCTGGAGAGCATTATGCTAAGTGAAATAAGCCAGGCAGAGAAAGACAGATATGATATGACCTCACTTATATGTAGAATCTAATGAACACAATAAATTTATGAACAAAATAGGGACGGACATGGACACCTCGGACAGATGGACAGCTGCCAGAGGAGAGGGGGAGGAGGGGACTGGATAAAAGAAGGTAAAGGGATTAGCTAAAAACCTATACACATAACATAGATACAAACAACTGTGTGGTAATTCACTGTGTGAAATGGGGGGAGGAATTGGGGGAGCAGGCTAAAGAGGGGAGGATGGGGACAGAAAGAGACTCTATGGGGTAGGGGTGCACGATGCGGTGTGTAGATGGTGTTATATTGAATTGTACACTTGATACCTATATGGTTTGATGAAGCATGTCATCTGGATAAATTAAAAATAAATTTTAAAAATACCCTGTAAGTTCTGCATCCCAGCACTAACCTTTATCCTGAGCGAAGCGAGATGAGTAGCCACCTACCTGACTTGCTAGCAGCCACGGTAAGGAGAGAGAATGAGGGAGTTAGAAAGTTGTCTTGCAAGGCAGGGTAGGGCTGCGTGCTTTTCCTCCAGAGTGCGTGACGCACTGTCCTCGCTCAGTGCTGGCCACTGTCGAGCTGAGCTGCTGCTCTCTGAGCCCCACCGCGGGCTGTGCATTGGGTGGTGGTCTTTATGCTGCTACTAGTAGATTGTGTTGTTTCTTTTTTTCTGGTGAATGTGGTATGTTTTGGGTCATCTGGGCTAGGGATAGTTTAAGTATTTATGTCAAGTATTGTATATATACCATACATCGGGCGTCCCCAAACTGCAGCCCCCTGAAGCCATTTATCCAGCCCCCACTGCACTTCTGGAAGGGGCACCTCTTTCATTGGTGGTCAGTGAGAGGACCACTGTATTTGGCAGCCCTCCAATGGTCTGAGGGACAGTGAACTGGCCCCCTGTGTAAAAAGTTTGGAGACCCCTGCATAGTTGTTAGGAGGCCTTGGTAGAAGCTGTTATTATTTTTCTAACAGTGAATTCCAGCATTGATTCCATAGCTAAATAAAAGTTTATTCTTTTGTAACACTACAAGATGATCATTTCATGTCAGTGAGAGGCACTGCTTCCTGCTGACATGCTGATTCCTTCTGTTTGGTTTTCCAACATCCATTAAGATTCTTCTCTCAATTGTGGTCAAAGCTGGGTTGGTGCCAAGGACAAGAAAGAAAGTATAGAGAGGAGAGGGCACCCTCCAGTCTAAAGGCCTGGGACTAGAAGCGGCAGAAATGATTTCTGCTCTCATTACCTCAGAGCCAGCATGAATGCATGGCTGACCCCAACTGCAAAGACTGCTGGGAAATGGGTTAGCCAAGTGCCCAGGACAATGGGGAGAATGATTTGTGGAAAGCCAGTAGCCTCCCCCTCCAGGGTCGACTTAAATATACATATATTTAAGTACTTACTAAAAGTTTTTTCTCAACTGCAGAAAAATGATTGGTGTCTCCAAACAATTTCTAAAGTTCTTTCTTCTTGTTTTGGGAAGAAGTACATCCAACTTCTGCCACCCAGTGATTTAATTTGCAATAATGAAAACTGGATTACTATTGAAATGTTAGATATGTTTAGCATCAGAAAAAAATCCTCTTTCTCCACCCTGCAAATTTCCAGTTATACCATCATAGAATATAATTGATATTCTAAAATTAGTCTCAATGTTCCAAAAAAGACACAATTCCAAAATAAGTTTCAATATAAGATATACAGTGAATAAAATGAAGATGGAAAATACAATATCAGATGAAAGAGTTCAGAAATTCAAGAAGTAGATTAAAAAAAAAAAAAAAAAAACTTCTGAAGGCCCTTGGAGTGGAACTAAGGACACAGGTAGAAAATGCCAGGAGTCTGACCAGATGGTGGTGCAGTGGATAGAGCTTCGGACTGGGACTTGGAGGACCCAGGTTCAAAACCCCGAGGTCACCTGCTTGAGTGTGGACTCAACCGGCTTGAGTGCAGGGTCGCTGGCTTGAGCGTGGGATCATAGATGTGACCCCACTGTCGCTAGCTTGAAGCCCAAGATCGCTGGTCTAAGCAAGGGGTCACTCACTGTGCTGTAGCTCGCCAGTCAAGGCACATATGAGAAAGCAGTCAATGAACAATTAAGATGCAGAATTGATGCTTCTCATCTCTCTCCCTTCCTGTCTGTCTCTCTCTCTGACTCTCTGTCTCTGTCAAAAATAAAATAAAATTCCAGGATCTGCAAACTGTGTATTAGGATGTGGGGCTCCTCAGGGTCGGCACCGAGAGAGGTTTGCATCAAGCTGATAAAGAGTTGTCCAACGGTATGTTTATTGTCGATGATTTTAGCCTAAATTTACAACAATAAATAATAGAATTTTATTATATTTGTCATATTGAAGTAAGTTAATCTGTTATTAAACATATATTCATATTATATATACATAATAAAACACTTGTTTTATGTATATTTGTCAATATAAAAAAAAACCTCTGCTATTGTGTGTGTGTGCTCGTGTTTGTCTCACAGTTACTTCAGAGTTGCAGAGTTGCTGGGTGCTCCGTAAAATCTTACAACTATCCTTGGGAAGAGTAATTTTAGTTTGCATGAAGTCATTTCTCTTTTCCCCAATATTCTATTTAGATCATTTTGTTACTGACAATTTTAAATTCTAAGCATTTAATTTTGATTTTTTTTGTAACTGTACAACTGTTCGAAGTAAATGGCATAAAAACTCTTATGTAATTTTATTAAATCTGACTTATATAAAGAGACTAGCAATTGCAGATGATTTGCACATGGTAATAGATTAAATGCTATAGCAAAATGTTGCTTTTGTTGCTTCTCCGACAGGCGCAGTTTCAAGTATAGTTATTACTAAGCTACAATATCACACATTTAAAAAAAATTATCAAAAGGAGTTCATGCTGTTGACTCATTACTCTCATATTTATTATTCTTATTGAAACTCACTAGATATAATTCTATTGGTTCCTTTTCTGATTGAAAACATTTGAACCTAGAAAGCACAGTATTTCTTAAGACATTTGTAACTATTCATTATGGATATTAAAATTACAATCATGCTGCATTGTATGAGCAATGATTTAAAAAAATTCTTTACACATATGCTAAGCGGGTGATCAATGCTATCCAAGTTTGAAGATGCTGAATTTTTATATAACTGGTATTTAAAATTTTGATGCGTATTGCATTTGTTACTGAATATCAATAATACGTTTTTTTGCTCATATCGAGTAAGTTTAAAATGGGGTCTTTTGTAGAAACACCCATCCTGTTTAGAATGATATAACATGCCTGAATGTTCACATATCAAACAAAATGCCAGCTTTCTATAGAAAAGAGGTGTCAAAAAGTTTCTTTGTACCTTTAACGCATGTGATTATGTAGTACAAAATGCAGAGTTTGTAAAATTTCTTGAATATACAGGCAAAAAAATGAATAATTCAAAACAACTCATAAGTTTTACATTCTATTGTCCCTTTATAACGCAGGCAGAAGAAGATAGCAGTGTGCTCCCAATAGAGCTGAATTTGCACAAGTTACACCTCTGAAAATGCCAGATGGTCTATGGTCTACTTTTGAGAGCTGTCACATATGTAAAGATTTGAAAAAAGAAAGACAGCTGAATGAGAGCAGTGGGTCGTTAAAGGGAAAGTGAGGGTCCCTAGGCATCACTTGTGTTTTAAGAAGCATTGTGTTGTTCCGATATTAGTGTTTTTTTTAAAGCCATATACAACTTTTACACAATAAGAAGAAGAAATCTATTTAAAGCCAAGTAGTTATGGTTTAATCAGACATTTTTGTTCTTTATTCAGGAATAAAATCAGGTTTCCGACTTGGTTTTAGTTGTAATTTTACTATAAAATTTAAGTCATAGCCATGAAAAATTATCAATGAAGTTAAAAGAAATGTCTGTTGAGATAACTAATATGTCTAGAGTTTATCCAGTTTTGCTTTGACTTATATACTGCGTACATGACAAAATCTTAAAACTAAGAGAGTTTTAATGTTAAAAAGCTAGATTGAAAAGATAATACTTGGTTATCTAACCGTGGTGCAAACTATAGTAAATATAATTAGATGAATGTGAGACAAAAATTAATGTACTATTATTTGCCTGACAACAAATAGAAAATCATTTTGAAGATTAAAATAGATAAATCACTAGGATATGTTCGAATATCACTCCTGCCATATCCAGTAATTTGCTTATAGTCAATTTTGATAGTTGAAAAGGGTCCGATCTTTCAGTGTTAGAATTTGGTGGCAAGACACCATTGTTTTGTGTGTGTGTGTGTGCGGGTTTTTTTTTTTTGTATTTTTCTGAAGTTGGAAACGGGGAGGCAGACAGACTCCCGCATTCGCTGGACCGGGATCCACCAGGCATGCCCACCAGGGGGCGATGTTCTGCCCCTCTGGGGCATCGCTCTGTTGCATCCAGAGCCATTCTAGCGCCTGAGGCAGAGGCCACAGAGCCACCCCCAGCACCCGGGCCATCTTTGCTCCAATGGAGCCTTGGCTGTGGGAGGGGAAGAGAGAGACAGAGAGGAAGGAGAGGGGGAGGGGTGGAGAAGCAGATGGGCGCTTCTCCTGGCCGGGAATCGAACCCAGGACTCCTGCACGCCAGGCCGAAGCTCTACCGCTGAGCCAACCGGCCAGTGCAAGACATCATTGTTTTTTACCACCTTTATTTTTATTTATTGAGAATGTTTAACTGTTACATAGTGATCTTAAATTTCTTTTGGATTATGGAAAATGACAGGATATTTCTGATTGATAAGAAGCATTCCCAGCATTGGTCAATAACATTTCAACTTAACCAGCTCTCAGATTTCTTAAATTTTTCTTTTCAGAGAAAAAGTGGCCTAATACATTCTTCTTACTGGTGAGATTACTGGAAAGCACTCTGAAAAGAACCCCAAATTAGGTTTAACTGACTTCTTTGGCACCCCTTTAAATAAATATGTATAACTAACTTTATATTCAATAGCGGTCGTTAGTATGTTATTCTCAATGATACAAGAAGTTACAGGTGCAGCAAGTTAGTCTCTAGAACAAATGATTACTCATCCATAAGAAATAGACCTCCTTTTGCAGATGCCTTGTTTACCAATTCTAGTTAGCTTTTAAAAAGAGAAATAACTTTTTCTTTCCATCAGAAGTTCAGAGAAAAACAAAATATTTTGATATGTTTTACAGTCATTACTTTGTGATATTCACAAATATTTGATTTGTGACAATTTTTCTTTGTTATTAAAGAACTGGAAAGTGTAAGAGGTATTCAGATTAGTTTTATAAATCAGGTATTAATTTTTAATAGGCTTGGTATGAAAGCATGCTTTTGTTTAAATAAAATAATTTGTATTTTTCTTGAAATCTGTACATTTATGAAGTAGATATTTTGACATATTAATATGTTTATCTTCAAAAGACCTAACATATGCGAACAAGAGCAGAGTAAACAATGTGTGTTGAAGACGTGCTCAAGTGCAACCTGTCTGCTTTGTCAACAATGTATACTGAGCTTAGCGAGTCCCCAGATCACAATCAGTCCCTTTTAGACATCAATGCCATGTGTAACTGTTATGGCTTTGCATAAAATGTGTTTTCTGAGTTGACGACTTCTTAGTATTCAGATTTAATTCACATTTTATAAGTGTTCATGATCATAAATGGAAAAGAAGACAAATTATAACAGCAGTTTTAGAATCTGAAATTTCAGGAAATTATAAAAGATAAATTTTGACAATGAGTGGTTTTTGTTGTTGCTGTTGTTTTGAACTGAAATGCTTTGATTGATGGCATTGCTTAGGAGCTACACAATCAAGGTAAATGTTGATTTTTAATAATCTCAATATTTAACCAGTATAAACAGATAACCTTTTCTGGGGAGATCAGAGCTCTTATCTACAAAAGCCAGAACCTATTTTGGCTAATTTAAATAGAAAATAAATCTATTAAAAGCACAGAGACTCTCCCAAGAGTCCCACACCTAAGGATCATGCTTCTACATTCGGTGGGGCTTCTCTAACGGAAACCTCAGTGCGGCCCTGCTGGCCCAGCGGTCTGCTAGGAGTGGACAGCAGTCCCCGCACCCCACACAGAATATTTCTCGATATTGCCCAGCTCTGATACCTGAATCCATTGCTCTTTTCCTTTTTTTTTTGAAAGATAATTGAGTAGTGAGATAATACTTCTGTGTCTCTGGCACCCAGAAGAGGACCTGGTACTCTACTTTCGCTATTGAATGAGCATTGAATGACTTTTTCAGATTTCTAACTTTAATTTTCATAATAAAACAAAACACATTTTCTCTTCTCTTTTTATGTCCCTTGGGTAAAGTCACCTTTGATGACCTTCTTTCCCATTTTTGCTTTTAGTAAGCATGCTTTCTCTGTGCTGATTTGTTATTATTTATGTTATATATTTTGTTTATCATTCATATGTCCATGTTTATTAGTATCATATTTTACTTTCTTTTCCCTTTCATTTTAGTGTCATGGATAAAACCCAAAGATGTCTGTAATTGAACATATTTTGATTATTTTAAAATACTGACTTAATTTTTACCCTGATAAGCTTTTCCTGCTCTCTGACGTAGCCCAGCCCCAGCGCTTGCCTCGGCTTCCGGCATCGGCGCAGGAGCCAAGCGAGGAGGAAACGGGCAAGATGAAGTCCTGCCACCGGGGTCTGAACAACGGGAACGGGGTTCACCACGCCGCCAAGCCTGTGTCTGCCGAGGCGCGCAGGCTCTCTGCACCTGTTTCTCAGAAAATGCACAGAAAAATTCAATCCAGCTTGTCTGTAAATAGTGATATCAGTAAGAAGAGTAAAGTAAATGCTGTCTTTTCCCAAAAGCCAGGCTCTTCACCTGAAGGTAAGTTTGAGATACATATGTATTTTGTTTGACCACACGTGCAATCATATTCACTAATAATTATTTGATTAAGCAAACATAAATGAAGACTCGCGATTATATGCCAAACGGAAATTTCGGTAAAATCCCGCTTAAATCCCCAAAGGAGAACACAGGCTACAAAAGGAAGCATTGGCAGCTGACATCTGGCTTTTAGATCAGTGTCTTCTAGAGTGAACAGTCATTACTTCAAATATAACTACTATACTCCTTTTTTAGTACCACATTTAAAATATGAATACAACATTGTGGTGGCACATGAATGTCATGTGAGTATTTTTTCTGTTCCTGATTTAGTATGTTATTCTGTGGTTCAGAGATAACATTACCATCTTGCAAATCAGTTCTTAACTATGCAAAATAAAACCATAGAAAGATTTGGTAATTTTGATCTTCTTGCCAGGTAGTGGGCCAGGCGAGCCGTGCTGCTGACTGACCAGCGTCTCCAGCCTGCCAGCCCTAGTCCACGCTCACTGTGCTCTGCCTTTAGCTCCTCTCCGGAGCTAGTTCTGACTTTTTCCACTTGCCTCATCCTGCCGTTGGCCAGGTTATAGTCAGGGTAAATACTACGAACCTGAGAAAGCTTTTCACTATTATAACACAAACCCATGTCATGACAGTGGGTTTACAGACTTATTTTTTTTTAAAATCGAAATTACTTACTATATTATAAAAGGAATAGTCCCCCCATATGTAAGGTTTAGAATTTCTCCTAGCATATTTATGTTCCCTCTCTTCCTCCTCTTTCCCCTTTGAGCAGTTTTTGAGCATTAAAAACTCAAACATTCTATCTAAGATATATATATTTTTTCTTTTCTTATTCCCTTTACCTTTCTATTTAAATTGCCATGAAATCTTAAATAAGACAAATTCTGTGGATGCTTCTGTGAAATTGGCCATGCTTATTCATAGAGATAAACTGAGTTGTAAATAGGAAATTGAATTGAGATTTACCAGTAATGAGTGAAGGAGAGGATATTACATTTTGGTTATAGGTGTCTCAGATTCAACTGAGGTAAAGTGTTAGGTTGATCAAATGATATGATAATAAGTGGTCTGCATAGTTACAGGTCAGTGACACTACTTTCCAAACTAATTAGATTGAAAGAAACATGATTGACACTTTAAAATTAGTTTGACATGTTAGCTACATGGTCATCTCTGAAGCCTAGGTAGGCTGTTAACTAAACTGGCTCTCCAAGGAGTCGGGAAGGCAATGCAATTTTCTTTAGAGGATCTTCACTTTTAGGTCATTGGGTGAAATAATTGAATGCAATTGAAACCCACTTGTTTTTTATATTTGAATTTACTTCTTATGTCCTAAACTCTTATTTTTTGATATTTACTTATTATGAAGAATAGTAACATTTGCATATCAATCCAACTTGAAATTGCTTATGGAATTTTTATAAAATTTTTCATCATTTGCTTTTAATATCATGTGTGAATTTATTTTCAAGGTAAGAATGCAGCTTCATAAACGACATACAAAGAAAGGGGGAAATAATAGTCTATGAATGAAATGTAGTTCTATAATCCCTTTTCTCCCTCTCCCTTTTCCATTTTGTCTTTTCTTTCTCACATACACACACTTAGGGCGCACAAGAAATATTATGGATAAAGGAACTCCCTTGTAATCCTGATTTTATCACAAAATCTGTTCCAGATTATGGGGCATGAGAATGTAAAGCACAAATGAAGATGACTGACTATCTCGTACAACCCCCTACCCACGACTTTGCTGTGAGCCAGTTGTAGGCTGATTTGATTTTGATTGCTTGAGTCAAGATGAAGATTACATTGTCCTGGTTCATATTTTCTCCAAGTTAGATGTTTTCATGCTTTTTGATGCTATTTAAGATTGTGGCCTAATTTTTTTGTTGTTTCTTCTGCTTTTCAGTTTTTATGTTATTTCCTTGGCAATGTGCTGTAGTTAAACAAACAAACAAACAAAAAACAAGCATAGAACTGGTACTTGGCAAATTAAAAGGGAAACATTCTCAGCTCTGCTCTCAGCTAGCTGGGGAACTCGGGTTTCCCTGGGACTGCTTGTTCTATAAAATGGTGTAAATAGTGTGGATTAGAAATCTTGAAAGTAAGTTTCAGTTCCAAGAGTCAATAATGTTCTCTTTATAGCAGAGCTGCTTTACTCTGTAGACAGGTCTCTGCTGTACAGACGAGGATCCTTGGCTGAGAAGGAATCTTGCACCTGTGGAATAGACTTGGGCACCTGCAGAGAGGGTTGTGGTGAACAGACAAACTGGATTTCAGGAGGATTATATTTAAGAATAGCAAGTCTTGAATAGAAACGGTTAGTATTTTTTAAAAAGCAGTAACAATGAGGAGACTTAATGGTTAGACTTTTCTCAGTTCTGTTTTTTACATTTTTCTTAAGGCTTTGTGTCTATTCTTCCTATAGCAGAATGAGCAAGAAAAGTAATATTTACTGCAAACCTCAGAAACGCGAACCATGCCCAGTGTGACAATATGTGTTTTTTTGCATAAATCATGGTTATGATTTCTATCATTGCACATAAATACTGACAGTAGAGGGGCAACTTGTGTTTGAGACGATGGAATTGAATGTTTAATTATTTCATAGTGATTCAGTAAGAGTACCAGGCTTCTTTGCAGATCAAGTTTGGAAAAGACTGCTGAGATGTGGGCCTGTTGCCTATACAGAGGTAAGGATTGACTGAGCCTCATAATTGTGACAGTGGGTTGGTGACGTGTTTTAATGTGTCTGAAACTGTGGGTTACCTAAGGCTTGGGGACACAGAGATGCATGCTCCCCAGATTCTCTGTGTACACTGTCGCGATGCATGCAGTCAGGTGTGTGGATTCATTCTCTGTACCGGGCATGGTTCCACCTGTTTCGCTCACATGAGCTCATTTAATCTTTCCAACAGCACTGGACTGCTTTGAACGGTATGTAATTATCTAATTATAACTGAGCGAACTGAGGCACAGAGAGGTTAAGTGAAACCACCAAAGTCATTTGGTGCGTGATGGAATTGAGATTTAAACCCAGACAAGGCTGGCTCCACGGACTATGCTACTAACTACTGATACGTTGCCTTGTTAAAGTCCTATGAGAGAAATGTAATGTGCTGGCCATTCCAACCTCGCGTTGGATGTTGGCGTTACAGCTGTGGTGAGGCAGTGATCTTATTACTATAGATTTTCCTTCTTGAATCCTTTCCTACTAAAATTTTAAAAACAATTCTCACACCTATATCCTGTGTTCGTTTTCTTCCCTACTAGACTCTAAATTATTAAAAGACTGGACTGAGTCCGAGTCCATTTTTTTTTCTTTTTTTAATTTACAATGATACCTAGTACATTAGCTTCAAAGAGTTTCCCAGGAGTTAGTAAGTGATACAATGTTTTATTCCAAACCACTTTATCCTACTCTTCTGTGAAACTAACACTGAAAAATAAAGTGTGCGCTCATGTTCATTAAAAAAAGTGTTCTTTTAAAAGTTATCTTTTTACAGTAGTGGAAAAAAATAATGTGGGAGAATATTATACAATTTATGTAAAGGTTTTAAAATTAGTAGATTTCTACTTGTTTTGTTTAAAAAGTTTCATGCATACTTTAATTTTTTTATTGCATCATCTAGATGTAGAGTTCTAAGACTAAATATTGATATTTAATATTCTTGATCTTTGAAATAATTATAGTATAATTTTATCACATAACATTAAAATTGCCAAGAGTCTCCATTAGAGTCTAAGATACTTTCCTTATCATGAGAATGATAAATCCTAGTATGTTCTAGGTGTACCAGTATAGTTTTATAAAAATTAAGTTTGAACAGAGGTATTTTTAGAAAAGATTTTATGCTTTTCAGGAATATTCGATAACTTAGACTTTATGTGGATAGATTTAGTATTTATTGAGAAATGCATATCCAATCCTAGCAGCTCATTGAACACAAATGCTGAACAACAGCCAGGAGCTTCATACACATAGCAATAACTAGGATCAGGCTCTTTTTTAATCACACAGAGGAAGTACACCCTAGCAATTAGAGTACAGACTCTGGAACTGTCAGCTTGTGTGCAAAAATTGGCCTTACTATTGACCAGTGATGTGTCCTTGAATAGGTTTCTTAACTTCTTTATGCTTCAGTGTCTGTGTCTTATCTATAAAATGGGGATATTAATACCTACTTCATAGGATTGTTCTGAAGAACGGTTGATTTGTTAACTGCATTTAACTGAGTTAGAACACAACCTAGCCCAGATGAAATATTTGGAATGTTAGCTCCTGTTTTCATCATCATTATTAAGTATTGCACAGGGAGGGGTTAAGAATGTTAGCTTCCTGGAAAAGGCCATGCCTGTACTGACTCCCGAAAGACAAGGTTAGATTAGGGAGTTTAGAGAGGCATTCAAGGCATGTATTACCTATGAAATAACATGCTTTGTTCAGAGAACCATATACTATATGTTGTTGTTGAGAAGCTAACTTAAGAGAAATGAGACTGGAAAGATAAGAAAGAAACAGTCCATAGGCATCCTGGGATGCCCTGTGTTTGAAAGCTATATAGTCACATATGTCTGACTTCTCCGGAGGACATTATGTGATACCTAATATTCTGTGTATCTTTGAAACATATACTTTTTCTCTCTCCATAATACAGAAATTTTTTAGTTCAATTATGTAAGAACTATTACATAGATAAAACCAGTGATTTGGTTTTAGACTTGTTGACCCTGGGATGCTAACAAGCTCTGTAGGAAGCCTTTGGAACTGTGGAGGGACTTAAGCCCAGTCCTCCAATTCTCTCTTTCCTTTCTTTAAGCTATTCTCATGGTTGAAACCTCTATGATCTTTCTCTGTCTCCTTTTTAGACTTCTCTCTCCCTTCTTGTCAGTGTATTTACACTTGGATTCATAGTGCAGCAGTTTTTCACAACATAGCATAGGGAGAGTGGGGCGCACAGCCGTCGGAGGGATGTACCACAGTTGAGCAGGGTGCTTTGGAAAGCCCACTAGGTGATTCACGTATGCCCCGTGCCCTTTTTCCTTGAGATTTAGTGGTATAAAATGGTAAAAATACATTTTCTTGACCATATGGCTTCCTCTTCTGTCCTCATCATCTGCAAATCCTGACCCAACTCCTTGAACTTGTACCTCCACTGCAACGTTTAGAGGTCCCCTCACATATGCTTAAGTGACACAGCTGAATGCCTTTGCTTCTTTTTAGATTGGAATATTCTCACAACTAACTTTCTTTGCCTTCTTGATCTGGGCTTTTTTTTCCCCCAGAACTCAACTCAGGCCTCATATCCTGATGCCCCAATTTTGGACTAAGTGCTCCTCTTTTGGGTCTCCACAGTGTCTGCCACTTACAAAATTATACTGAAATTTGTTTTTCTGTCTGTCTTTCTGCACTAAAATGTAATCTCATTGACAGCAAATGACTGTTTTATTTATCCCTTAATTTCCAGCTCATAGGCTAGTGTTTGGCTTATTGTAACTACTCAGTAAATGCTGAAGCAAGTAAGGAATATAAACTGGAGAACATTGATACTTATTCTTTCATTTTCTGTAGACATTATGGTTGAAACCTCACCATGGCTGAAATCCTCAAGGGAGTGATGGTTGAGATTAAAGGGAGTGCTAATATTTGAGCTAAAAGAAAAGGCAAATCAACTCCCTTGAGGCAGGATTAGAATTCAGAACTCCTGTCCACTACCCCATTAAATGTTCTCATTAGTCTATATAGTTTTCAGGCAACTACACATTTCAAATCCTAAGACAAAAAAAAAAAAATAGAAGAGTAAAATTGAAATTGAATGGTTCAGTCTTAGTTTTAGTAGTATTATAAAATCTTATTCATTTCCTCCATAACCACTAATCAGTTTTGTGTGTAATTGGACAAGTACTGGTATTTTAGTGGAAGGATAATAGGACTGAAGGATATGACCATAGAGTCATAATCTGATCTCCCAGAAACCAATTTTCTGGGACTTCAGCAAGATATGTTTCTGTGTTCCTCAAAATAGTTGATTTGTTTGGATGTTGTTTTGTTTTATATTGTTTCCTGAGGCCAGAATAGCTGTAGAATTCTGCTTTCTGATGCAATATTTGCCAGTTCATTGGAAAATGGGATTTTAAAAAATTTCACTTCTCAGCCAACAAACTAAATTGAACAACAGAAATACAAAGAGAAGGGTGTGTGTCTGTGTGTAGAGAGCAGGCAGGATCGAAGTTGGATATGTCAAAGTAGAAATCATTCTGCAGTCATAAATCACTGCTTTTTATTTATTTGAAATATTTAATCATCTAGTCTTAAAAATAATAAAATATTATCCAAAGTATTTACAAGTGGTAAGAGTTATATAAGGGCTAAAAGTAAATATTTAAATAAACTTCCTTTAGAGTTTAGGAAAATAAGTTGACTGTATAATTTATGACATATAGTAAGTTGTTTTTATGCCCACCTATTTGATGAGGAGCAAAGAAAAGACTTTTCTAGGTTTTGATGTACATATAATTTAACATCTATAATACAGAAACACCTCCTAATCTGCCTCAAATCTAAGCATGCTTCTCAATGGTAGCCGACAGTTCTGCAGGCCATGTTGAAGAAGAGATAGAGGCTCTCAACTATGCGTGGGCTCCACCTTTGGTTTTTTGGTTTTGTAGACAAGCTGTTTTAGGCCACTGCTCAAAGAATTTATATTAGCTTAGCATTCACGTAGGAGATGGGTGGGGAGGAAATCAAACAATGGAGATACAGCTAGATTGGCCAGGAAGCTTTGGGGTGGAACTGTCAGAGTGAAGAGGCTATTTAAAAACCTACCTTCAGGCTAAATGGAAAGATTTGAATGAACCTTATGACTCTATTAACACCAGGGTTTTAATAATTCTTTCTTTATACAGTGATGAAAAGTTCTGGTTGTGCTTTGATTAGGTCAAAGAGTAATAGGCTGATAAGGCAGCCAAGCTTCTCTAGGATGGACGTTTGCTTTCAACACCTACAGCTGTGCTGAGTGTAGGTAGTGGAGATCCTGGAGTTTTCTTTATGATTTCAGGATTCAGTGAAGGGTTGGGCCCAGGTGAAGCTGAAGACAAGGGGAGCAGCAGTCGGATATACATCCTAAGCGGCACTGTCATTAATTTTCTAGTTCAATTAGTTGGGAAATATATAGCAATGAGGAACTCACGAGGAATAGCTGAATATAGTTTGAGGCTGACCATGGCTTGCATTTTAGACGTGTTCAGTTTCCAACATTGATACAGAATCCAAGAGCATTCAAAAATACACACAGGAACTTGGACAAGGAAGTTAAAAGCTAGCATGCTAATTTATATTTGTTCTCATGGAGGGGATGTTTGAAACTGAATCTGAATGAATTTTTACAAGTAGAGATTTAAGAGAAAAGGTCCAGTGGATTAAAATGGAATGGTTCAGGGATCATTGAAGGCCAGCCAGTTTGGTAGGGTGGGAATGTAGGTTCAGCTTGGGTGACTTATCTCCAGAGGTGATGTCTGAATATGTCAGAGTGAGGCCATGGCAGTGATAAGATTGTCTATGGAAGAGGTCAAAGGACAAAGAGAAGAGGAAGATCATCAGGCTCAGAGAAAACAGAAGTGAGAGAAGAAACAGATTGGAGAGAGTGATGTAATGGAGGCCAGGGAAAGAAGTTTTAAGACAAAATGTACCAGATACCGCACCAGATATTGTTGACAGTGTCAGTAGGGTTGGGTACTGAAATAATTCTGTTGGATCTATCAGTGTGGATGCCGTTCAACTACCTACCGGTCATTAAGAGTGTTTTCCTGGAGAAGCCAGATGGATGTGGGTTATGGAATGTGTGGAAACACACTCTCTCTCCAAAGGCCAAAGTCCAGGTTGAACGTATGGGTCAGGGAGGTTGTTTTGTGTTATTTTGTTTTAATATTAGAGAGTTTTAAGTGTGTCTACTACATTTGGATGGAAAGAATTCAGGAAAGAGAGAACATTTGCAGATTTTAAGAAGGTAATAATGATTCTTGACAAGCCAGCACATTATTTCTTTATAGTTTAGATCTAGAGTTCAATACACTGAATTATATGAGTGCACGTCATCTATTAGCAAGAGAACTGAGCAACTAGAGAAGACTTTACTGGATGGTTAACCTCGATGACTCCACTCTGTGTGGGTTGTGTGGTCGATGAATCCTAGAAGCCTTTGAGTAATCTATGGAATGACTTTGTATGAGGAAATGTAACCTTTAAAACAATTTAAAAGCCAATCTCAATTCCAACTCCTACCTCATTCCAGAAGCAGTAATTGCATTTGAATGTAAGGAATTGGCAGGGCAGGCATTTATGATTCTGAGTTCCAAATTTTTTACTTTGTTTTTGGCCATAAGTTGATGGAAGTTGACAGCTTTCTATACCTTAGGTTGTTATGACCTCTAATTAAATTTAATAATAGGTTTTACACATTGTGTAGCATTAGAGAGGAAATAAAACATAAGCAAGTAAACAAGCAATAAGAGTTAGAGAAAAAGTGTAGGAAAGGGAAGGAAACTACTGCAAAGTTTAGAAAAACAGGAAATGTTAGATTAAGTTAGAAATGTATTTAAAGTAAACTTATGTTTACTTGTGAAGAGTAGGCCACATGAAAAGGCTTGAAAGGCTTAAGACTTGACCTATTGTAAATTGGAATTTTGATTAATTGTGGTAGTCTCTTACACAGTGATTCTGATCATTTTTGGTTCATGGGCTTCTTTAAGAATCTGACAAAAGTTTTTAAGAAAAAATGGTAACAGAATACTGTTCCTCCTTTGTTGTTTCTGGAAGTAACCAAAGACATTGAAACCTTCAGATATCTTTATCTAATGTCAGCTGTCTCTAAGAACTGAACAGTAAAGGGGGAGCAAATAATGGGAGGAGCTAATAATGAGCCAGGGTTGATTTTGATCTGAGTGATCTAGGAAGGCTATGGCAGGTTTTAAGCAGATAGTTTACATAATCTGACCTACCATTTTTAAGTGTCACATACTTTTTGTGCGGACAGTAGACTAGGTGAACGAGCGCCGAAGAAGGGAGGCCTGCTGTGTGACTCATGCAGTGACTGAGATGGGAGATGATAGGGTTGAATCAGGGTGGTCAGTGGTGAGATGTTGCACATGGATGTATTTTGAAAACAGAGTGAGATCTACTGATGGATGAGATTACAGTGTGAAAGACAGGGGTTAAGGATAACTCCAACTTATTTGGCCTGAATAGCTGAAAAGTATGGACTGCCATTTATAGAGATAGAAAGACTGGGAAGAACAAGGTTTTGCTCTGGAAGGAAGATCAATAGTTTGGTTCTGAACACATTGGCTTTGAGATGTCCATTATTTATCCAAGTGATGATGTGAAGTAGGTGGTTGGATAGCAGAGTCTGGAGTCCAGAGGACAGGTCTGCAGCCTGAGACACATTTTGTGAGTCATCGGGGTACAGAATGTTCAGTGGATTGGATGACCTAGCACTGGGGTTCTCAACCCTGGCACCCTGCGTATTAGTCATAGGAGCTTCTGGTCTTTGCCCCCAGAATGCAATGGAGTTGGGGCAAGTCATCAGCTTTCTTCTGAAGCTACCTAAATCATTCTAATATGTATGAGAGTTAAGGACTTTCCAGGAAATAGGTATAGTTAAGAATTCCAAGAACTGAGTCACCACTCTAATATGTAGAGGTAAGAAAATAAAGAGGAACCATGAGAAAAAAGTGAGGACGAGTAACCTGTGACCGAGAAGGAACCAACAAAGAGGGACAGCTTAGAAGAAAGTGTTTCAGTATATAGGGAATGGCCTGACCACGTGGTGGCGCAGTGGATAGAGTGTCAGACTGGGATGCGGAGGACCCAAGTTTGAAACCCTGAGGTCACCAACTTGAGCATGGGCTCATCTGGTTTGAGCAAGGCTCACCAGTTTGAGCCCAAGGTCACTGGCTTGAGCAAGGGGTCACTCGGTCTGCTGTACCCCCCCACCCCCATCAAGGTACATATGAGAAAGCAATAAATAAGCAACTAAGGTGCCACAATGAAGAATTGATGCTTCTCATCCTCTCCCTTCCTGTCTCTCTTTTCCTATCTGTCCCTCTCTCTGACTTTGTCTCTGACACACACACACACACACACACCCATATATATATATATATATGGAATGATTATCAAATGCTACAGAGAAGGCCACTAAGATGAATGAAGAGTGACCATTCATATTGTCCTACAAAGACCATTGGTGACCTTTATATGGTTGGTACTGTGATAGGGAAAGAAGTCTGATTGATGTGGGTTCTAGAGAGTGGAAAGAGAACAATTAAAATTTGCAAGTTTAGGGGCCCTGGCCGGTTGGCTCAGCGGTAGAGCGTCGGCCTAGCGTGCGGAGGACCCGGGTTCGATTCCCGGCCAGGGCACACAGGAGAAGCGCCCATTTGCTTCTCCACCCCTCCGCCGCGCTTTCCTCTCTGTCTCTCTCTTCTCCTCCCGCAGCCAAGGCTCCATTGGAGCAAAGATGGCCCGGGTGCTGGGGATGGCTCTGTGGCCTCTCCCTCAGGCGCTAGAGTGGCTCTGGTCGCAATATGGCGATGATGGGCAGAGCATCGCCCCCTGGTGGGCAGAGCGTCGCCCCTGGTGGGCGTGCCGGGTGAATCCCGGTCGGGTGCATGCGGGAGTCTATCTGACTGTCTCTCCCCGTTTCCAGCTTCAGAAAAATACAAAAAAAAAAAAAAAAATTGCAAGTTTAGGTTACTCTGTTTGAGAAGTTTTCCTGAAGAAGAATACTAATAGTGCTAAGAGCTAAAGGGGGGTGTTTTTTTTGTTTTGTTTTGTTTTGTTTCAATTTTCATTTTTCTGAAGCTGGAAACAGGGAGGAAGTCAGGCAGACTCCCGCATGCGCCCAACCAGGTTCCACCCGGCATGCCCACCAGGGGGTGATGTTCTGCCCCTCTGGGGCATCGCTCTGTTGCATCCAGAGCCATTCTAGTGCCTGAGGCAGAGGCCACAGAGCCATCCCCAGCGCCCGGGCCATCTTTGCTCCAATGGAGCCTCGGCTGCGGGAGGGGAAGAGAAAGACAGAGAGAAAGGAGAGGGGGAGGGGTGGAGAAGCAGATGGGTGCTTCTCCTGTGTGCCCTTGCCGGGAATCGAACCTGGGACTCCTGCACGCCAGACCGACGCTCTACCGCTGAGCCAACCAGCCAGGGCCAGGGGGGTGTTTTTAAGAGTAAGATTTTATCAGTTGAGTGTTGTTGGTAATGAGCTCATGAAGGGAAGAAGGTATTGATGATGCAGGAGAAAGGGTGTCCTTGAGTAGTCAAGAGGGGAGGAAATCCATTATAAAGTGCTCTATGTTGTGATTATTGATATCTAAATATCTGTATCTGTACCTTATCATCCCTTCAATTTTTACATTATTAGAAGAAAGCAGCCATTCTTTGAGATTATCTTTTACAGTGACTGCTTCAGTACAGTGACTTATACTTATAGGCACTTTCTCTTTAGTTAACTATAGATCTCTCAAATGGCCAGTAGGATTTGGTATAGTAGACAGTTTTGGAAATCCTCTATCTAAAAAATTATGTTATCATTTGAAATATTAAATATACTAGAAGTCTCTTTTCATTTTGAAGGATTAAAAATTACTTTACAGTTATAATAGCACTAGACACAGTTTAATACTGTAATTCTCAAACGAGGAAGTTTTGGGGCAGAGATTCAAATGTGCAGCATGTTTTGAATCTTCTGACAAAAAACTGGCTGGTGACTCAAGTGTCTTGTAGTTTACGAAATGTGTACACAGGGAAATAGTATCAGAGTATTGTTCACTAAATATAATTTTTGTCTTCAAATATTCGAGGTGATCAGTCACAGTAAAACTTTATTTCACCTGCTCCCAATAAATCAGAACATTTTTTAATGTTTTGTATTTTACTTTAACTAAAATTTTACCACTTCAGCTAAAGTCGTTTTCCTTTTTACAGAATTGAGGATTACCTTTTACATTTTTGTGGAAAGAAGAATAGAAATGTTTATATCAGCTGATAAATGGAAAAAAAATAAATACTGCTGCTGTGTAATTCCTACCTTAATTTCTGTCCAAATGCCATGTGGTCAGCCCATGGATAATAGAGGAAAGAGAACATTCAAAATAAGCCCAACTGGATTATATTAATATTCCTTTGTCTTTAACTAAAACTGATTTGCTAATATGATAGTTTATATTTGTTTTAATTGTTGTTTTTGGTTCCTTCATAAATTTCCTGTTTTTCTCCAGTGTTTTATTACTACATTATTTCAATTACTTTTTCTATGGGTCCCCATTATTATCTCTATATACTCAGAAGAGAAGATTTATCTGCCTAAATAAACACTAAAATGTTTAAGAACAGAGAATTATAATATTAGGAAAATAATTCTTTGAAAATGCTGTTTTTTTAAAAAAAAAGACTGAGGGAGAAGGAATACAAGCGTGCCCTTCATGTATAGAACTGTGTCTGTTTGGTGTACTAGTCAGAGAAACTTCCATCTTTGAAGATCTGGCCAGCAAGCCTAGTTGTAATCCAAAAAGTGTACCTTCCATATGTCTGTCATTTTGTCTGTCTTTTTTCCTATACCCCATCTCTCTGCCTCCCCTCCCCATTTCTCTCTTTCTTACTTTCTCTTCCTCCTGATTATTTCAGTTATAAATTTTGCCTGATTTCACTGAACAATTAATTGCAAGTTAGAAGAACCCAAATGGCAATGATTCATGACATTTCCAATAGCAATGCGTTAGTACTCTTTCTGGGTAGTTTTAGTCTTAGCTTGTATGTTTGTGAGTATGAGCACATAGCTTAAATGAAATAGCTCCAAAGATTTCTATGAGCCAAGACTTTTTAAATAATGATTTTTTCCCTAGATTGAATTAGATTGTCATGGTATTAGAGTTGACTTCTTTTCATTCAGAATATGTAAGTTGTTTCATTAGTTGTTTGTTTTTTATTGTACTCTCAAATGAACTTGCCTGACTCCTAAAACTGATTGAGTGACATAGAAATACTGTCACTTAGAAATGATTTACTAATTTTAATACTTACATATAGTACTGAAATATTATACTTTTGAGAATCTTTTATACTTAATTATAACTCTCAACTAGTATAGAATAGGATGGAGGGAAGCTTATCATATAAAGCCATTTTTCTGAAAATCTTGCAAGGTGAAAGTTTTCTATATAGAAGGTTCGAATACACTAGGAAGATGTGTAAAAGATTCACGTATGACCCTCCAACTCAGTGGTTCTTAGCTTTGAGAGGGATTTGTGACTTTGATGAGAAAAAGTTAATTTTATTAACTTCTACACTTTATTTTTTATTGATTTTAGAGAGAGGTAAAGGGAGAGCAAGAAAGAGAAAGAGAGAGAGAGAGGGAAACGATTAGTTGCTTCACTCATTTATGCATTCATTGGTTGGTTCTTGTATGAGCTCTGATCAGGGATCAAACCCACAATTGGTGTATCAAGATGATGCTCTAACCCCACTGAGCTACCCAGCCTGGGCAACTTCTACACTTTAAATAAAATTTAACATTTCACTCAATTATAAGTATAAGCAATACATTTCTTTGCATTTGTAGTACCTGTGATTTGTCACTGATGCATTTATGTTATATTTTAGTTAATGCATAAATTATGTAGTTTATGCTAATATACTTTAAAATTACAGTAGTTATCAGAACACCACTAGTTCTTGCTATTAATGTGTTTAAAAAGCACATATTTATTCTACCTCTGCTTCTGATATTATTTAAGCTATTTCAACATAACTAGTTGTTTATTATTTTATTTTACACATTTAAAAGCAATATTTTGAGTCCGCGTTACACACAAAAAACAAGAATACCTGCTGTAGTCCCCTTCATAGTACAAATACTATCTTCTCTAATGTACCTGTTTCATAGACTAACATTTCTATGTGTGGTTTTCATAATGTAGAGAACACATTTGTGTGTGTGTGTGTGTGTGTGTGTGTGTGTGTGACAGAGAGAGAGAGACAGAGAGAGGGATAGATAGGGACAGACAGGAATGAAGAGAGATGAGAAGCATCAATCATCAGTTTTTCGTTGCGACACCTTAGTTGTTCATTGATTGCTCTCTCATATGTGCCTTGACCGTGGGCCTTCAGTAGACCGAGTAACCCCTTGCTTGAGCCAGCGACCTTGGGTCCAAGCTGGTGAACTTTGCTCAAACCAGATGAGCCCACACTCAAGCTGGCGACCTCAGGGTCTTGAACCTGGGTCCTCAGCATCCCAGTCTGACGCTCTATCCACTACTCCACTTCTTGGTCAGGCAGGCCACATTTTTTAAATAGCTAGTATTTTCTCATATGAAATTGTAAGAAAGATAAAGAACATATCCAAATTTCCACCTTAAAAAAACTATATTAAATCATAAATTGCTAAGTGTTCTCATGTTTATATTTTAATGATGTAATTTTACCAAAGCATGGATACAGAGGCTGGAGAAAAATAAGTGTTTTCTCTGCCACAATTTGACTCTTCATAGTAAGTACTGGAAAAAACTTAGGAAGTGTATCCAAATTCAACTACCTGTGTGGACAAGTCCTGCCAGGGGTGAGGACGACGGAGATGCAAAGACCCGACTCCGGGGACCAAGTTCAGTGACGCAGATCCACTTTATTCAGGAAGTAAGCTAGCTTATATACATGTGTTCAGCCAATAGTATGTTACAGCATGTCCTTCATAGCCAATGGCTGAAAAGATCAGGGACCTGAGTGGTTGGCGCTAAGTAATTCCTTATAGTGGGCGAGCTTCCTTCCTGAGTATGCCTAGGAGAATTCTGGGAGCTGGAATATTCTCACAGCATTGTATCAGCCACAGCTGCTAGGAATGTGCTCTGTGATCCACCTACAATTCCCCCTTCTTTTTTAATTAAGGCCAATTGGACTTGATGAATGACAGCTTGCTGTTGTTGTAGCTTTTGAATGCTACTCATTATGCAATGGAACCCTAGTAGAACTAAAACAACTATAATACCTATTATACTATATGCTAATAGATTAGCTGGATTAAATAATGAGGCAAGCTTTTATAATGTTTGACTAGTTAGGAAATAGAACGGGGGTCTTAAACGGGATTCCTCTTAGGGGTCGGAATGTCATTTCCCTCCCATTGTGTTATAGAGACCTTCTAGGTGCCGTTAAACACAGTTCCATTTGGATTGTAAAAAATGGACATAGGTTGATGCATGCCCCCTTCCCACAAAGGTCCCAGCATCCAAACACAAAACAAATGGCTTGCAGAAGGCTGTGTACTGCATATGGTTGCAAGGCACAGTACACAAATTACAACAAAATGACAAATCATACAATTTCAACAATTACAAAAGTACATTTCACTAGTCTCTGAGCATTTTGCCAAAAGCACAAAATGTCCTCGGCCTTCTTTCTAGCCATAGGAAAAGCTTCCCAGGGCAGGGGAAGGGCCTCCAGCAAAGCCACCCCCCCACCCCCATCAGGGTATTTCACATTGTCCAAAATCCGTAAGTCCATCCAACAAAGGAACTAGTGCTCACTCGGGTTGTAGACCAGGAAATCAGTCCATGCACATGAGGCGTCAGCCTCCCCCCTCATCCCTACCATCCTGGCAGGTCTTACACTATCCCAAAGAGGAGACGTGGCAATGACAGTCAGCATTTCCATCTCTGCTCTGGAGAGCATGATGGCACTCACCCCTATGTCCCAAAATGTCAGCGAACCCACCAGTGGCTTAGCCGGCACTCCCTGCCGTTCCAGCGGCCACTCGGCAATGCAAGCCTGGCTTCTGTTCAACGTCCCACCGCAGCTGCCGCCGTTTACCTTCTGGAGTCTGTGAATCACAACTCTGGCCCAATTTTCCTCATCCTCCAAAGATGAACTGAAAGCTGGTGAAAACACCAGCTCGCACTGCCTGGCTTGAGCCCCGGGCTGCCGCCACCTGAGTCTGGGAGTCAGCGGTCACTATATCACACATAAGCAAGAACAGAGCACCAGGGTCTGGGGGCCCGTCAGGGGCAGTTCTCTGGGCCGGCCCTGCCAAAGCCTCCACATCCCCCCAGGTGATGGGGAGTGCATACCAGCCACGAGGTCTTCTTCTGGAGCCCTGAGGACCTCCTCCCCTCAGGCGTAGTCGGTGTGGAGAAGGCCAGGGCTGTGGCTTTGGTCGGGTGAAGACTGAACCACTTAGTGGGTGCCAAAGAAACCCTGTCAAGCAGGTTGGGGGTTCCTGGGATCCAAGTTGGCTGAAAAACACAAGCATAACCTTTCCCTTGTGTTAGAAAAGGGTGTGATCCCCGCCACTGTGCCATTTCTGGGTCCTTCCAGCATCATTTCAGAGAGAAGGGTGGGGGAGAGAGAGAGCGAGAGATACATGACATCAGACAGAAAAAAGACACATGGGGTGAATAGGCTGGCCCATGGGTCTACAGCAGGAACACGTGTTAGAGAAAATGGCATCTGAGAGGCTGGGGTGGGGCACTGAGCCCCAGCAGGGAATGCGGAAGTAGCGACTTCTGCCTTTTCTTGTGGCCGAGCTGATGATGCAGTTAGCAATTCAGTTGGTTTCGTTTCTGTGCGCTCAGCTGCGATTTTGTCAAACTTGGAGGCTACTTTCCTCCTCAGTAGAGGGGGGGAAATAGGAAGGTAGGGGCTCCTCTGAAAGAGGAGTAGCCTGCAGGACCTTAGGGACCAGCGGAGGGTCCCCAGCAGGAGCACCGGTCAAGCTGGCATGTATTGTCAATAAAGCAGGAGTGAGGCCAAGAGGGAAGGTTGTCCCTCCTGTACCTCAGCCGAACGAACACATCGGAGAGCTCGGGTCCAAGTATCCAGGTCCCAGAGAGACATGTCCCGGAGCCAAGTATTGAGACCAGAGAGGATCTCCCAGTAAGTATAGAGATCCTTTTCACAAACACTAACTCGCCTGCTCTGCAATAGGGTGTGCAGGGTTCGAGCCTGTGGGGCTCAGGAGTGGGGGAGGTTTCCCATTGCAGAGGGTCACTCACCCATCCCTTGGATGCCGGTTAGGTCTGTGCCCAACGTTGGGCGCCAGTTGTGGACAAGTCCTGCCAGGAGCGAGGACGACGGAGACACAAAGACCTGACTCCGGGGACCAAGTTCAGTGACGCAGATCCACTTTATTCAGGAAGTAAGCTAGCTTATATCCATGGGGTCAGCCTATAGGGTGTTACAGCATGTTCCTCAAAGCCAATGGCTGAAAAGATGAGGGAGCTGTGTGGTTGGCGCTGAGTCACTTCCTTATAGCGGGTGAGCTCCCTTCCTGGGTATGCCGAGGAGGCTTCTGGGAGCTGGAGTATTCTCACAGCATTGCATCAGCCACAGCTGCTAGGAATGTGCTCTGTGCTCCACCCACATACTTGGTAAAAAGTTGTTTCAGGGTTCTTAGGCAAACCTTGCAACAGGTTGAACTGATGTGCCTCAGGTCCCCTCAGCACAGTAATTTTTACTGGCTTTCTACTTACACTCTTGAATGGAGAGAAGATGGATGGTAGACATTCCCTAAATGGACGTAGGGGGCAATTAGAGGAACAAAATTGGACCCTGGCCAGGTAGCTTAATTAGTTAGAGTGTTGTCTGATGTGTTGGGGTTGCGGGTTTAATCCCCTGTCAGGGCACATGCAGGAGTCAACCGTGAATTCATGAGTGAGTGGAGCAGCTCATGGCCTGCATAGAAGAGCAGACCCACGCTCTCCCATTTTCCACATTGGCTATTTCATTTTGTTGCTACTCTCTTTAAAACAAAGCTCTGCAAAAGTTTCGCTCTCCATGCAGTGAAGAAGCCATCCAGCGTGCCTCAGGGTCTGTCCACCCCTTGCCCTACCTACATACTTACCTAAATCTGAACTTGTTTCTACCTCCCTTCGCACCTTTCTTGTTGCAGCAACTTCCTGGGACCGCGGATCCTACCATCCACTCATTGCACCGAGGGGCCCTGTTCGCATTCTGTTCCGCCTTTTCCTCCGGAGAAAGTACATGTGACCGGGTCTTTCCTATCTAACTATATATATTGAGAGTGGGAGTGCTTCTGCAGCTCTGCTTTGGTCCTGCCTAGTGTTTCCTCAGCTTTCTCTTTCCCTTCACCTGTATCTTGAAAGCTTATCTACCTTAGCAGTCTCTACTTCCCCCTTTTTCAATCACTCCTCATCTCACTGCTGTTCATTTCCATCTCCATCATCTCACTGAAGTTTCTCTGGCTAAACAGTGTTTGCCACAGTCTCCCTGAACTACTTTTCTCTCTCACATCCCTGGAACCTCCCCCTCCTGGAGTTTCTACTCTCTTGTCAAGTCCTCAGCTTCTCTGCCTACCCCTCTTCCTCAGTCCCCTCCTTAAATGCTCTCGCCCCCCTGTCTTTTCTTTTTTCCCTTGGTACATTCTCCTTGGGCAACTTAATTTTATTTCCTGTTAGAGTTTCAGCTACCTCTGAGTCCCTCACTAGAATCTGTCTCCCAAGTTCCAGACCGCTGTCACCAGCCACATCCTGGACATGTCCATTTGAGTATCCTCACACTTACTCTGCCTTATTTTCAAAAACTTTAAGCTATTTTTGTTTCTCTATTTCTCCTGTGGTAAATGGCAACAGAAACCAGGGCATCGCACTTGACTCTTCCCATCACCGTCTCCTCCGGTGTCTTAGCTACTCCTTGTAACACTCTACCTCCTTTGTATTCCTCAGAGCCATCCGCCTGACCCTACCGATACCGTATTACCACAACCTGCTTTTTCCTGCCCCATCAATATTGAGCTACTCTTATCTCCAAACTGTCATATTTTTCCACATATGCCTTTGCATAGCAATTCCAATGCCTGGAACCACCTTTGGTTTCTCTTCTTATAACACGTCATCTGATCACTTGCCCCTGGGGTTAAACTAACTTGAAGTCATCTTGTATTCAGCATTAATTAACTTTTCACTGTGCTTTGAATGTTGTGTTAAGCCAAGTAATGGCTCTGTTCAAGGTCAATAAAAGACCCTTACACAGACTTAAAAATCTACTCTTTATAGAAAACAGATTATATTATCATAGAAACTTAGTGCTTGAAATGAATTTGGAGATCGCTTTCCCTTTCATTATATGCATATGAACACTGAATTAAATGTCTTGTTCAAGGTTACTTAGTCAGTTAGCGACAGAGGCAAGACTAGAAACAGATTTTAATTTTTTAGATCCCAATAAGTAGGATAACACTTGGCTGTCTGTAGCCACTCCTGAAAGTGACAGGATGATCATGAATGTGCCCCTCAGAACATTGTTTCTCTATTGCTTGAAGCCTCACTAAAAACAAACACACAGACATCAACAACCACAACAGGCACATACAGGGTTCGAGGCGTTGCCTTCCTGAAGGGCCACAGTCAGGAGCTGTGACTCAGGAAACCCCCACTGCCCCCCCCCCAGGAAGTGCAGAGGTCTAGGAAACGGCTTTGTAGGAGAGTGTTTCTTTTTATCTTCTTTTCCACCATTTAAAGTAATATGATGAGACTACAAACTTTTATTGTATGAGAAAACTCCGTTTATCTGCTTTTGTCAGTTTTAGAGTAGTTGCAAACAACACGCTCACAGGGTTTCTTGACTCTGGAGTTGTTTGTACACTAAATTAAAGTGGAGGTATTTGTACCTTGTAATTTCAGTGCCTTACTGTCCTGTTTATCTGAGGCTTGTGATGGTGCCTTAAAAAAAATCAAATGGCTTTAATAGATAACATGGATGGAGAGGGTAGGGTGTGGAAAAAAGTAACAACTCAATTATTGACTCACAAATTACTTCTGTAAATAACAGGATTTATCTGCTGTGCCCTGTTTTGAAATGTACTTTGGTATCTCATTTTCCTGTATATTTCACTGGCGTGTTCTTCTTCATCTTGCCTAGATTACATGTTAGACAGCCTTTGTGGCCAGGGCCAGGGAGGGCCTCCTGAGGTGATGCTCTGCCTGCCATTGTAAGGCCTGCACCTCCTGCTGGGGTGCTGCTCCTCCCCTCCCCACCTCCCCGCCTCAATGGGGGCTTGCAGAATAGTGTCTGCTGGGCTACGGTCCTGAGGAATGCTCGAGTGCCTGGAGAGTCGTCATGCCTGATCCCAACCCTCTGAATTCTGTCAGCTTCCTCCTAGTGTATTTGTTTACTCTTCTGGTGCCTCCTGTTGCAGGTGCCCTGGCCCACCCTGTGGGCCACTGTGATAGGTTAGTATTAGAGACTGAAAGCATTCAACAGGAGGAGCTCTGGTTCAAGGTGGTGACGAAGGAAGAGCCTGAACTCACTCTCTTCCACAGACATATATGGATGGACAGCTACCCGTGGAACACTTTCTTCTGGGAAACAAAAACCTAAAAACTAGCTGAGTGAATACTTCACATCAAGCAAATGAGGGGAAAAAAAATCAAAGCCGGTAGGACAGGCAGAGACAGAATTTGCCGTAAACCCCATTGCTGGTGTGGTAACTCACAATCGGGAGGGAACTCACAACCGGAAGCCTCTCCGGTGAGGGAAGTGACTGAACTCCATATTGGACGCCTCAGCTTCTAAGAGCTGCGCCTGAGAGATGAGCTGCCTGAACATCTAGCTTTGAAAACCACTGGGTCTTGGGTCCTTGAGATTCTCATGGCTGCAGTGGACTGAGGAATGCCTCCTAAAGGGCTCGCAGGCTTGGACTGCCCTCACCCCCAGGACCCAGCACAGAGGCAGCCAACTGAGAGGCAACCAGTTTATGTGGAAGCATCTTATTTGTTTATCTTAAAGTGATGGCCTGAGAGTCAGGAGTTTAACACACATCTAGGTGCCTGCTGGGGAACTCGCTGATGATAGAGGCTGGCAGGTACCATCTCTGTGCTCGCTTGCGCTCTCTCTCTCTCTCTCTCTCTCTCCCTCCCTCCTCCTCTCTCTCCTTTGCTCACCAACCTTAATCCTCTCCAGAGACTTAGGAGGGCAGGCACTATCTTCTCGCTCTTCTGCCACTTTCCAGATTGCTGGTTATCACCATGAGACAAGCTTGTGCATGTGTCTGGTGCCTTGGGTCTCGTTGCTGCTGCCCAGGGACACCACTTGGTCACCCAGTGTTTGTCAAAAGGCTTGAGTTCCTGGGTGCCATTGGACTGTAACACCAGAGAGACAGTTCTTGGACGATGAACACCAACGGAGCATTGCACAGATACAGACTGAAACCTATATCCAGAGATGCTGTGAAAAAGGCCTACGAGCTTGACCTGCACGTTCACATTGGGCAGCCTTCAGGTTTGGCACAGAGTCAGGGTCCTGATGGTATGTACCCAGGGGACACAGATCAGTGGATGCCATCTTTGTACTCTCATTCTAGAAAGGAAGTTGTATACTCATATGGTGCCTTGATTTTTTACAGCTGCCACCAAGGGACACCTGTAGATCATCTGGCCCTGGAAGCAGGTGGGACTTAGGCTTGTGGTCCCACAGGACTATGAATATACATATCTGCAGACTTTAAAAGCTGCTACCTGAGGGGCTGGCTTCCTGTCAGTCTGAATGTAGGTGCTGACAGACTTCTATCAACTAGTGAGAGCCACTAAAATTAAAATAGGTTGGATAATCACAAAGGCTTGAGAGACAAACGAGAACTAGGGCAGGTTAGTACAAGGAGGTCCGACTTTTACACGAGGCTGCTGCTTCAGCCTGAGAGAGGCGGCTGTTTTATCTAATATCAATAAATAGAAGCCAACCCTGTCAAGGAAAATGAAACAAAGCTTACGTTCCAAAAAAAAAGAACAATATAAAACTGAAAAAAAAGGCCTTAATTACACAGAAATCATGTGCCCTGATGTTAAACTGTATTATAAAGGTATAGTAATCAAAACAGCATGGTATCAGCATAAAAACTGACCTAAGATCAATGGACCAGAATAGAGAGCTTGAAATAAATCCATGCATAGCATATACGGTTAATCACTTTATGACAGTGGAGCCAAGAATATACAATGGGGAAAGGATGATGCCTTCAAGAAACTATTGGGAAACAGAACAGCCACATGCAAAAGAATGAAACTGGACCACTATCTTATTCCATAAACAAAAATTAACTCTAAATAGGATAAAGACTTGAAAATAAGACCTGAAATCATCAATCTCCCAGAAGAAAATTTAGGTGGTAAGCCCCTTGACATTAAACTTGGTGATTCTATTTTTGGATTTGACACCAAAATCAAAGACAACAAAAGCAAAAATAAGTAAGATTTTATCAAATTAAGAAAGCTTCTGCACAGCAAAGAAAACCACCAAGGAAATGAAAAGGCATATGGAATGGGAGAAAATATTTGCAAATCATATATCTGACAAGGAGTTAATATAATATACACACACACATAAATCAATAGCAAAAAAATAAATAAATATATTTTTTTAAATGGGCAGAGGATTTGAATAGATCTTCTTCCAAAGAAGACATACAGATGGACATCAGATACATTAAAGCAGTGGTCCCCAACCTTTTTTGGGCCACGGACCGGTTTAATATCAGAAAATATTTTCACAGACCGGCCTTTAGGGTGGGACGGATAAATGCACAAAATAAAATTATGCAACCAGTGTAAAAACTGTGGTATTTTTAAATATAATTGTTGAACTTACGAGGAAAGCATCAAGATTGAGTCTTAGATGGATGTAACAGAGGAAATCTGGTCATTTTTTAGAAATAAAACATCATTCAGACTTAAATATAAATAAAACAGAAATAATGTAAGTTATTTATTCTTTCTCTGCAGACCGGTACCAAATGGCCCATGGACCGGTACTGGTCCGTGGCCTGGGGGTTGGGGACCACTGCATTAAAGGATGCTCAACATCATTAATCATCAAAATGTAAACTAAAACCACAGTGAGATACCACCTCACACCTGTTACAATGGTTATTACTAAAAGCCTAGATATAACAAGTGTTGGTCTAGGTGTGGAAAAAAGGAACGCTTGCACTTTTGATGGGAACATAACTTAGTGCAGTCACTGTGTAGATCTTCAGAAAATTAAAAATAAAACTATCATTTGATCCAATGATTTTACTTCTGAGTTTTTATTTGAAGGAAATGAAAACACTAACTCAACGATATCTGCACCGCCATGTTCAGTGCAGCGTTATTTACAATAATCAAGTGTCCATCAATGGATGATACATCGACTAGCCAACTTTAATACTGTCAGCATTGAATAGATTCAAGCAGATTACAGTCTTACTGTTTTGTTTTCTAGCTTCCTGAGAAAATAAATGAGTAATAATTTAAATATGGAAAAAGATTATTACTTTTAAATCTTCTGTAGCCAAATGCAAGTCTTACTAGCTCCTTCTGAGCATATTTCTTTCCACTCTTCTGCAGATTCTCTTGGAGTTGCCTTCCTGGTTCTCTTTTCAAGTTCAGGCCTTTTATAAACTTTCTTAGGTTCAGACAGAATGACCCTATTTGTTGTGAATGGCCCAGAATGGTTTTGCTGTGGTAATCAGTGAACAGAAGCAGTATTGGTAGGTTTCTTGTTGCTATCACAGCTATTAATTTTGTGATCATAAAGTATCATAGAGACTCAACAAATTAATGTAAATGTTATTTGCACCACCCATCTATTTTAGCTTTTCTTTTGTCCCCTCTGCATGTAAAGTGTTTTAAATAAACACCTCTACTAACTGAGCGTTAGCACCACTTCAGATTTCTGTGTAAAGCCCCGGGAAACAGAAGGTGTCCTGGTATACATGTTATTTTCCTAAGTTTGTAAAATACAACTCTTTGGAAAGGACTACTTGAATTAGTGTTCCAGTTAGGTCATGACCCAACTGCTGGATCAAACTCTTGAGTTTGGAATATTTAATCAACTGCAGATCATGCAGCAGGATAAATGAATAAGAGAAGCAAACCCCCCAAAAAACCCCCAAAAAACCTGTGCTATCCTCTTACTGTAATTTAAAATACAAATGTACCTCCCATAGGAGGATGATGAATTCCAGAATTTATACATGCGATAGGAAATTTCCTGAAGAGGTGTTTGTGGGATGTTGGAGAATGGTGCTGTTTTTTCCCCAAGATCTTTTGAGTTTGTTGAGATAAAAGATAATAGTAAAAGACTGTAGTTGCTTCCCAAGTGGTCATCTTTGTGTTGCAGTGTAAAATGTATTATCTTTATTTTACCTTTTTACCTAACTCACTGTCTTCAACAGGAAACTGTGCTCTGGCTAGGACCCGTGACCTCATGGGGAGAACAGTGCCTGAGGATTTTGTGTGGGAGGCACACATCCAATTTATGCAGCAGCAGGGCTGACTAGGGCTGGGGGCCAGATGCTGTGAGTCCCCTGGCTTGGAGACACAGAGCTACTTGGAGCTGAGCTACTGTGCCGTAGTAGTAATTTTTTTTTTTTTTTTTTGCCCCCAAGAACACTTGAGGAGCAGCACTCCCTGGAGATGTCTGTGTGTCATCCTCACAGCTGGCTTTTCACAGAGGCCATGTACTAACAGCCATCCTGGATGGGATTCAAAACTACCAAAACTTACTTCTCGCCTACTTTTTTTTATTTTGTTGAGAAATAGCAGTCACAGTAAAGCAGTGTCTGGCAAATAGAATGCCTCCACCCAGTTGGGCTTCCTCTGCACAGTGAGTCCCGTTGCACCCCTACCAGGCAGCTGGGAGCCTTAGCAACTAAAGATATAGGGACATCAGTGGTTCTCTGTCACTTTGGTTGTAAAGCTACAGAATCAGGTTGGATCTCAGTGCAATTTCCTACCTTACTAATTACACATAACTGATTGTTCAACATTCTAATCTGCAGTTGCTCTTTGGCATACTGTTGGCCTCTTAAAAAGTGTAATGAGGCCCTGGCTGGTTGGCTCAGTGGTAGAGTGTCGGCCTGGCGTGCAGAAGTCCCGGGTTCGATCCCCAGCCAGGGCACACAGGAGAAGCACCCATCTGATTCTCCACCCCTCCCCCTCTCCTTCGTCTCTGTCTCTCTCTTCCCCTCCCGCAGCCAAGGCTCCATTGGAGCAAAAGATGGCCCGGGCGCTGGGGATGCTTCCTTGGCCTCTGCCCCAGGCGCTAGAGTGGCTCTGGTCGCGACAGAGCGATGCCCCGGATGGGCAGAGCATCGCCCCCTGGTGGGCCTGCCGGGTGGATCCCGGTCGGGCACATGCAGGAGTCTGTCTGACTGCCTCCCCGTTTCCAGCTTTGGAAAAATACAAAAAAAAAAAAAAAGTGTAATGAATGTCTATTTCTTAGTATATAAAGTTTATGTGAGAGGGACCTAATTAAGAAAGTATTTTAAAGCATTTAAAGTCATAGGAAATGTTATTCAAGATTAGTCAAGATAAGACCGACGCAAATCTGCATTTGCTCAAAAAGTAGCAATAGGTTATTCTCAGAACTCATTGCTCTTTGACTTCCCTGTATTCCGAAGTCTGGTGTCTTTGAAGAAATTCAGAGCAAGTCATACCACATCTTAAAAGAAGGAAACTAAAGCAATAGAGACTTGTTTAGCATAGAGCTCAGTTTACTGTGCAGATAGTTTTCTGATGACTGTTAGTCATGGTTCCTTTTACTGTGACAAACTGCTTTCCTCATACTTGTCTAGAATTATTGGCCAAATATGATTGGATCAGTCAGTTGGGGATAATTTCATTATTAAATTAACATGTTCTTCCAGAAATTAATCTTCAGTCTCATTTTAAACAAAACAAAGCCTCTTGGATCAGTCACATTTTCACTGTCATCTGAGGTGCTGTTTCAGTAGGTTTCAGTTATAGGCAGCGTGGCACCGGGAAGCCAGCTGTTTCTAGGTACACCGCTACATGCCTTCACTGATGACCTTTCATAAGACGCAAAGGTTTTGTTTGTTTTCTGTCTGCAATAATTCACAATGTTTTTGAAATCAAACATTGTACTAAAGATTTCCTTTCATGCTTTCTTTTTAGCTACTTGGCTGCTGGCATGTTCTTTTGTTTTCCTAAATTTACAGTAGCTGTCAATCTTGGGCTGTGTGCTCCTCTTGTGCAATTCTTGGTTGGCTCAGTTTGGGACAGGAACCTTTCCCAGAACCTAGTTGGCTTCTCGTAGTTTAAACACAGTTAGCAGAAACTGCAAATCTAACTGACTAAAACCAACAAAAACGAAAAACCTCCACAACAGGAGGAAAATAATTATTTCTAAAGTGAACTACATGGATGCAGAGGACTTTTTTTTTTTAAGTTTGTTTTTCTATATAAGTCTCAGTTTGGTTATTCTTACAATCCTCTCTTTGCTTCAAATAAAACCAACATTTTAATGCATTCTTTTATTCTTGATTCCACTGGGGGTGGTGGGAGTGGTAGAAACTGTAACAGCTCTTGTTTCTTACTTTATTTTAACCATTTCATTACCCCAAGTCACAATCAAACTATTCTTTCTGGAAGACAACTGAAAAGAAAAGTGTTTCTGGCAAGGAATAAAAATTGGATTATTAGGCCCTGGCCGGTAGGCTCAGCGGTAGAGCGTCGGCCTAGCGTGCGGAGGACCCGGATTCGATTTCCGGCCAGGGCACACAGGAGAAGCGCCCATTTCCTTCTCTACCCCTGCGCCGCGCTTTCCTCTCTGTCTCTCTCTTCCCCTCCCGCAGCGAAGGCTCCATTGGAGCAAAAGATGGCCCGGGCGCTGGGGATGGCTCTGTGGCCTCTGCCTCAGGCGCTAGAGTGGCTCTGGTCGCAACATGGCGACGCCCAGGATGGGCAGATTATTGCCCCCTGGTGGGCAGAGCGTCGCCCCATGGTGGGCATTCCGGGTGGATCCCGGTCGGGCGCATGCGGGAGTCTGACTGTCTCTCCCCGTTTCCAGCTTCAGAAAAATGGGGAAAAAAATTGGATTATTAAGTTAATTATATAGTATTAGGGATTCATTTTTTTTTTTCTTTTTGGTTGGTATATCTAGGTATTTCTATACTTATAAAGTACAGGAAATAAATATCTGGTAGATATCTCTATAAATGCACCTTGTTGAATATCACTTTAAAATGCATTTTGGTTGGTGGGTTTTTTTAGGGATCTGTTAATACAGTTGTTTTCTCAGAGTAGTCCAAAGTGCTTTTCTAGTAAATTATGTCGGACCTATGTTTAGAGAACATGTCTAATTTTTGTGAGTTTCAATATTTACATAAAGAGCTTATTCTTTTGAGAGTCTGTCATCTTACTGCTTCGTTTTACCCCTGCTAGTGTTCCCCTGAAACCTCTACATTGTTCTTGTTCACCTAACTGTAGACTTTAATTTTTATATTTTAAACTTATAGAGTTTTTTCTTTTGATTGAGACACCATCTCTTTCTTCTGTCTGTTTCAACAATATGACCGGCAGCAACTCATCAACTTTGCTCTTACTTGTGGAAGGTTAAAATTCGTTATCAACTCTTTATTACAACTGAAATTCAAAATCAACTTTAGAAAAGAAAAGGGACTTGATTCCAGGCCAAAAACAAATCAGCAAGACAAATCAACAGAACCTTTTGGAGTTAACCATCCTCCCAGCCCCAGGAAGGTGAAGCAGGTGTTGGGAGCGACCCTTGCTTGGCCGCAGCAGCCGGGCACACTGTGGCAGAGCCTGGACTGTGTGTGGGCTCGGGCCCCGGTTCTGGCGACTCCTGCCTCAGTGACTGGGCTAAAATTCCTAAGTTTTCTATAAATCTGTCCCCGTATTGGTAAAGTGGGGGTATTACCAGAACTGCCTTTTAGTAATATTATTATAATTGAATGAATTAATATTTAAAAAGAGCTTAGTATAAAGGTTTCTTAAATAAGTGGGGTTTTTTTTAAGTATTTCACTGTCCTTCAATAACACCTGTCTTAATTCTGACAACAGGGAATAAATATTTTTTCTTCATTAATGTTAGGCTTCCCATTCCTATGAAACCACCACTCATACCTATTATTTATAGAAATCACGTGTTAGAGAAGACAGGCTAGAAAACGAGTGTCTGAACCATTAGAGCTAAGTATTTTTATATTTAATTTATTTGTTTACTAAAAATGCAAAGATAGTTGACAGACTTAAAATAACTTGTAGATCTTGTTGGCTCAATGTAGGATTTTGGAGATAATTTATTCTTGTTCTAGGACTTCTGATTTCCGCATGACAACTGTCATTATTATCTGCATTCTGGAAGAGATTTTAATTCTCACATGAATATATGCTATGAGTGGCAATGAGCTGTTTAGTTTGGAATGCCATTCCTACCTCTCTTCATCTGAGACTGTTGATTTCACACCAATAATGTTCCGTCTGTGCCTGACCTGTGGTGGCGCAGTGGATAAAGCGTCGACCTAGAAATGCTGAGGTCGCCAGTTTGAAACCCTGGGCTTGCCTGGTCAAGGCACATATGGGAGTTGATGCTTCCAGCTCCTCCCCCACTTCTCTCTCTCTGTCTCTCCTCTCTTTCTCCTCTCTAAAAATGAATAAATAAAAAAAAATTAAAAAAAAAAATGTTCCGTCTGTCCCTCCTGATTACTTACTGATTTCTTCTCCCTTTCTGTATATAGGCATAGCTGGACTCCCTTGTTTTGAATCAGACACAAAAACATTTTAATTCATTATGCTATCAAACCTTACAAATGCTTTCTCTTTGTCTTTTCACTGATTTGCCGGACTTGTCTGTCTGCTACTTCCCTGCTCAGCCATGCAGTCCCTAGTTCCAGCTACGGCACAACTTCACTTGGATTTCTCTTGATCACGTCAGTCTCTCAAAGTCTAAAAATTCATTCATCTCTCTCCTGTCATTTTAACTAAGAAAGCCACATATTGAGAAAGGATAGTCATATTTGACAAAAGCATGATATCATGAATATATAAAGAGCTTCTACAAATCAATAAGAAAAAAAAAAGAGGCAGCTCAATAGGAAAGTGAGTGGAAAACATGAATACTACAAACAGCCATTTCAAAGAAGTGGAAACATGAATGACCAGCAAATAAGTAAAACCACACCATGAGACACCTTTCACACTTAACTTCAGCATCTATGAAAGTGACAGTTTTAAAGCTTAGTGAGGATGTGTAACAATGAGCATTTTCATACTTGATTGATGGGAGCAAATTTTGGGGCAGTGACTTTGGAAGCGAATTCGGAATTACCTAATAAGTTTAAACATATGCATATCCTGTGATTCAACCATTCTCCTGCTGGTTATTTAGCATTTGTGCCATAAGAGACTTGCACGAAACTGTTTCAGTCATGATTCGAATACCAAAAACATCGGAAATGACCAAAACATTCATAAATAGTATGATGGATAAATATATTATGATACATTAAACCAATGGAATACTATACACTTGGAAAATAGGTGAACTATAGCTACAGTTAATCAACAAGGGTAAATCTGAAACATATAATATTGAACAAAAACTGCTCACAGAAATTCATATGTTGTAATTTCTTTCTGATTGATTATGCAGCGATGTATATAGCTGTATGTTCTTTTTCTCACTATGTGTTCTTCTCCCAATTGAAAATTAAGACTGCTCTTTCCACTGTAACCTGGAAAGATTGTTCTGTGAATTCCTGACCCTTTGCAGTATTCACTGTTGTAAAAAGTACAATGAAAAGCAAGGGAAAAATTCATTCAAGACATGATTATATCTCAGGACAGGAAGATACACTTAGGAAGAGAACAAAGGAGGCTCTGAATATATTATAACCCTCTCTATTCAAAGTTGGATGAGATGACCATTTCCCCTTTAAAATTCATTGGTCCATTTTTTAATATTTAAATATTTAACAAATATTGTAAATAATGCCAAATGAATCATGTTTTCTACCTATTCAGATCTCACCATTGTTAACTGCTTGGTTTTGATCCTGACATTTAAATTTTTTTTTATTTATTCATTTTAGAGAGGAGAGGGAAAGACAGAGAGAGAGAGAGAGAGAGAGAGCGAGAGAGAGAGGAGAGACAGAGAGAGAGAAGGTGGGGAGGAGCTGGAAGCATCAATTCCTATATGTGCCTTGACCAGGCAAGCTCAGGGTTTCGAACCGGCGACCTCAGCATTTCCAGACCGACGCTTTATCCACTGCGCCACCACAGGTCAGGCCTGATCCTGACATTTTAAAATTTATGTGTGTGTGTGTGTATGTGTGTGTATAAATTTTAATAAAATTTGTATTGTACTGATGGCCAGTAGACATATAAAGAGATGCTCAATGTCACTAATCATTAGAGACATGCAAATTAAAACCATAATGAGCTATCACCTCATACATGTCAGAATGGTAATCATCAATAAATCAATAAACAACGTGTTTATGAGGATGTGGAGAAAAGGGAAATCTCATGCATTTTTTGTGGGAATGCAGATTCATACAGCCACTATGGGAAACAGTATAGAGGGTCCTCAAAAAGTTAAAAATGGAACTGCCTCATGACACAGTGATCCTACCTTTGGGTATATATCCAAAGAAATCCAAAACACTAATTTGAAAGAATATATGCATCCCTATGGTCATTGAAACTTTACAATAGGCAAGATATGGTAGAAGCCCAAGTGCCCATCAATAGATATGTAAGTAAAAAGCAGTGGTACATATACAATGGATAATTACTTGGCCATAGCCTGGCCCATGGTGCAGTGGATAAAGCATTGACCTGGAATGCTGAATTCATCACATATGAGAAGCAACTATGAATTGATGCTTCCTACTCCTCCCCACCCTAAACCCCACCTTCTTTTCTCTTTCTCTTCTCTCTCTAAAATAAATAAATAAAATCTTAAAAAATATAAAAAAAGAAAGAAAAGAAAACTAAACTACAATGCTATGAAAAATAGTGGTATCTTACCAAAATCCTACAGGATATTATGTTAAATGAAATAAGTCTGTCAGAGAAAAACAAATACCATATAATTTTACATGTGGAAGCTAAAGAAGTATATAAATGGACAAACAAAACAGAAATAGACTCATAAATACAGAGTACAGACTGATGGTTGCCAAAGGATAGGAGATTTGGTGGAAAAGGTGAAAAGAATAAATATAAATTGGGAAGTTACAAAATAATCACAGTAATGTAAAGTACATCATAGGGAATATAGCCAATAATACTGTAATAACTATGTATGGTGCCAGGTGGGTACTGTATATATTGGGGGAACACTTTGTGTTTTGTTGTTGTTGCTCAATTTATTTTTTCTTTATTGATTTGGGAGAGAGAGAGAGAGAGAGAGAGGAAAGGATGTCTAGGAGCATCGATTTGTTCCACTTACTTGCGCATTCATTGGTTGATTCTTGTGTGTGCCCTGACTAGGGATTGAATCCACACCCTTGGCCTATAGGGATGATGCTCTAACCAAGGCCAGGGGTGAAAATTCTGTAAATATATGATTGTTAAATCACTATGCTGTACACCTGAAACTAGTATAATATTGAATGTAAACTGTAATTGAAAATTAAATTTAGATAATTCAGTATAAAATTTGGATTGTATACAAAAAATAAAAAATGAAATTGATCTAGCATATACAATTCTACGTATGATGTATTTTATGATAAATACATAACGAATTTAATACTCAGTAACTACTCATAGGGTTTTAAAATTACACAAAGGTTCCTCAGTGTCAGGTGAGTTTTTGTAGATTCTCCTTTTCAGTCTTGAAATACAAGCATTCAACAGAGGAAAAGTAAGTTAAGGTCAAAAGTGTTGTTAGAATTAGTTAATATGAGTATTTGATTGAAGGTATATTGACTAAAACTGTCTGGCTGCCAGTTAAACATTTTTATAATAATAATAATGATAATAAAGCTAGTCTTTATAACATTTTGAATATTTTACAAATCATGATAATATAATCCTGTAAAAGCAGCTCAAATGTACAGATATATATATATATATATATATATATATATATATATATATATATATAAAGATTTTAGAGTAAAGTTTATAAAAAAGAATGTAAAAAGAAATAAGCCACAGACATGCTCTAGAAACCCAGAACTTTCCAAGGTTATGAATGTGTATTCAGATGGTTGCTTTCAGCATTCTCCTGATATAACTGGCCATTGCTAAAGCGTTAGGGGAAGATGAAGAGAAACCTGCAGACTCTTAGAACTCTGTGGTCTTTGTCCATCTGTCCCATAGATCATTGTATGTGAGAGTGGGTTTGGCATTGAGGATAGAAAAAGGAAAGATGGGTGTATTCTTTCAGCTTTTAATTCTACAAACAGCTCTGGAGTGTTTTTGTTTTGTTTTGACTTCTTTTCTGACCCTTTCTCCTTCTGCCATCTGACATTTAGAATATGACCCTGTGTTACCACATTTCCCTCTTTTATAAAGTTAGAGGCTCTCTACGAAGTTAGAAACTATAAAGAAATAGACATGTTCAAGAGTTGGGGAGTTTATTATGGTATGGTCACGCAATTAACAGAAACTCATCAAAGGCACTCACTTCTAAAGCCAATACAGAAAAACAAAGGCGGTGTGATTATGAGATGGGCGTGGAGATAATTTTATATTGTTGCTGTTGCTGAAAGAAGAACCCACTCATTAATACTTGCGTTACATAAAATACAAAAAAAAACAAAATAACAATAACAAAAACACCAGCCAACAATAAAACACAGACCCAGAATTAATCCTAGTAAAAACTTACAAATATTTCTGAAACTGGGCAAATGTCTTATATACTGTTGATCTCAAATTACTTTACAATGTGTTAAAGTATTCCAGAAATAGAACTTTAACTCTTCCTCTAACTTGCCACAAAATTTTGTAGCACAGTTTTCAACTGGTGTGCCAGAGAATTTTTAAAACATGCAATTTTTGACTGTTTAGTCAGGGGCACTGACTTAGATTGTCAAGTTAAAAAAATGTTAACAGCCAACACAACAATAGCTGGCCGATTTTTTTTTTTTTTTTGTCATACTAGCAAAAAACATACCATATTTTTTGCTCCATAAGATGCACTTTTTCATCCCGAAAGTGAAGGGGAAAATACCTGTGCGTCTAATGGAGCAAAAAACACGGTATTTTGTTAAATATTTTAACACACCATTTGGTTCAAAATATTTATTTCTCATTTTTCTCCTTAAAACCCTAGGTGTGTCTTATGGTCAGGAGCATCTTATGGATCAAAAAATATGGCAATATATTTTTTGGTGTGCTGCAGAACTTTACTAATTAGTTTATGTGGGCCATGAGCTGAAAAAGGTTGAAAATCACTGTACTAAAGAAAGAAGTTCCAAGTATGGAGTACTAAATCTGTAGATTGTCATCTGTTTTATTTCTCATCTTTTTGTATAATTTCATAATATTAAACAGTTTAGAGAGGGAGTATTAGAGACATCTCAGGAAATTATAAAATGTAAAGTGCTTTGCCACAGGGGAAGTGGGAAAGCATTGTTACCGGGGTCATTATTTGCATTTGTTAAGGTACGAATCCTTTGTTAGAAATAGGCAGAACTTGGATTCCAGAAACAATGGTTGGACCCAAGCAGTGCCTCAGTTTCGCTTTCATTATTGAGAAACCAAAAATATTGGAGACTAGGAAATTGATGTCAGTTTTATTGGCAAGTAATGCATGCTGATCTCATGTTAATAGATTCTGATTTAAATATTGATTCAATTTTTCTATCATATACTGATTATGCTATTTTTTTTCCACCCAATTTTGGAGCAGGTCAGTGGAGTAGTTGAAGGAAATATTTATTTCTGAAGTACTTTAATATCATGAAATCATTTTAGCCTATGTTAGAGTGAGCAACAGGATATAAGGGAGATGAATATAGAGAAAGTGGAAGCTAGGAACAAGGACCATTGCACACTGCATGACAGTAATAATCTAATCCACGCGCATGCCCACATATGCACAACTACAATCATTTCTTTTCCATATGGAGTATTACTCAAGATCATTCATCTAAAGTTGAACTTGCTTCTTTTTGAGATTTTAGCCCACAGAAGACTTTTAGGATTTGGTTTTGTATTACTCACTTTGGTTACCTCATTATATAATCTATTGATGATTCATACAGCTTGTGTTTCTCCTTTCTCTCACTGTATGGTCTCCTCCTGATTACAAATGAAGATTGCTGTGTCCACTGTATCCTGGCCTGCTTGTTCTGTGAATTCCTGACCCTCTGCAACATTGTCCTGGGACAAGCTTCCTGCGGCATCTGCACCTCGGAGGCCTGCTGCTGTTGCTGCGGAGACGAGATGGGCGATGACTGTAACTGCCCTTGTGACATGGATTGTGGCATCATGGATGCCTGTTGTGAGTCATCGGACTGTTTGGAAATCTGTATGGAATGCTGTGGCATTTGTTTTCCGTCATAGATATTTATCTTTTGTTTGTGTTAAAACTGGAAAGTTGAAAAACAAATTAAGGAAGAAGAAAAGCACATGGTAAGATTCCATGAAGCAAGCAACCCAGTATTTGCACTGTTAACTCATTTTAAGTAATCTCTGAAAGTCTTTTTTTTTTTCTTCTAACCAAATGCACATGGTTTAATATGTGAAATTGTAACTACTTTTAAACTTCTTAATAGGATACAATGACTTAGGGGATATATTGACGAAAAAATGGCTAAATGTCTCCTTCTCGTACATATTTCTGGTGTTTTGTTTTGTTTTGTTTTCTTTTGTTTTTTTTAATCATTCTCAGGAGCCTCTTGCTCCAAATGTATTATTTCTCGGTGGGTATTAAAAGCAGACTGTTTTTGATGTGTATCTATTAATGGTTAAAAGTAAACATTTTTACCTTAAAATAAACTTTGGGAAACAAGTCCCAACCATAGCTGGGCCCGATGTTGATCCGCGCTCTACTCTGTGTCCCCGACATCCCCCTAGTGTTCGCAGACAGGAGCGCCTGCTGCTTGTCTTCTGGGAGACACAGAGGTGGAGCCGGTCAGGTCACGCCCACGAGAGAACACAAGAGACTTGTAAACAGTGAGCCACTCTAGGAATACACAGAAAAGAATAGCTAATATCTGCTGGAATATTCAGAAAGCTTCAAGGAGAATGTGGCTTTGACAAAGCCTCTTAGGATGAGTGATTCATCTGCTGCTCGAATGAATTATTTAGATTTAGGACAAAGTTATAGGTGAATAGCCTGAACTGTGTGTGCCTTTAAGCAGTTAAGGGAAAAATACCTTAAGTATGTATTTTCTTTAGATGTAGGACTATAGCTTTAAAAAACTATAAAATTTAGCTAAAAATATGCACTTCTACGTATAATTTAAAGGTTATGATAAAGTTTTGGATAAAAACATAGGGCCTTATTAAAAGAATATCTTATAAAGGAGGTGAAATGCTTTGGACAAATTGCATTTAAATTAGGATATTGTTAATATTAAAATCCCAATAATTTGATTCTGATTTATTAAAAAAAATTTTTTTTTTAAATTTGAAAGCTGTGTTTTTCTCAAAGAGGGGGATGTATGTTTGGTTTGACTTGTTTGTAAGCAGTGTTACAGTTTGTAAACACAGTTCATCTTCAATGCACACTACTTCCAATGCAGTGGCAGTCTAGACATCCACCACTGTGACCAAATTTCAGTATTGCAGTTTTATGTTAAACTAACATGGCAGATGATAAAACCTTAAGTGTATAGAAATAAGTCAAATTTAAGACTGAGTGTACTGACATAGTTACTGACGTAGACTGGATGAGGACACTTTCCCACATGTCCTGTCCTAAGTTTCATCTTCCCAAAATTGTAGTTTGCTTTGATCTAATGTCATTTCTTGTAGAAATTTTTAAAATAGACTTTGGATTCATAGTTGTTGTTTTTTTTTTCAATTTTTCCAGTTGAATGTTAAATTAATAGTAAAAACAAATAGTTTTAGGAAGCTTTTAGCAAACCTAGCCTTTTCAAGAGAGGATTCAAATCTAAAGCATGGTTTTTTTCTTTGAGAAAAAACCTAGTTTTTTCTTAGATCTTTACTTAAAGGTCTTTCAAATAGTTAGAAAATTCTTGAATCCCCCATTTACACACATACACACAATATTAAATTTTCTGGTTTGAATAGAATTCTAATATCTGTCTTTCTCTTCCTTGTCTAAAGGGTTTATTTCATTTGTTACAGAAAATATAAGAACAAATTTGTGTTATTTCTTGTAACCAGAAACTGAATACATACTTACATATACCCTGAGCTACATTAGGCATATATATTACGATATAAGAGTGTCATCCATGTATCCACATACAAAGCCTTGCTAAAAACCTGAAATTCTTAAAATAGTTTCACTTTTCAACCTGCAAAATTTTTCAGCTTAGTGGTTTGTCTAATATTTGCATATATTCGTCTACTATTCACAATAAAAACATTAGCACTTTAAAAATAATGTTTCTCTGTAACAGAGAACACTAACAGGACTTTTATTTTCATATTTGTACCCACAGTACTTTTCCTTTGTTTTCTACTTTGCAGTCATGCCATAAAGGACCTTGTATTATTTTTTAAAAATAAATGAAAAAAGTCTAAGTAGTCAAATGTGAAAATAGTTTCAGTATATTTTAGAATTTCTGTATGTAAAATGTTTTGTTGAATGATATGGCCATCATGACGAAGTGCTATAGTTTACAGTTATCAATTTGGTCTCTTTATACATGTGGAAACTTATTCTTAATTATTTTAGAACTCAACCTGTATTATCTTGAATACATTATTTTGAAATAAAAAAATGACATCTCTCTTGTGCTTAGAATATTTTCTAGATATGGTCTATGTAATTGTTATGTTAATTGATATTTAAAGAAATTCAACTATAATTTTAAAACCTGAGGCTCTTATCTTATTACTTCCCTTTTTGAAGGTTTTTCTAGTCTCCTTATGTAGATCATATGACTCAACACACATAATGAACTATGAGAAAATTCTGAACAGCTTATACTGCAAATGACAGTTTCAAAACAATGTTCTTTAAAATATTTGTAATAGGTCAAAATGCAACTTTCGTACCTTTTTTAGTAACTTGTTTTCATTTATTTACTTTGGAATATTCTCCCAACTTATAAAAATTAAGGTGTTCTTTTGTATGTGCTTAGGTTAAACATGAAAGACCTATGATATTAAGTACCGTATTAGATTTAATGAATTTCACCCAAAAGTAAATCATCCGAAGTATTTTCATCTAGGGTTTTTTCTTTGGCGCAATTTTGTAGTAGAAATTTTTTCAGTTAGTTTTTAACCCTCTCCAAACCACTTTAATTGGGAGAAGGCTTTTTACTTAGAAATATAATAATTTATTTTTTCATTCTTACAGTATATCAAATATATCTATTTTTCTCACCTGAAGTAGTGTTTATTTAAACAGTTCACAAAGTAACCAAGGCAACATTATGTGATACCATTTCATTCTTTTATTTATTTATTTACTTATTTATTGTGTTTACATAGATTCTAGTGTCGAACGGCATTTTCCCTTCCCCATATTCCCCTCAACATCTCCTTTACCTCCCTCCCAACAGCTCCCTCCCCCTTCCTTTCAGGTTTAATTCCATTCCTCAATTCACATCATATGACCTCACTCATTTGAGGAATCCAAGGAACAATGTGAACCATTTCATTCTTTATCCATACAAATTCTATCAGTGCCCTAGATTCTAATGCTATGGATATCAAAGTCTTTGCCTAACATAAATAAGACTCAAGTCCAGAGTCTTTGTGGCTACCTTCTTCACTTCCAGTTTAAATGCTTAGATTTACCCAACCACCTAATGAATAAGTTTATTTATTGCTAAGATTATTTTTTAGATTAGTCAACACCTTTATGCTCTTTCCAATTACTTGTGATTTGTAGGCCTATAGGTTTGTTACATCTAATCTGACAGGCAAGATAAAATTTCATCAAATACTAAAAGAGTGAATTTTCTCTTCCTTTCACACTAATGTAATATAGCATACCATTATTGTTTTCAAAGGTGGTTAAAATATTGATAGGTTTATTCCACACAGTAAATATTTTTTTAAATAAAAGATTTAAGTATTACAAGGAGAGTCCTTTGAACCATTTCTGTGCCCCACTATAACCAGTGAGTTTTTAGTGACTTTCTCTAGGTAACTCAAAAGAATCATATGACTCAGGAAGTTTCAAACTAGGAAAGATGTTTGGTACTTCCCATGAGAAAAATTATAGTTTCAACAGTCTTACTGCTAATATTTACTTGCCTATTTAAGATTACCTGTTAAAGATTTGGGTTAAAATGGAAGAGGTTTTGTGGGTAACATTATGATACAGTTGTAATGTGGAGGATGGTTTTTATGAGTTATCATTGATGACTAAATCTACCCTGTGTCTTTACATTGTAAAATTCTTCATGAACAATGGCTATTCTCTCTACTTCAGATGAATGGGAATTAAAATATTGTATAAGTGATCAAATTTTGACAAAGACAGTAGTTAATCTGAAGGTGAAAAGGATTATAAGAAATGCCACAACCCTGGCCATTTGGCTTAGCTGTAGAGCATTTCTTGGTGTGTGGAAGTCCTGGGTTTGATTCCTGGTCAGGGCACATAGGAGAAGCGACCATCGGCTTCTTCACCATTCCCCCCCCCCTTCTCTCTCTTCCCATCCCACAGCCATGGCTCCAACGGTTCAAGCAAAAGTTGGCCCCAGGCACTGATGATGGCTCCATGGCCTCAAACTCAGATGCTAAAATAGTGTGATTGCTGAGCAATGGAGCAGCAGCCCAGACAGGCAAAGCATTGCATGGTAGGGGGCTTGCTGTGTGGATCCCACTTGAAGCATGCATGCAGGAGTCTGTCTGTCTCTGCCTCCCTGCCTCTCAATTAAAAAAAAAAAACCATAGCCCAGCCCCACCTAGAAAGCAGGGTCTCTAAGCAAGCGGGATTGTGCCCCACCCAACTCTTCATAGAACTGGGACAACAATGTGATATTTTCCACTGGGGCTGCAATTAAACCTCCCAAGCTGCCAGACGTCAATGTGAGTAGCTTCCTATCTTCGAACTGACTTTGGCTACTAGTCAGATTTCCATTGTTTGTTTGGTCATTTCTTATCCAGGGGTCCCCAAACATTTTACACAGGGGGCCAGTTCGCTGTCCCTCAGACCATTGGAGGGCCGCCACATACAGTGCTTCTCTCACTGACCATGAAAGAGGTGCCCTTCCAGAAGTGCGGCATGGGGTCAGATAAATGGTCTCAGGGGGCCGCATGCGGCCCACGGGCTGTAGTTTGAGGACGCTTGCTTATGCCCTCGATGCCTTACCTCAGTGCTTGCTATAGGATTCCTGAATTTAGGTGTGAGGTGACCATCAAGAAGCAATTTTAGAGAGCCATCTTTTGGCACATTAGCAAGGTGAGGTACAGATGTGTGTGTTACAAAGTACAGCTCTGCAATTAAATCTTTCCTTGCAGGCCCATCTTCGTGTGAGTTTCAGTTGAGAAAGTAATTTTTAGGAAAACAGTGAAAAAGCAAATTCAAACAAATTCTAAGTTTAGCTTGAAAAATTGAAAAGGTTCTTAAATTCTGTCTGATGCATAAAGTGATAGAAGCAAAGGAATTACGTTCCAAAGCCAAGAAAGAGAGTGTACAAAAGCAGTTGATTCACTTGACATAGTTCATAGCCTTTTGCAAAGGAATAAAAAAGCCTGTTGAGCAGGGAACCAAAAGATCTCATTATAGGATGAAGCAAAGCCATATTAAAGCTTGTGCACTAGTAACTATGTCTAAAAACAGCCTGCTGTTTCATATTGAACCAATACATTTCTTAACTTGGTAGGTTGCTGTGTAAAGATGTACAGAGCCTGTCTGCTGGATGCTCTGCCAATTACAGATGTGCCGGAGCGGCGTCAAACACCTACAAATAGTTAGGCTCTCAAGCAATCTCGAGTGAAACAAAAGTTTCAAAATGTCATCTCAAAACTAGACAGCACAGTTCGTCCTGTGAGTCTGACTCTTAAGAGTCCTGAGATCACCTTTATTATATAATTTAATGTGTATTCCTCAATCAAAATGCACAGTTCTTTCAAGGATATGAATAGTGACTGAGAGATAAGGAGAATATCTTTCAAAAGTAACAACTTCAGATGACAAGGGGTCTGTGATCAGCTCTGCTGGAACTGTGTTTTATTGGTGTTGAGGTGAAGGAGGAGGGAACGACCTATGAATACATATTGTATTAGATTTTGTTAGATCATCAGAAAGATTAATGGGGCATATTTACACAATTATACTTTAGTAAACTATTACGTTAACTATACTACGTATTCTGGCAAAAGTATATTCAATTGCAATCCAAAGCAATTTGACTGCTAAGGACATTTTTTTGGCCTAATTATTCACAAATTCATGAATAAAATTAAATTCCAATCACTAAAGAAAATGAAGCAATGGTGAGAACCAGAAGTACAGATTAGTTAAAGCGAAGATATGCAATGTATAACAGAATGAAAGCATTTCTTTTATTCAAACTCAGTGCTTAAAAAAGAACAAATCCATCATCTTGAAATTTGACTTGTAGGTTGACATTAAAAATAATACGAGTAGAATTTTCAGTGGGGTAAGCACAAAACTAGCTCAAGTTGTGTCACTCTCAATTACTGTGCTCAGGTGCTGTGCCCATTAAAATTCCCACTTGTGGGTTTCGCTCACTATGCAAATGGGGTCATTACCTGGAGAATTTAATTGGTTATGACACTGGGAGTAAGACTTTTCCTTTCAAAATAAACCTACTTACACACATTTTCACTAGAAATTTGATTGTTACATATCCTTTGGATAGTTTTGTTTTCTAAATATTTACCAAAATTAGACTATTTGCTTATTAAAGTAATTTGATATGGTTTTCTTTATCTATAAGGCTAGTAGTGGAAAGAATGTTTTATAAGTCATATTATCAAAATAATATAAAAACGATTTGTATCTTTCACGCCACCCATCAACATGGGTACATTTCCTATAAAGGTTTTTCATCATACAGTTTTCTCTTTCATAATAGTTCTAAATATTTAATTCAAAAGGCTTCTCCCATCTTTCTCCTTCATTGTCCCTTAAAAAAAATTTGACCAAGTTAAAGAGGTAAGCTGCCCTCTTGGATGTATGCTATATATAATATTGCCAAGGATCCGTGTCAATAACACTGGCAAGGTCTGCGTATGCACTGATCAGGTGGGATAAGGACAGAGAGCTGATTGTCAGAATGAGTTCTAGAGACGCTTCCACCAAGAGCCCCGAGAAAACTGAATCTAAAGAGAACAAACAACTAAGGTTATCAGGGTGATTCCTTGATTGTATAAATGTCTAATCACTATGTTGTACACCTGAAACTAATATACTATTGTGTGTCAACGGTAACTGAAAAATAAATTGAAAAAAATAAAGAGAACAGCAATAAGTGTGAAAAAATGTAGCTCTCCATATACCTATTATCTGTTTTCAGTGGTTGTTGTGACTTCAGCTGGAGAAATCCTGAATTTATAGTCATCCTAACAAGAATATGAATAATAGCCTGAATGGACTATGAACACTGAAAGTGTGGATTAGTGGATTTAATATTAACCTGGGAAAACAGAAATTTAGTTCCTAGAAACTGACTGACTCTCCCAGCTCCCAGAGTCAACTTGAGGTAGAGACAGGACTGCCCTATGTGTTAATGACAATCTCAGGGAAGCACGAACAATTTCTTGAAAGAAAGAGCTATACAGCCTAAATTTCTATTATTATACCAACTTGTATAACAAGTATATACTTTATCTGTAGCTTAGCTGAACCTAAAGATAATATTTTTCTTCAATGTAAAAAAATATTCTAAAAGCAAAGAAAAAAAATACTAAGGATTATAGAAGAAGAAATACTACAAATTCATAGCTGGACCATTGGGCAGGATTTTTAACATCTGTAGCTCTGGGAAATTTCCCACAGAATATCAAATATGAATCCAAGTCTCTAACATTCATTTTTCTATGATATTTCTAATTGTGCCCAGAGGATAAGAAGGAGTTGGCGCATCCAATAAATATAATCATTTACATGCACGAATCTCCCTTTGAAGTTAATAGGACCTATGGAAAGGGGACTATGCACCACGAAAACGAAGTTCAGCAGAATCTAGTTCTTTCTTTTTAATATGCAGCAATATTGCAACACATTGGGATTTTCTTACTGCTTATCTCTTCTTTGTATGTGATGTTTAAGTTGGAGTTGAGTGAAGTGCTCCATGTGGAGAGGAAAGATAGCCAAAAAGAGAGGCTGTGATGATTGGCAAACATATATACTCAGAGACCAGCTTTGCAAGATAGTATCCAAAAATGATAGGGCAGGATATTTGAAGAGCTTGTTTAACTTTTCAAAAGGAAACCATATCCATTTTCTCATTTGATCTTCACAACCCTATGATTCATCTAAGGTATATATTTTTACTTCCATTTTACAGATGAAAAAAGTTGGAACTGATTGTGTGAAGTCATTTACTAAAGTAACACAGTTCCTGACAGACCTAAGAAACCTGATTTTTATTCCCAGATCTTGCTATTAAAATGATATTAAGTTACCTTACATATAACTTAATACAATAAATAGATTTAATCACAACTACTCAGCTTGAAGCTGGGGTTGGGGTTATGGGCATCTGAAGTCCTACATGCTGTGTCTTGTCCTCCGTCTCTCCTACCTTGAGTGGGTGAGTGTCCTGTCGTGGGCTCTAAGGGAGACTGAAAATCACAGCTTCTGTGCTATTTCTCTTTTATCTGTGCACTGGCCTAAAAGTCAATTAACCCACCATTTCTCACTGTCCTGTGCCTGCTTATCAATGATTTGTCTTTTTTTTTTTTTCTTTTCAAGATGGATTAAGAGTCGAGAGTTAGACAATCTTCCCAAGACTATTTGCTGGTCATTCTCCATTTGTCCAAATCGGCCCACTGTCTTCCTGCTTTGTGCCGGGCTCCCTTGCATTCTGATTTCTGGTTAGCTTTGGCTGATGGCAAGTACTGACAGGAAATCAGCTGGTGGGAGAATGGAGAGAGGTCAGAGTGTTAATTCCTAACACACTCCCTGCCAGGCATTTTTTACAACTGTTCCCCCACGGAAGGTGCTCCTGCTCAGCGACCCCACCCTCAGCTACAGTGCCCTGCTCTTGCCCCTTCCCACATGGAGAAGTAGTTTCCCACTGTTGCTAGCGTCTGGCACTTCAAATTCCCTTTTTGGTTACCTTACAATTGATTGCTCCTCTGTAAACAGTCCCTTTCATTAAATGCTCTTCAATTAAACCCTTTGAATGAGCCATCTGTTTCCTGCCAGTACTCTGACTAATGAGGGAGTGAGGAAGAGGGAGTTTGCGTGTAGACAAATGCACATGTTGTCTGAGTCTAATCTTGTCACCATGCAGTTCTAAGAGTTAGAAAAATTTAATGTACATCCTGGTGGTCTCTTAGATGTTTGCCTCTGTAACGTGGACAGTTAGTCAAATCTGATATCAGAAGCTAAGGTTTGACACTGTAACAAACTGTGGGGCGGGGTGGAGGGGAGGAGAGAAGGTGTCCAAAGATTACCACAGAGTTTACAGAGCTTTAGGATTTCTAGGGATGGTGAGGCTTTTCTTTGTTCTGTACACCTGAAATGATTCAACCATCATTATTAACATAAGCAGGCCCATTATAGGAATTTGAGCCTGGAAATTAATCCCTCCAGAAATGTCTGTTTGCGGCTGATCTTATGTGAATGTAACCAATAGTAATAAAACAATTTGTCATAGCATCTATATAGCCTTCAGAGTTCAATATACTGCTCACAAAAATTAGGGTATATTGCAAAATGAATATGAAGCGACAAGATATCCCCTAATTTTTGTGAGCAGTATAGTTCCAAGCTTAAGTAGGTCCAGTATCAACCTTAGACATCCAGTTCAACCCTAAGTTAGTAAACGGACAATATTTTAATTGACACTTTAAATATTCAGTTAAGTTGAGGAGCATTTACTAGTTATGTTTTTGTGCCAACTTTGTGCTGGGACTAGTGATATCAAGATGTCCATCGACGTCTAAGTTTAAAGAGAGAGAATGCACACTGATTTGACAGAACTGGAATTCATTATAATAGAGACAGGTGGAATTGTTATAAGAACAGAGAGGTAAGAGTTAATGAGGCTGCCCAAGGAGGGTCAGGAAGTCTTCCTAGAAGAAATATACATTCAATCTGGGAATTGGAGAAAGAGTGAATATTAATTTGTATGTTCTGAAGCTGCAGTACTGGTGGAAAGCATAGTGAGGAGAGGGTGATGGAAGAGGCTGAACTGAGTCCAACAAGGAAGTACCCTAAGATCCTTGCTAGTGGCCTCTGAACTTTAACCTGTAGGCTGTAAACCTCCTGAGAATTACAGTCAAGAAAATGGTGAGATCAAATTTATATTTTGCTAAGAGCAGCAGGATGAATGATTTACTAGTGGGGGTTAAGAATAAACTTTTGTAGACAGTTAAAAGATCATGCATGCATTTACACAAAAGATGGTGGTGGGAGGAGACTTGACTTAGGTGGGGAACAGGCAATACAATATACAGATGGCATGTTACAGAATTGTACACCTGAAACATATACAATTTATTAACCAGTGTCACCCCACTGTAGTCATTAAAAAACAGAAGTGGAGCAAAATTAATTAATTTAATAAAGCTATAGAAAATGGAGAGGAACTATACTAAGGCATTGACTGTAGGGGCAGATAGAGGAGGGAGAAACAAACATATTTCTGGAAGAAAATTGAAAATGACCTAGGGGAATGGACATATCAAAAATGCCCAGTGTTTGCATACAAAACCAACTGAATGCTAAATAATAGTCCAGCTTATAGAAGTTTTCAAGTACATCCATCTTTCAGGCCACAAATGTCATGGTTTTATTAATTGAGACAATGAATTTGAAAGAACTTATGAATAGTTTCACCAAGGTTAGGAAACTTCATCAGAATTCCATTTAGGGTTTGCACGATGGGAATGGTAGGCTACGTGGGATTCAGGTGGGTGATCTAGTGAGACAAATGCAGAGTCAACCTTGCAGCTCACCAGTACGTGAGGAACATAGGCTGGTATATGGTAGCAGGGTGGGGGTACTAAGAGCAAGACAGGAGCAAAGTGACTAGGGAAAGGATCTCCGGAGTGTCTGGCATATGAAAAATATTCATTTGTTTATTCATTGAATTAACACATGAATAAACAAATGAATGAATATATATGTGCATATATATAGTATGTATAACAATGTTTAAAAATGGATATGTATTACTACAATACACTGGTTAACAATTATTAGCATAGTAACTGAAAGAGGAGAAATTTTCACTGCACTATAAACACAGTGGTTTGATCATTTTTAAGAAAATCAGCAGGTCACTAAACCAGTTACTGATTACTGATTGGTTAAATGAATTATTCTCTAATTGGCTTAATAAACAAGCTTAGCCCAGTCATGTGTCTTAAGTAACATATGACCCGATCTCTTTGGTTGGTATGCAGTAGCTCTATGACAGTGAGTGAGTCTCCAAGTTAAGACTCTTGACCGTCTTTGTCTTTTTGCACAACCTGAGTCAAACTTTCAATTGATTACATTCCCAGTTTTGTTAGTCTGGGAGGTTGTTTACTGGTCCCAAGAGATTCCCTAATTTGTCTTAAGTTCCATCCATCACACATCCTCTTTTCCTTAGTTCTAGTAAAATGACCTAATCCTGCTTTAACTATTTTATTTTTCACCAAAAATAACAAAAAGATCATGGAATTAAATTTGTTTCCTTAAAAAATAATTATGTTAAAATGTAAATGTTTAAATTCACATTGTAAATATTAATAAAGTTTCAAGAAAGCCTTTAAAATATAGATGCTTCCTAAGAATTATAAGGAAGAAGGGGAGCCAGCAGGGCACAGGGAAGCCACATGGGCTCTTGTTGTCCCTAGTGGTCAAGGCTGGTACATGCAGCTGCCGGGACAGAAGCTTTATTTGCACCTGGCGACTGAGTCATAAAATACGAGCTTTTATCTGTTCATGAAACTATTTATTAATTGTTGAAAGTGTGGAGGATGAGGCCGTTCAAACCATGATATGAAAACTGAAATGGGCCAGATTTTTAAGACTTTGTATATACTCTGATTCTATGAGTGTTTTGCTTTCGGTGAACATGTCTTAGAATAGAAGAGCCCTGTGCTGAGGCTTTCTTGTATTACGAAGTCAAAGGGTTGCTGTTCATTGGGATTACATTTTATTTTAAAACACTTTTTCAGGTTTTTTTTTACCTAAAATGATAAATTATCCTGGAGTACCTAGATATAACAGATGATTAGGCAGAGGTTATCCCCAAACCTACCTACTTTTAAAGATATAAGATGGGCCCTGGCTGGTTGGTTCAGCCGTAGAGCATTGGTCCAACGTATGGAAATCCTGGGTTCGATTCCCGGTCAGGGCCCACAGGAGAAGCGTTCATCTGCTTCTCCACCCTTCTCCACCCTCCTTTCTCTCTATCTCTCACTTCCCCTCCCGCAGCCAAGGCTCTATTAGAGCAAAGTTGGCCCAGGCACTGAGGATGGCACCATAGCCTCTACCTCAGGCACTAGAATGACTCTGGTTACAACAGAGAGCATCGCCCCATAGTGGGTATGCTGGGTGGATCCTGGTCAGGCGCATGTGGGAGTCTGTCTCTCTGCCTCCTCTTTTCTCACTTTGGATAAAAAAAAAAGATATAACGATGCACAGCATTGGCATTGTAATCATTCCTTCTATAAAGAAGAAGTATTGTATGATTCAAGAGAAGTAGCATATGATTTTACTGGTATGTGGAATCTAAAAAACAAACAACAAATCCTGAACAAACAAAACAAAGCTAGACTGACAGACACATAGAACAAACTGACAGTTGCTATGGAAGAAGGGGGTCAGAGGTGGGCAAAACAGGTGAGAGATACCAGGAGGTACAAACTTCCAGTTATAAGATAAGACATTGAACTGTGATGTACAGCCCAGAGAGTATGCACAAAAACATTGTATTAACTTGTATTGTGACAGATAGAATATAGACTTATTATGGTGATCATTTCCTAATGTATAGAAAGGTTGAAACACTACACTGTACACCTGAAACTAATATAATAATTAATTGCCAATTAATTATACCTCAGTTTTAAAGAAGAGCATCTGCCTAGGAAAAATGAGGAACACAATCAATATTTAATAAGAAAAAATATTTTCAAATTTATGCTTTCTTTAATTTCAACAATTAAATGATTTTGAAAAGTACTAAAATGTTTGCATATCTTTGTGATGAAAAAGTTATATTTATTTTCTATATGCAGAAAAATTCCCATTATTTGCAATTTAGAAATTGTCATCAAAATCTTTTTCTAAATCAAAAATACACTGTAGGATAATACATTGCATAATTATAATCTGAGTTTACATTAATAAAATCTCATAAGTTTCACAACTAGAAGTTTACTGTGGTTGTCATATATTACAGTATACACAATTTGATTGTTACAGAGCAGACACCTGCCATAAACATTTCAGTTTAGCATGATGAATTTAACTTAGCCCTGTCAAAAATCACATTACAGTACCAAAGTATTGCTTTGAATATATGTTGAAAAACAGAAATAAATTTTTTGAGGTAGAATTCCAAATCCCCTCAGAATCCTGTCATTCCTGGTAATGTGGCTAGGCACATGTGAGCTCAGGTTACTCCATGGGGGACTAGCAAATATGAATGCCACTCAGTTAATCACTACAGCTGAAGAAAAGATATTGTTGACTATGGATAACACAAGGAGTTTATAGGCATCACAGCAAGGATTCTAGCATATTCAAGGTACATAAAAATTAAAGGATATGTAAAACTGGATTCCTGTTCTAAACCGCTTAAGCACATTTCACATTGGCAGTTGTCTGTCTGCAGTCCATTTTTCTGCTTAATGGTAAATCTCCCTGGAGCCTTAAGTGAATGCTAAATAATAGGGACCATATTTACTCAAAAAAAACCCTAATTGTAGCCATAATTGTTTGCTCAAATAGTGCAGTTGACACTCTCTTAGTGTGTGAAGTATAAGGTTACAGCAGGAGATGCAAACAATTTGGGAGATTGTTTCAAAAACACTTAAGAACCATTGACAAGTCCTTGTCCAGTACCTTTGGGAGCCTAGGTAGACCAGTTTTCTCTACTGCTTGCTTCGGAAATGCCAGGAGAAATTTTACTCTAATTTTTGGAGAGACCTATGAATTCTGTCAAGAATTTGCTGCACAGTTGGGAGAGATTTTACGGAGTACATATGACCACATGATAGGCTTCTTATATCCATAGCAACTTTTAAAGTCTGAGATGCAAAATAAAGACTTCTGCCTTAATAATACCAAAGGGCCACATCCACACTGGCAGGATTGTGTGTAAGGCTTACAGTTTAACTACCATAAAATTCAGCTGCTGCTTTCACTTGAGAAATGTGGCAGATAAAAGCGGTTTCAATATGCACCGTTGCATTAATGTAGATGTAGCACAGATATATTAAATTTTTTTCCTCTCAACACTATGCTCCAAGAAGGTAGTAAAAGTATTATGTTTGCATGATACTGATTTGACATGTATTCTGAGAAATATATGAAATGTTGTATTTTTAAAGGGCTTGGCTTATGAAAAGTCATATTTGAGAGAGTGTGGAATCAATTCACAGAGATAGTTTATGGTCTAGAAACTCTTAGTAGGTAATGGGAAAAACTGGTATATATATATATATATATATATATATATATATATATATATATATATAAATGTTCTGACAGAAGAAACATTAATAAGCTGTGTTGAACTTCATCAGGGGAGAATATTAAAAATAATACAACTTCTGAGTCCGTATCTGCAGCGTATCAATAGTAATTGCTTAGCCTAAATACTGTGTTGATATCATTTCCCAATTTCCCCTGTATATCTTCTGGTTGCTTCCAATTCAGCTAGAAATACAAACTGCTAACACATTCAAGTAAGAAAAGATATTGTGTAAGAATATCCCAGAAAACAAGGAGTTTTATGGTGCATTGATTGAAAACAAGGATGCATCCATCTGTATCCTGGAAGAACATTCAAAATAACTGACTAAAGGAAGTTTGCTGACACGTGTCTAGCAAAACTTGACTATCGCTCAGGTGTGAGAATCCTAGTGGTCTCCTTCTATGAGGAGAAACCCATCTCAAAATGGCCCAGAGAAACAGAAGACATGGTTAGGTAGAGAAATGATTGATATTGTGATCCTGTACTAAGGATATATTGGCAGAGTATCCAAAACAGAATTCATAGAACACCAATGATGACACAACAGACAATCATATTACTGCAGGACAGCAAAAACAAGCATGGCATTCATTGAAGAAAAAATTATTTTTACTAGGACTCTGGGAAATCCTTTTTCATATGAATTCAGAAAAGTTTGAATATTGTAACAAGCCTGGTATCCAACATATCTTCTATATTAAATTTTAAAAAGTTTCAAATTTTTTTCTACTTGCCTGCTATAGTTTTGCTAGGGGAATTAATAGTATAAATCAAATTCATTTCCTCTGAAGTCACTTGTATGATGAAGCATATCAAACTTTTTAATTGTGATGGTTTCAGTGAATTTTGGTAGCCTGATGCCTGTTCATGGGACTCTGTCTCTGGCTTTTATAAGTGTAAGACATCCATCTCTGGCTTTTAGATCAGGTAAAACATTAGATACTCAGAAACTGATGCTCAACATTCTTTCTTAGATAAAAGCCTGGAAAAATCAAAATTCTCAAAAGGGAAATTCCAGCTGTGGAACATTTCAAAGTAGAAATTATCATTTCAATCACTTAATATTTTTGTGTGCATGTTGCCTTTACGTAAAAAAAATTTTTATAGAATAATTTGAATGTTAAATTAATCTTTATAATACAGCAGTGTGTATAAATTACAACAGTCCTTGTACAATGAGGAAATATAATTAACCTCCTACCTCCAAGGCTCCTGTAATCTTGTGGAGGAGAGAGATAAATAGATGGATACATAGCTCCTCAACCCAAAAATTATCATTTGCACTGACTGAAGAAGTAGAAGAAGTTAAAGTAGCACTATTAACTTGTGGGCTATATATTCTTTTAACTATAGTAACATCCCTGAACCTGAACATCTGTCTGCATTATCTGTATCTTTCTTCTCTTCGCATTCTATCTCTGGACATTTTTTTCCCCACAACTTCTGGCTTTCCTTTTATTAAGCTCTATTTTTATTCATCACTCTTCACTTCTTCCAAATTGCCTGTTTATAAATATCCTCTCCTAAATCCATCATTCTTTTCATCTTGTGCTTTTACTTCAATGTCTAATTCCCTCTTGACATTCTCAGTACCTTTCAGTTAAGGTTGGTACACGTTTCTAAGTGGCAACTTTCTTCTAGGAAATGGGAAGATGAGGTAAATCAGAGTTGGCTTCTACATTTCTGGAGCACATAGTAGACTGGCGGAAATAAAGATGTGAATAAATTATGAAAATACATTGTGAGAAGACTTAGAGAAATGTGAAAATTGTATGGGATTACAAACGACGGAGGTTTAGCAGGATAAAGAATTATGATGAAAATATCATTTGAGTCAGTTCCTGAAGGACGATTTCAAGTTTCCCAGGCAGACAAGGGAGAGAAGGGAAGGCAGTTCAGGCAGAAGGAACAGCATCTACAAATATATGAAGCTGTGAATGCACATGTCCCAAGACTAGAGAACAAACAGTAAGTCTAAAATACAACTCATATGAGAGAGAAAAGGTGGACCACGAGACAGAAAATATAAACGGTGGCCAAATGTCATACCAAGTAATTTAAATTTTATTCTCTGTGCAGTACAATGATTTATTTGCAAAGAAAAAGTTTTAGATTTATTTTAAAGAGATATTTTAGGCAAATCAATAATTGGAAATAAGAGAGCATAGGGAGAAACTGAGCCCAGATATGGTGCTATTGTTTTAGAGAAGTCAAGGATTGTCTAGTACCAAGACCTTGACAGTGAGCTTAAAGAGAATGGAGATGAACCATTCAGAAGATATAGTGATGATCAAATAGGTGAAACTTAGTAATCAGATGATAATAAGGGAAAAGGGTGTCAAAGATTACACCAATGTGTTTATTTTGAAGAACTGCCTGATGATAATGTCACTAAGATAAACAACATTAGATGAGCAGAATGTGTTGAGAATGAGGGCCCCATACACATAGAAATTAAAATGTGCAGGCAGCTTGACATGAGAGATGGGTTCTCAAAAGAGAGGGCAGGACCCAGAAAAGTAAATTTGAGAGTGTTTAAAAATTTGGATAGGGTTGCCCTGAATGTAGAGTGAAGCAAAAATTTGTATTTAGTTTATTTAGGAAATGATACAGAAAGCAGGATTGAGGGGTCAGGGAATGGGACTCAGGCAAGGAGGAAAACACAATTTGAAAGTGTTACTGAAGTTGTCAACATGGGCAGTAGGACTCAGTTATGCCAGTACCAGCTGAGAAAGGCACAGAATGCTTCCTGGAAATGTGTACCCGACGAGAACAGGCAGGAACATGAATCTATGAACTCTTACTCCATTTTATATCCAAGAAAGTTTTATAATTTATAGTACATTCTCCAAGGAGTCATGCTTTAAGAATCCATATATTCTGGATTTATTTACTGTAGTAATCCTTTACTCAGGAATATCCTGCTGAGACATTTCTGTGGATAAGTTTTCTTTCTCTTAGCAAATATTATTAGTCTATTTCTATGTCAGTTCAGTTTACAAGGAGATTAGATCAATTCACTTTTCTGTATTTTCTTGTGCCCACCCCCAATAAGGCTTAATGGATTATGAGCCAACTGCTTGAACTCTTCTCCTGAATACCCTACTTACTGTTCCACCCACTTCAAATGCCCAGTCCTATTTCTCTTCCAATAGATAAGTAATTACATTTTTTTATTTGGTGTATTTCCTTTCAGAATTTTCTTTAATTATTTGTATACTAATATGTGTATGTTTGTTTAAATACTCTCTATACTGTGTGTGGTGTATGTGTGCATTCATATATACATATTTTATTCCATAATAGTATGTCTTGGAGAGCTTCCCATATCATATCATAGAAACTTACCTCACAACTTCTTTTAACAGTGTTAACAACTATGAAAGGTTTGAGATTTTATGTATTTGCAATTTAAGAGCTAGCCTACCACAAAGTCATGGATGCTGGTAAAATACTCATGATTCCTGGTTAGAAACAAAGAACTTTCTTCCTAACAGAATAGCAATATCCAGAGTATTAGCATTTATACCAACACCATGTGCTCCTGTCCCCATAGGTAAGACAAAGAATAGGCAATGCCCATGTATACTGAATGTTGAGTGACCCAAGCATAGAAAACCCAAATCTTTGTTAATTGGCAGTAAGGAAACCTGCTTTATTTTTTTGCCCTCAAGGAAATTTGATGTTTAATATACTGGAGAGTAAAGAAACACAGCCTGTGCTACAGAGGAAGGCACTGTATTTTCCCAGGCTATTCGTTACACAAACATTCTAGCCAGATATGCAGATGTGAGTGGTGCCCTGAAAGATCATCTCCCAACAAAGAAGTTTATACAGTTATACACGGTATGGACATTAAGTAACCATTCTCTTATTAATAGCCATTAACAGCAAAGGTAGAACAAATTCTTCTTTTTAAAATAATTAACTATTTTCCCAGGTAATTTATTGAATAAAACAAACTTTTAAAGTCATTGTGAAATTGTTTAATTATTTTTATCTTCTTTGATGTGAACTCATTTCCAAATTTTGATTTTATTGGTAAACTTTTTTAATAGTAGTTTTTATCATATATTACAAATGCTTATTCTATATATTTCTCTGGAATGCTAGTTTATTGTTATTTTTCTTTTTTTCCTCTTCATTTCTGTTCTCACTTTCTACTGTCTAGAAATTGTTGAGTTGTTCCATCTGGTCTCCTAACCTCATCTTGTCAGAATCAGGTCTTAATTTGATGTCTACTTGCTCCTGATTGGCAATATTTCAAATTGATTCATTGAGCAAATATCTAAGTGAGATTCTGGCTTAGTTTCAAATATGACTTCTTTCCCTTCTGCTTCTCAAGGTATATGTTATCATTTAAACCAGTAGCAGTCAACCTGATCCCTACCGCCAACTGTGGGCATTCCAGCTTTCATGGTGGGCAGTAGCAGAGCAATCAAAGTATAAATAAAAAGATAGATTTAACTATAGTAAGTTGTTTTATAAAGATTTATCCTGCCAAACTCAGAGACAATCTGACATAAAGTACTTGGTAAGTAATTATTATTATATGGTTTAATTTGCTGTAACTCTGTTTTATAAATTTTATAAAGTAAAGTTACTTCCCTACTTTATAAATCACCATTACTGTGGAACCGGTGGGTGGTTAGAAAATTTACTACTAACAGAGTACAAGAGTGGGCAGTAGGTATAAAAAAGTTGACTACCCCTGATTTAAACCATAGTCCTTAGTGATCCAAAGTAGCTATTTTTCATCCTATTCTCAAAGGAGAGTGGGATCAGGGAGCAGAGAATAGAAAAGGACATGTCAGACTTTTGTTTTAAGAATTGAGGCTGATGTAATTTTCATTACATGACAGTAAATGAATTTTTTGGTATCTCGATTTAAGTTTGGAACCCAGTGAACCCACAGCCCTAGCTTCTCTCACCACTTTGTATAAATGTTATGTGTTCTGGTCTAGTCCACAGAGCCATGTAGCTTTTCTTAAGGAAAGGAGAACCTCAAATGTTAAATTTAAAATGCTACATTACTGGAAGTAAACATAACATAATAAAAATTAATTTATACAACTCAATAGCAAAACAAACAAAAAATTCTAAACAGATTAAAAAATGAGCAGAGGATATAAATAGGTATTTTTCCAAAGATGACCTATGGATGGTCAACAAGTACTTGAAAAGATAGTCAACATCACTAATCAGGGAAATGCAAATCAAAACCAGAGTGAGATATCATCTTATACATGTTAGAATGATGATTATAAAAAAAACCCAAAACAGAAGAATTGAATCAGGGGACCTGAAGATGGCAGAGTAGGCAGATGCACAGACTGCCAGCTCACACCACCGAACTGGTTTACAAACTACTTTATGAACAATCAGCATGAAAAACCAAATCTGGACTACAAGGACAGCTCTCAAAAACCAAGGGGCAAAGAAGAAGCCACAACAAAACTGGTAGGGAGTGCCTGAATCTCCTCTGCTTACAGGAACAGAGGGGGGTTGAGGCTGAGAGCCCAGAAGAGATCTCAATCCAAGGAAAAGAGCAGTAAATACTGCTCACAGCAACTTGTCTGGTGACCAGGGAATGAGGTGTGTTGAAAGGGCTGGCTTGTCTTCCAAAAAGAAAGGGGAGAGAGAGAGACAGATGGTGAGGGGCAGAGGAATGCAGGGGACAACCTGAGAAGCTGACTCATTCAGTGCTGGAGAAGCCATAGCTGTGGGAGGGGTTGATCCTTCCACAAAACAAAAGTCAAAGTGCTTCCAGGGCACAAATCTCCAGACATCTCTCCAGCTCCAATCAGCGCAACAAGGCACAGGTGAAAACAAGAAGTGGGGAGGAGGGGCAGTAACTCAGGTCTCCATGGAGATCTGAGATACACCTCCCCTTACTGAAGCTGAGAAAACAACCCGCCCCCAGAGATTAACTGGCAGAAGAGGACTTCAGAGTCTCGGGTTACACCCACAACATTCCTGGATACAGTTTCAAATAAGCCCCCTGCTGAGATCAGCAAACAAGACAATCACCTGTTAAGAAAACAAACAAATCAAGACTTCAAAGCAGCCCAAATCTGAAAGAGGATTACAAATAATAGCTGATACCAACCAAAGAAGACCTAGAAATAACACAATTGAAAACTGGAGGCAGACAACACCAAGGCTAGACTCAACGAGCTTTACAAACAAAACACCCAAACACACAGATATAGTGAGAAGACAGAGAAGTGCAATGCAAATTAAACCACAAGTAAAACATCCAGAAAATGAACTGAGTGATATGAAAATAACCAAACTATAATGATTGTAAGGATGCTTAGGGATCTTAGAACAACAATGGATGGTCATTATGAACACCGAAATAAAGAAATAGCAAGTATAAAAAAGGATATTAAAATATTAAAAAAGAATCAGTCGGAGATGACAAATACAATATCAAAAATGAAGAACACAATGGAAGGAATTAAAAACAGGATGGATAGAGCTGAAGATCGAGTCAGCAAATTGGAGGATAACTAAAATGAAGGCATGAAAGCAGAGAAGAAAAAAGAAAAGAGACTCAAAAGGTATGAGGAAACTCTTAGAGAGCTCTGTGACAACATAAAGAGAAATAACATCTGCGTCATACGGGTTCCTGAGGAAGAAGAGAAAGAACAAGGGATAGAGACTTTGTTCAATCATATCACAGCTGAAAACTTCCCTAAATTCATGCAGGAGAAACTCTCACAAGTTCAAGAAGCACAGATGACTTCATTAAAGAGAAACCCAAAGAAACCTACACCAAGACACATCATAATTAAAATACCAAAGCTAAGTGATAAAGAGAAAATATTAAAAGCTGCTAGAGAAAAAAAGTCTAACACCTACAAAGGAGCCCCCATAAGGATGACATCCGACTTCTCAACAGAAACACTTGAGGCCAGAAAGGAATGGCAAGAAATATTCAAAGTAATGCAGAACAAGAACCTACAACCAAGACTACTTTATCCAGCAAGGCTATCATTTAAAATCAAAGAAGAAATAAAAAGCTTCCCAGACCAAAAAAAAAAAAAACTTCAAGGAATTTATTACAACCAACCCAATGCTGCAGGAAATGTTAAGGGGCATGGTGTAAACAGATCAAAGTGGGAAAAGAATATAGCAAAAGAGGAATACAGCTTTAAAGAATAAAATGGCAATAAACAACTACATATCAATAATAACCTTAAATGTAAATGGATTAAATGATCCAATCAAAAGACATAGGGGAGCTGCATGGATAAAAAACAGGACCCATACATATGCTGTCTAGAAGAGACACACATTAAAACAAAAAATGCACAGAGACTGAAGGTAAAAGGATGGAAAAAACCATTTCATGCAAATGGAAATGAAGAAAAAGCTGAGGTAGCAATACTTATATCAGACAAAATGGACTTTAAAACAAAGAATATAGTTTGAGATAAAGAAGGCACTACATAATGATAAAGGGAGCAATCCAACAGGAAGATATAACTCTTATACATATCTATGCACCTAACGTAGGAGCACCTATATATATAAAGCAGACTTTGATGGATATAAAGGGAGAGATCAACAGCAATACTATAGTAGTAGGGGATTTTAATACCCCACTAACATTGCTAGATAAATCCTCAAGAAAGAAAATTAAGAAACAACAGACTTAAAGGACACACTAGATTAACTTGATTTAATAGATATCTTCAGAACCTTTCACCCTAAAGCAGCAGAATATACATCCTTTTCAAGTGCTCATGGTACATTCTCTAGGATAGACCACATGTTAGGGCACAAAAGTGGTCTCAAAAAATTTAAGAAGGCCCTGGCCAGTTGGCTCAGCAGTAGAGCGTCGGCCTGGCATGCGGGGGACCCGGGTTCGGTTCCCAGCCAGGGCACATAGGAGAAGCACCCATTTGCTTTTCCACCCCCCCTCCTTCCTCTCTGTCTCTCTCTTCCCCTCCCGCAGTGAGGCTCCATTGGAGCAAAGATGGCCTGGGCGCTGGGGATGGCTCCTTGGCCTCTGCCCCAGGCGCTAGAGTGGCTCTGGTCGCGGTAGAGCGATGCCCCGGAAGGGCAGAGCATCGCCCCCTGGTGGGCAGAGCGTCGTCCCTGGTGGGCGTGCCAGGTGGATCCCGGTCGGGCACATGCAGGAGTCTGACTGACTGTCTCTCCCCTTTCCAGCTTCAGAAAAATACAAAAAAAAAAAATTAAGAAGATTGAAATCATATCAAGCACTTTCTCTGATCACAATGTCATGAAACTAGAAATCAACCACAACAGAAAAGCTCAAAAATTTTCAAACACATGGAAACTAAATAGCAGGTTGTTAAATAACAAATGGATTAAGAATGAGATCAAAAAAGAAATTTAAAAAATTACTAGAAACAAATGATCATGAGCATACAATTTAAATTTATGGGACACAGAGAAAGAAGTACTGAGAGGGAAGTTCATGGCACTACAGGCACACTTTAAGAAGCTAGAAAAAGCTCAAATAAACAACTTAACCCTGCATCTAAAAGAACTAGAAAAAGAACCGGTTTAGCCCAAATGTAGTAGAAGGAAGGAAATAATAAGATCAGAGCAGAAATAAATGACATAGAGGCTAAAGAAACAATACAGAGGATTAATGAAACTAGGAGCTGGTTCTTTGAAAAGGTAAACAAGATCGATAAACCTTTAACTAGACTCACCAAAAAAGAGAGAGAGGACTCAAATAAATAAAATTAGAATTGAGAGTGGAGAAATAACTGACACACAGAAATACAAAATAGTGTAAGAAAATACTATGAAGTACTGTATGCCAAAAAACTAGACAACCTAGATAAAATCAAAAAATTCCTTGAAATATACAATCTTCCAAAATTCAATCTGGAAGAATCAGAAAACATAAACAGACTGATTACACCAAATGAGATCAAAACAGTTATCAAAAAACTCCCAACAAAGAAAAGCCCTGGGCCAGATGGCTTTACAAGTGAATTCTACCAAATATTCAAAGAAGAACTAACTCCGATTCTTCTCAAGCTATTTCAAAAAATTCAAGAGGGAGGAAGACTTCCAAGCTCCTTTTATGAGGCGAGCATAATTCTGTTTCCAAAACCAGGCAAAGACAACACAAAGAAAGAAAATTAAAGGCCAATATCCCTGATGAATTTAGATGCTAAAATCCTCAACAAAATATTAGAAAACTGGATCCAGCAATATATGGAAAAAATCATACACCATGATCAAGTGGGATTTATTCTGGGAAGGCAAGGCTGGTACAATATTCACAAATTAATCAATGTGATTCATCACATAAACAAAAGAAAAGAGAAAAACCACATGATAATTTCAATAGATGCAGAAAAAGCATTCGAAAAAATCCAGCACCCATTCATGATCAAAACTCTCAACAAAGTGGGAATACAGAGATCATACCTCAACATGATAAAAGCCATCTATGATAAACCCACAGCCAACATCATACTCAATGGGCAAAAATTAAAAGCAATCCCCTTAAGATCAGGAACAAGGCAGCGGTGCCCCCTTCCACCACTCTTATTCAACATAGTCCTGGAAGTCCTAGCCACAGCAATCAGACAAGAAGAAGAAATAAAAGGCATTCAAGTTGGAAAAGAAGAAGTAAAACTATCATTATTTGCAGATGATATATTGTATATTGAAAACCCTAAAGTCTCAGTCAAAAAACTACTAGACTTGATAAATGAATTCAGCAGAGTGGCAGGATATAAAATTAATACTCAGAAATCAGAGGTATTTTTATATACAAGCAATGAATAGTCAGAAAGAGAAATTAAGGAAACAATCCCGTTCACTATTACAATCAAAAAAATAAAGTACATACAAGTACATTTAACCAAGGAGACTAAAGACTTGTACTCGGAAAATTATAAAACATTGATAAAAGAAATCAAGGAAGACACAAACAAGTGGAAGCATATACCATACTCATGGTTAGGAAGAATAAACATCATTAAAATGTTTACATTACCCAAAGCAATCTATAAATTCAATGAAATACCAATGACATACTTTAAAGATATAGATCACATATTCCAAAAATATATATGGAACCAAAAGAGAACACAAATAGCCTCAGTAATCTTAAAAAAGAAGAATAAAGGGGGAGGCATCACACTTCCTGATATCAAGTTATACTACAAAGCCATTGTACTCAAAACAGCTTGGTACTGGCATAAGATCAGGCATACAGATCAATGGAATAGAACAGAGAACCCAGAAATAAACCCACGCCTTTATGGTCAGTTGATATTTGACAAAGGAGGTAAAAGCATGCAATGAAGTAAAAACAGTCTCTTTAATAAATGGTGTTGGGAAAATTGGACAGATACATGAAAAAAAATGAACCTAGACCACTAACTTACACCATTCACAAAAATAAACTCAAAATGGATAAAAGACTTAAACATAAGTTGTGAAACCATAAACATCTTAGAAGAAAACATAGGCAATCAACTCTCTGATATCTCTCATAGCAATATTTTTGCTGATTTATCTCCACGGGCAAGTGAAATAAAGGACAGGATGAACAAATGGAACCATAGCAAACTAAAAAGCTTTTGCACAGCCAAAGATAATAAGAACAGAATAAAAAGACAAACTACACAATGGGAGAACATATTTGACAGTACATCTGATAAGGGGTTAATAACCAAAATTTATAAAGAACTTGTAAATCTCAACACCAGAAAGACAAACAATCCAATCCAAAAATGGGAAAAAGAAATGAATAGACACTTCTCCAAAGAGGACATACAGATGGCCAATAAGCATATTAAAAAATGCTCAACATCACTAATCACTAGAGAAATGCAAATTAAAACCAAAATGAGATATCACCTCATACCAGTCAGAATGGCGCTCATCAACAAAACAACACAGAATAAGTGCTGGCGAGGATGTGGAGAAAAGGGAACCCTCCTGCACTGCTGGTGGGAATGCACACTGGTGCAGCCTCTGTGGAAAACAGTATGGAGATTTCTCAGAAAATTGAAAATTGAACTGCCTTTTGACCCAGCTATCCCACTTGTAGGAATATACCTTAAGAACAACATAGAACTGTTCCAGAAGGAGAAATGCACTCCCATGGTTATGGCAGCATTGTTCACAATAGCGAAGATCTGGAAACAGCCCAAGTGTCCATCACAGGATGAGTGGATTAAAAAGCTTTGGTACATATATACTATGGAATACTACTCAGCCATAAGAAATGATGATATCGGATCATTTACAATAACATGGATGGACTTTGATAACATTATATGGAGTGAAATAAGTAAATTCGAAAAAACTAAGAATTATATGAACCCATACATATATGGGACATAAAAATGAGACTCAGAGACATGGGCAAGAATGTGATGGTAACAAGGGGTGGCATGGAGGTGAGGAAGGAGAGAGAGGGGATGAGTGAAGGGAAGGGCACAAAGAAAACCAGATAGAATGTGATGGAAGACAATTTGACTTTGGGTGAGTGGTATGCAACATAATCTAATGTCAAAATAATCTGGAGATGTTTTCTTGGAACATATGTACCCTGATTTATCAATGTTACTGCATTAAAATTAATAAAAATAAGAAAAAAAACAAACAGAAAATTACAAATGGAGAACAGGAAACCCTTGTGCACTGCTGTTGGGAATTTAAATAGGTGCCTCACTGTGGAAAACAGTATGGAGGTTTCTCAAAAAAAAAAAAAAAGTAATAAAACTAACATATATTCCAGCAAGTCTTCTTTTTAGTATTTATCTTAAGAAATAAAAACACTAACACTAAAGTATATGCATCCCCATCTTCATTGTAGCAATTTTATAATTGCCAAAATACAGAAGCAACCCAAATGTTTATTGATAAATGGATTAAGGAAATTGCTCTCTCTCTCTCTCTCTGTCTCTCTCACCCACACGTGTATAAATATTATTCAGGCAGACAGAGGAATATTATTTAGCCACAACAAAGAAGGAAATACTGCCATTTGCAACAATATGGATGGACTTGAGGTCAATGTAGTAAATGAAAGAAGCCAGAGAAAGAAAGACAAATCTTGTTTTATCTCACTTATAGGTGGACTAGATGGATAGGTAAAGATAGATAGATAGATGATAGATAGATATAGATAGATAGATAGATAGATAGATAGATAGATAGATAGATAGATAGATAGAAATATAGATCTGTCAGTCTGCCAAAAAGCAAACTTGAACTAATAGATACAGAGCACAGATTGGTGGTGGCCAGAGGCAGGAGTGTGGGTAAAATGGGTGTAAATGGTCAAAAGATACCAACTCTTACTTTTTTAAAAAAGGAGCTAATTTGCATAGAATTGTGGAAATTTATATGATGTATTTTTTTTCATAAAGTTATAAGTTGACACCTAAAGTTAAGGATTAGTTTTGAGCTGACTTATATCAATGACTATACAGGAGAGCAGTCATTGATTATATTTCCAACCTCAGAACTTTCTTCAATGGTCTAATAATTTGATGACCTTAAAACACTTAAATAATTTCCATATATAAAATATTACTGTGCAAAAGCTTTTTAGTTTGATATGGTTCCATTTGTTTATCCTGTCCTTTATTTCACTTGCCCATGGAGATAAATCAGCAAAAATATTGCTATGAGAGATATTGGAGCGTTGACTGCCTATGTTTTCTTCTAAGATGGTTCCACAACTTATGTTTAAGTCTTTTATCCATTTTGAGTTTATTTTTGTGAATGGTGTAAGTTGGTGGTCTTTTCATGTTTTTTTCATGTATCTGTCCAATTTTCCCAACACCATTTATTAAAGAGACTGTTTTTACTTCATTGTATGCTTTTTTACCTCCTTTGTCAAATATCAACTGACCATAAAGGCGTGGGTTTATTTCTGGGTTCTCTGTTCTATTCCATTGATCTGTATGCCTGATCTTATGCCAGTACCAAGCTGTTTTGAGTACAATGGCTTTGTAGTATAACTTGATATCAGGAAGTGTGATACCTCCCACTTTATTCTTCTTTTTCAAGATTTCTGAGGCTATTCATGTTCTTTATTTGGTTCCATATAAATTTTTGGAATATTTGATCTATATCTTTGAAGTATGCTATTGGTATTTTTATAGGAATTTCATTGAATTTATAGACTGCTTTGGGTAATATAGACACTTTAATGATGTTTATTCTTCCTATCCATTAACATGGTATATATGCTTCCACTTGTTTGTATCTTCCTGTCAGGTCTACCAAGTCACAGTTACTTACTCTAGATCTAACTTTCTGGGAAGTGGGGACAGTGAGGCAAGAAAAATTGGGGATCAGTATGCGTCATTTTTGAGAATATCATTTTCATAAGACTGAACATTACTTTTTTAGAGTTCAATGTTAACCATCTATGTATTACAAATAAAATAAAAAATAACATTTGAATTAAGCTCAAGCATCCAGTTAAAGCTTTTCAGTACTTAGAATTCAGGCCTGACTAGGCAGTGGCACTATGGATAGAGTGTTGGTTTAGGATGCTGAGGATCCAGGTTCAAAACTCTGAGGTCACCAACTTGACCATGGGCTCATCTGGCTTGAGCATGGGGTCTCTGGCTTGAGTGTGGGATCATAAACATGACCCTATGGCTGATAGTTTGAGCCCAATGGTCACGGGCTTAAAACTCAAGGTAGTTGGCTTGACTCCTATGTCTCTGGCTTGAGCAAGGGGTCACTGGCTCAGCTGGACCCCTCCCCCCAGTCAAGGCACATATGAAAAAGCAATCAATGAACAACTAAAATGCTCCAAAAAAGAACTGATGCTTCTCATCTCTCTCCCTTCCAGCCCATCTGTCCCTTCTCTCTCTCTCTCTCTCTCTCTCTCTCTCACTTAAAAAAATGAAATAAAAAAAGAATTTTGAAAACATTTTAAAAATTAATTTTTCTTTAGAATATATGTTAATGGAGGTTTTAAGATGGCAGCAGAGGAATCTGAATATACACTCACCTCCTCCAAAGACCAAACTGGAATTACAACTAAAATATAGAACAATCAACCTGAATAACCAACAGACTATCTGAACAAAAATTTTATAACCAAGAATTATCAGTCCTATTGAATCTGGTAGGAAGGATACAGTCAAGAACCCAAATACAGTGGTTGAGAATCTGAAGGGTTATCTCAGCTTCAAAGGTCCACCATAAGGAGCATAGGGTATCAAACTCACATGAGGCTTTTCAGCTTAGTGCACCTTAGCTGGAAAGAGGAGCCCACATAACACCTGATTGTGAAAATCAGTGGGGATTCTACCAGCAGGGAGAGATGGTAATCTGCTAGAAACCCAGGCACTGTCTTAAATGGCCAATGCACTAAACCTCATTTGCAGCTACTCACTGTGTGCTTTGGCAGAGAGAAGGCAGCTAGAGCAGAGTAGAGTCATGTGAGAAGACACTGGGTTGTGTGGCTCTGGGGATATAGCTGAAGAGATAGTCACTAGGGTCTCTGTGGTGAGTCATCTCCCACATCACCTATAGATGCCATCTTTCTTGGGTCAAGCAATCCCTTTTGCACAATATTAGCCTGGGATATACAATAGCCCCATCCTCTGTACACAATGTCACCTCACCATGTGGACCTCATAGATTGGGTGTAATGTGCCTGAGCCAAGAGTATAGAGATCTAAATGAACTAAGGGGGTGTCAGAGACTGAATTGTATGGTTTTTAGAGTTGTGGTCATTTCCTCCTTTCCATGAGCCTGACCAACACAATCTCCTGCCTCCCCACCCAATGGAAGATACACTGTCTTCATCCTCCTGACTTCTAGCAGCCTTATCCTGTCAAGTTCAGGCTCTCCAGGAGTTCTGAGAAGAATCTGGAACAGAGTTGTTTAGCTCTAGGCTGGGGGACCATTTTTCCCTTGTACATACAACTGTTGCAGAGCACTCCCTTCTCATGGTCAACTCTTAGTCTGTTTGGGCCTGATAAAGTCCGATGGCCTCACCCTGACCACTCCTAGAGACCTTGTTCTATCACAAAGGCCTGTAGGAACCCAGCAGGCAGAAGCTTGTCTTGGTGTGCCCTGAAACTTTTGCTTGTGTACTCAGACCCAGAACTAGCACTGAATTTGAATCTTTATCAATCTAGCAAATACCACTCACCCTTACCTGATGACTCATTGAGAACCTACCTCACATACCTTAGTACAACTGAGTCTCTTTCACTGACTAAGCTTACTAGGAATCTACCGACAGAGGCCAGTGGAAGGCAAATTTCAGGGTGTCTTCAGTAATTAGCTGAATAGCCTCCAGGCTTGGTACTGGAGAAAGCCAACCTTGGTAGGCTGCTTGGGCCCTCCCAGCATTACCTAGGCTCATTAGATGCAGTCACAAACTATGGATTGCTTTGTAGCTCCAAATAAGCTGCCTAGGACCAATTGAAAGCAGCATATGGTATTGACCTGCACCAGTGTTCCTCCCAAGAGGCCCCAGAAGAAGCAACATACCTATTGGCCGGATTAGACAACATCAGAGCAAGATCTAATTAGTTCATCAAGTGGCACATCCAATAGGAGATCAGCAGGCATCAGACACTGCTCAGGCTAATTCTGTTTTGTGTGGTCAGCATCTACATACCAGTTTGTATATGGTAGTCAGGTCATATACACACAGTCAACCAGTCTGTGAGTTGACTCCAGACATGAATGAGCCAATAGACATTAAGACTCAATGACAACAAAAGGACCTAACATAACCTACACAAGGGGCATTCCTAGAGCAGCAGCTCAGATGATCAGGAACACTGCACCACTGGGTCCCACAGATATCTATTATATAAAGTCAATCTACCAAGACTGGGAGAGTAAGCAGATTGACCAAATACACAGTAACAAACATAGACAGACAGCCAAAATGTGGAGACAAAGAAACATTCTCCAAATGAAAAAACTGGAGAAATTTCTAGGAAAAAAGCTAAATAAAATAGAGGCCAGAATTTTATTAGATATAGAGTTCAAAGTAATGGTTATAAGGATGCTTAAATAACTTAGCAAGAACTACATCATCATTAAAAAGGACATTGAAACCATAAAAAGAAGCAGTCACTAATGAAGAATACAATATCTGAAATAAAGAATGCACTAGAAGAAATCAAAAATAGGTTAGATGAAGCAGAGGATCACATCAGTGATTTGGAAGACAAGGAAGCATAAAACACAAAATCAAAGCAATAATAAAGAGATTATTAAAAAAGATACTTTAAGAAACCTTTGGGACAACATAGTGCACAACAATATCTGGATCATATGGGTATGAATATGAAAAGAGAGAGCAGAGGAGATTCAGAACTTATTTGGAAAAAAAAATGACTGGAAAATTTCCTAAACTTGTGAAGAAAAACAACACACAAATCCCGGAAGCACAAGATCATATATAAGATGAATCCAAAGAAGTCCACACCAAGAAATATTGCCACTAATATAACAAAAGTTAAAGACAAAAAGAATTTTAAGAACAAGAAAAGAAAGTTACCTGCAATGGACCTCCCATGAAACTGTCAGCTATTTTCTCAATAAAAACATTTCAGGCTAGAAGGGATTGGCACAATATATTCAGTAATAAAAATCAATGACCTAACACCAAGGTTACTCTATCCAACAAGGCTATTATTTAAAATTGAAGAGAAAATAAAGAACTTCCCAGGCAAGAAAAAGCTAACGGAGGAGTTTATTAACAACAAGCCAGTATCACAAGAAAAGTCAGTCATCTTTAAGAAGAAAAAAAAAAAAAGAAAAAAGAGAGAAACATAGTTATAAAGAATAAAATGGCAATAAATACTAACCTATTAATAATTACTTTAAATATAAATCAAAAGATATAGGGTAGGTTAATTGATAAACAAACAAATAAAGAAAAAACACCAACAAGATCCATATATATGCTTTCTATAAAAGACCCACCTCAGAATAAAAGACACACACAGACTGAAAGTAAAAGGATGAAAAAAGATATTTTATGCAAATAAAAATTTTAAAATAACTGAGTTAGCAATTCTAATATCAAGCAAATAGAATTTAAAACAAAGGTATAAAAAAACAAAGAAAGACATTACATATAATAAAGGATCAATCTAACAAGAGGATATAACCTTTGTAAACATTCATGCCTCCAACATAGAACTACCTAAATATATAACACAAATCTTGATGGAAATAAGGGAGAAGTTGATAAGAATATATTCACAATAGGGGATTTTAACTGTCCACTGACATGAAAGGATAGAATTTCTAACAAATAATCAATAAGGAAACAGCAGTCTTAAATTACACACTAGGTCACATGGATTTAATTGATATCTTCAGAGTATTTCACCCCAAAGCAGCAGAATATACATTTTTTTTCAAGTACACATGGAACATTTTCCAGGAAAGATGACTTATTCAGACACAAAACAAGTCTCAGTAAATTTAAGGACTTTGAAAGCATATTAAGCATCTTCTTTCACCACAGTGATATAAAACTAGGAATAAATTACAAGGAAAAAAACAACAACCCTGGGAAACACACAAACACATAGAGGTTATATGACATGTTACAAAACAATAAATGGATTAACAATGTGATCAAGTTCAAAATCAAAAGAGAGCTTGAAAAAAGTGAAAATAGGAACTCAAAAATATGGGATACAACAAAAGCAGTCCCAAGAGAGAAGTGCATTGTGTTATAAGTCTACTTCAAGCAACTAGAAAAATCTTAAATAACCTAACTTTACAAGCAACTAGAAAATAATAATAAACAAAACTCAAAGTGAACAGATAAAGAAAATAATAAAGGTCAGAGTGAAAATAAAATATAATTAAAAAACAAACAAACAAATAAATAAATGACAAACAAAATATCAATAAAACAAGAATTGTTTAAAAAGATAAACAGATATGAACTTTAACCAGATTCATCAAGAAAAAAAGAAAGAGGATATAACCCTTGTAAACATTCATGCCTCCAACATAGAACTACCTAAATATATAACACAAATCTTGATGGAAATAAGGGACAAGTTGATAAGAATATATTCACAGGAATAAGGCAGGGGTGTGCCCTTTCACCACTCTTATTTAACATAGTACTATAAGACTTAGCCAAAGCAATCAGACAAGAAGAAGAAATAAAAGTTATCCAAGTTGAAAAGGAAGAAGTAAAACTGTCATTATTTGCAGATGACAAAATACTGTATATAGAGAACCCTAAATATTCTACCAAAAACTACTAGAACTAATAAATGAATTTATCAAAATAGAATAATATAAAATTAACAGAAATTGGTTTTATATTTAAATACTAAAAATGATCTGTCAGATATAAAATCTTAGAAAATAATCCCATTTACCTTTGTTTCAAAAACAAAAACAAAAGCAACCTAAGAATGAATTTAAAGGAGAAAAGAAGATAAAATACCTGTACTCAGAAAATTAGAAGACAGTGAAGAATGATCCTTTATTATATGTAATGTCTTTCTTTGTTTTTTTATACCTTTGTTTTAAATTCTATTTGCTTGATATTAGAATTGCTATCCCAGATACATATAAATACAAGCATATACTCTGCTCATAGGTTGAAAAAAATTAGTAATGTTAAAGTATTCATGCTACCCAGAACAATCTATGCAATTTCTATCAAAATACCAATGGCATATTGCACAGAACTATAACAAATAATCCAAAATTTATGTAGAACTACAAAGACCCCAAAAGAGCCACAGCAATTTGAGGAAGAAGTACACAGTTGGAGAAGTCACACTACTTGATATCAAACTATACTACAAGGTTATAGCAATCTAAACTGCATGGAACTGGTATAAAAACAGAGTAATGAAAGAGAATAGAGTCCAAAAATCAACCCATATCTTTAGAGTCAATAAACATTTGACGAAGGCAAGAACATACAATGGGGTAAGAACAGTCTATTCAATAAATGGTGTAAAAAATTGGATAGGTACATGCAAAAAAATAAAAAAACTAGACCACCTTTTTGCACTGTATACAAAAATAAACTCTAAGTAAATTAAAGACAAATGTAAGACTCTAAACCACACCTTCTAGAAGAAAACAGGCAGTAAAACCTCTGATATGTATTTTAGTAATATTTTTTCTGCTATATCATCTTGAGCAAGGGATACATAAGAAAAAATAAACTTCCGAAGTTTCATTATTGGCATATACAAAAGCAGTATAGATGTTTGTATGTTGATTTTGTATCTTGCAATTTTACTGTATTGGTTTGTTTCGAATAGTTTTTGGTGGAGTCTTTGGAGTTTTTTATATACAGGATTATGTCATCTGCAAAAAGTAATACCCTTATTTTTTTCCTTTCTGATATGTATGCCTTTTATTTCTTTCTCTTGCCTTACTGCTCTGGCTAAAAATTCCAGAACTATATTGAATAAGAGTGGACAGAGTGGGAAAACTTGCCTTGTTCTTGATTTTAGAGAAAAAGTCTTCACTTTTTCACCATTTAGTATGATATTAGCTGATGGTATATCATATATGGCCTTTATTATGTTGAGGTATTTCCCTTCTAGTTTGATTTTACTGAGTATTTTAAACATAAAGGGACATTGTATCTTATCAAATACCTTTTCTGCATCTATTGATAAGATAATATGAATTTTTTTCTTCATTTCATTGATGTGGTATATTAACTTGATCAATTTCCATATATTGAACCATGTGTTTCTGGAAGGAATCCACTTGATTGTGACATATTATTTTTTTAATGCGTTATTGTATTTGATTTGCTAGTGTTTTGTTTAGTATTTTTGCATCTGTATTCATTAGAGATATTGGTCTGTAGTTTTCTTTTTTTCGTGTTGCCCTTGCCAGGCTTTGATATTAGTGTTATGTTGACCTCATAAAATGTACTAGGGAGTGGAACTAAAAAAAAAATTCTTTTTACAATTGCAACAACTACAAAAAATACTTAGGAATAAACTTAATAAAGGATGTGAAAGACCTATATACTGAAAACTACAAAACATTATTGAAAGAAATTGAAAAAGACACAATGAAATGGAAAAATATTCTAGGGTAATGGATTGGAAGAATCAACATAGTTAAAATGACTATATGATCTAAAGCAATATACAAATTTAATGGAATCCCTGTCAAAATCCCAATGTCATTTTTAAATAAATAGAACATAAATCACCACGTTTGTATAAAACCATAAAAAATCCTGAATAACCAAAGCAATCCTGAGGAAAAAGAATGAAGCCAGGGGTATCACACTACCTGACTTCAAATAGTACTATACAATGGGGAACAAAATTTTTGTTGCATCCACAAAAACAGTTGTTCTTACTTAATTTGAGTGTGCTGATCTCAAATATGACATTAGTTTTTCTCTGGAAGCTACAGTTTTTTTGCAATTCAAGATTTTAAGTTTTCATCTTATTGTAAAATTTTCAACATTTAATTTAACCTAAGTAGAATATCCTCTTGGGCATCATCTTTGTAAAAATATAATAATTTATATAATACAGTAAACATAATAATACACTAAAAGATATGACTGCATCAGAATTTGTCTATAATTTCAAAATAGAACATATTGAAACACTTATTTTAATCATAAAATTTGTGCAAAACATTTAAATTCTATTCAGGCAAAAATTTGCGTTAGTAGCTCTTGCATTTGTGTACTTGTTGAGGAAAATCTTGTTTGATGCTTCAGCAGTAGTCTGCTCATCACAAACAGCTCCAAGATTTTCGGGAAACTTATCAAGTCATGTTCAAGAAGTGAATCTTAACGTTCATGTAACATCCAATGTCGCGGAAAGTCAACAGCATCCTTTGAACCAGAAGTTCATGGTTTTCTGCTTTTTTGTTGCCAAGGAAGTTCTTTGTAACTGCCACAAAAGACTGCCATGCTGCTTTCTTCTCCTTATTTATCTTCCTAGCCAATTCTTGTCATGTATGAGGGTTCGAATTTGAGGTCCATTGAATATACCTGCTTTTATCTTCTCAAAAAGCAAGGCAGGAAAAGCAGAAATAATATGTTGAAAGCATTCACTTTCTCTATTCAAAGTCTGAACAAAGTGCTTCATTAAGCCAAGTTTGATGTGAAGTGGGGGAAAAATGATCCTGTCTTGATTAACTACAGGTTCGTTCACAATATTTTGCATCCCTACTTCCAGAGCTTCACGTTTAGGCCACTCCTTCTGTGTCCAGTGTTTCTCCCAAGCTCGGCTGTCCCACAAACACAGAAAGCAAGGATACTTCGTAAAACCTCTATGTTGTCCTAGCAGGAAATTTACCATTTTAAGATCCACACAAATGATTCAGTTATGCTCCTCATACTCCAGAAAGTTGAGGACAATTTTTATGTCATTATAATCTTCTCACAGATGAGTTGAATAACCACTTGAACCACTGAAAATAGGCAATATATGCACGTGTCACAAATGATGAAATATTATGCCTTTGACATTGAAGTATGTAACAGCCACATATATAACAGAAGGTGTCAGGACTATTCTTACATTTACGCCTACTCGAAGAAGCCATGATTCAATCCTAAAACAAAATAAGATGGTGTTTTTATCAGATAATAATTTTTTACATTTAAAAACAACTACAATTATGTAAAAGTGATGTTTGTAAAACATTAATTGCTTTATGGTTATGCTCAATCCAAGAGTTGTTGCCCTTTAACTCCAATTTAAAAACCAATGCATGCTATTAATGGTAACTAGAAGAAATTAAAATTACATAAAAACAAGAGCATGCATCAAATAACAGATTTCAGATTTGAAATCAGTGATACAGAAATATATAGAAACAGTTCTAAAACCTCATGCAACAGAAAATGAAAAAAAAAGTTCCCCAGTGAATCAAAACAGCATGGTATTGGAAAAAAAACAAAACAAAAAATACAAAGAAACAAATTTTAAAAAGCAGCCATACAGACTAATGGAACAGAATTGAAAGCCCAGAAATAGAACCATATATATATGACAAATCATCTTTAACAAAGTATCCAAAAACACACAGTGGAGAAAAGGAAGCCTCTTCAATAAATAGTGCTGGGAAAATTGGAAAACCACATGCAAAAGAATGAAACTTGAATATTGTTTGTCCCCCTGCACAAAAACTAATTCCAAATAGATCAAGGATCTAAATATAAGATTTGGAACAATAAATTACATAGAAGAAAATATAAATACTAAACTCAATGACCTTGGTCATAGAGAACAATTTATAAATTAACCCCAAAGGCAAGAGAAGTAAAGGCAAAAATAAATGAATGGGACTATATCTAACTAAAATGCTTCCGCACAGCAAAAGAAACTGACAACAAAACAAATGTACAGCCAACTAAAGGGAAATGCTATTTGCAAACAACACCTCTGATAAAGGATTAATATTCAAAATATATAAAGAACTCATAAAGCTCAGCAACAAACGAGCAATCAATCCAGTTAAAAAATGGAAAGAGTACCTGAACAGACACTTCTCACAAGAGGACATACAAATGGCCAACAGATATGTGCAAAGATGTTTATCTTCACTAGCTTTTTGAGAAATGCAAATCCAAACTACAGTGAGATACCACCTCACACCTCTTAGATTGGCTGTTATTAACAAGACAGGTAATAGCAAGTATTGGAAAAGCTGTCGAAAAAAGAACCCTCATTCATTGTTGGTGGGAGTGCAATATGCACCCTCATGTTCATTGCAGCATCTTTTTATTCACAATGGCCAAGACAGGAAACAACCAAAGTGTCCCTGGATAGAGGATTGGATAAAGATGTGGTACATGTATATTATGGAATACTATTCAGCCATAAAAAATGACATAGTGCCATTTACAACAACATGGATAGACCTTGATAACATTATAAACTCATTATACTGAGTGAAATAAGTCAATCAGAAAAAATAAAAACTGTATGATTTTACACATAGGTGGGATATAAAACTGAGACTAATGGACACAGATAAAGACGAAGTGGTTACCAGGAGGAGGGATTTGTAGGAGAGGGGTGGGGGAAGGATGTAAAGAGGAACAAATATAAGGTGACAGAAATAATCTGACTTTGGGTGATGGGTATACAACATAATCAACAATGCTATGGAAATGTTTACCTCTTATGAATCAATTTCACCCTGTTTAATTGTATTTTCTAAATAAAATTTAAAAAAGAAAAAATAAACTACATCAAACTATAAAAAGTATATGTGCAGCAAAGGAAATGAAAATACAACCCAATGAATGTGAGGACATATTCACCAATATATTTGATAAGAGGTTAATATCCAAAAATTATAAAAATTCATATAACTCAATTTCAAAAAATTCAATTCAATTAAAAAATGGGCAGATGACCTAATAGACACTTTTCCAAAGAAGACATACAGATGGCCAGTATATATACATATATATGAAGAGATGCTCAATGTCATTAATCATCAGAGAAAAGCAAATTAAAACCACAATGATATATCACCTCCCAATTGTCAGAATGGTTATCATGAATAGATCAACAAACAAAAAATATTAGCAAGGGATGTGGAGATTCCTTATACATTGTTGGTAGGAGTATAGTTTGGTGGAGCCACTACAGAAAACAATTGGGAGGTCCTAAAAAATGAAAAATGGAATTGTTTATGATTCATTAATTCCACATGTAGGCATAAATCTGAAGAAACCCAAAATACTAAATTGAAATAATAGAGCTCCCCAATCTTCATTGCAGTGTTATTTACAATAGCCAAAATACAGAAGCTACTGAGATTTCCATTAGAGGAGTGGATAAAATAATGGTGGCCCACACATAAAATAGAATATTACTCTGCCATAAGAAAAGCACAGTGAGGGGAGGGAGGTGTACGTGTGGGAAGAATAAAAAGGGACAAATATACAGTCACAGAAAATGATTTGACTTTGGGTGATGGGCACACAACACAATCAACAATTCAAATGCTATAGAAATGTTTACCTGAAACATACCTATGTACTCTTATTGATGAATGTCACCTCATTAAATTTAATTTTCTAAATAAAATAAAATGAACTAGAGTAACAGATGAAGTTATATGGATTCCAACTAATATTAGTTCTTCCTGGGTAACTAACCTGCAGGGCCTTGGAGCAAAGCTGACTATTCCTTTCCCTGCCTAGATCTCCCAGACCCCCATTCAATGTATATAACTATCTCACTTACATGCTTCTGCAGATATAGAGAACAACATTTACTACACAGCATACAAAGATCAGTTTTTCTGACGCACTGACGGACTGTGTCTAGTGCCTAGTACAGTGTGTGGGTCATGCTGGACACAGTAAAAATTTGTTAAAGGAAAATTATTGAGTGAATGACTACAATGTCTTATATTCTTAGGAGCATTTCTGAAATGATAGAGAGCTTTTTGTAGGGGCTTTATTATGAGGCTGAAATCTCCACAAAGGAAGCAAAACTCAAGAGTATCTCAAAGTATGTTTAGGAATTTTTAGGTAGTAAAATAGCAGGTAAAGAAATCCAATTAACTGAGTAAGGTTTGTCTAGCATCAAGAGGATATGTTTTGCCTTCCTTGGAGACATCTGAAAATGCAAATAAAAATGCAATGTATCATGCAGAAAGAAAAAGAAAGGAAGAAGAAAGAAAGAAAGAAAGAAAGAAAGAAAGAAAGAAAGAAAGAAGAAAAAAAGAAAGAAAGAAAGAAAGAAAGAGAGAAAGAAAGAGAGAGAAAGAGGGAGGAAGGAAGGAAGGGAGGAAAGGAAGAAAGGAAAGAAAAAGGAAAGGAAAGGAGGAAGGAAGGAAGGAAGGAAGGAAGGAAGGAAGGAAGGAAGGAAGGAAGGAAGGAAGGAAGGAGAAAGAAAGGTACAGTGAACCTGAGAATATTTTGTTAAGTGAAGCAGATCAGTCAGAGAAAGACAAATACCATCTTATGGTTTCACTTATCTGTGGATCTAAAAAACAATATAAAGAAACAAAAAAACCAGAAACGGAATCACAGATACAGAGAACAGACTGATGATTTCCAGAGGGTAGGATGGATGGGGGACTGGGTGAAAAAGTGAAGGGATTAAGAAGTACAGAGTGGTAGTGGCAAATCGTCACAGGATGTAAAATACAGCATAGAAAATATAATCAATAATATTGTGATAACTATGTATGGTGACAGGTGAGTACTGGAAATGTCAGGGAAGACACTTTGTAAAGTATATGATTGGCTAACCATTATGCTGTACATCTGAAACTAATACAGAATAATATTGAATATAAACTGTAACTGGAAAAAAAAAGCATGGAGTCATGAAAAGCAAAAGAAATTCAGTAATACAAAAATATAATAACATAGTCTTTCATTTTCTATTGTTATTTATAAATGTGGCAAAGCATTTTTTTTCAAAAATCTTTCAATGTTTGAATAAATTGTTAGGCACAATTAGTGAAGGACAATGCAATTAGACCTTGAAGGACATTTTTTTCTCTAATATTGTGTACTTTTTACTTAGATGATCACTTATCTATTGACAATGGGAATTAAAATAAGAAATATATATATATTTATAATAGCAGAACTACATATTCATATGAGTATAAATTAGATAAAAATAACAAGTACATCTTTTAACTAAATCTTTGTCTTGGAAAAAAAACGCCTAGAATCTATTTCCAGTCTGCTTTTCAGTTCTACAAATGGAGAAAAATAATGCCCTTGAAGAAGATAAGATTCACTGAAGGTTTTTTTTAACCTGAATCTTGAGAGAAGATACCAGAACTATAAGAATTACAACTTGTATTTCTACTTCACATCAGCAATATTTACATTAATGGTTGTAGCCATTGAAATGTCACCTCAGACAGATATTTAGCAGTATATTTTTTTCATAAATCTCTCTAGAACCTTGTCACACACAGAAGTTAAAATCAAACTTTTGGATACCTTAGACCAGTGAAATTTCCAGAAACAACTTTGAAAACAAACAAAATATTTTAGATTATTTTGTTTTGCTAAGAAAAGTCATTTAAAAATAACCCTACCAGTTAATATCATCAAAAATTTTTAACATATACAATTAATGAAAGACATAATGTCAGAATAAGTTATAGGTTTTCCCCAAAATAATAATTTCCAGCTTTATAGTAAAACGTAAATATATAATACTCACATGTTTTACTTGGAAGACAATGACATTATTGTTAACTAGCATGTTTATGTATTTATTTTGAATAACAAGTGATAGTGCTAGGTTCTGTTCTAAATGCTGAGAAGCAGCAGTAAACAGAATCAAGTCTCTACTTTCAAAAAGTTTACATTCCAGGGGGAAAAATAATAAACAAGTGGATAAGTAAATACATCAGCTGGTGATGTTACAGTGCAGGGGAAAAAAATAAATAAATTAGGCAGAGTAAATGGAATTAAGAGTGTCAGAATGGGACATGTTGTTAGTATTTTATATAGAAGGGCAAAAGAAAACTCTTGTAGTAGGATGAAATTTTGGTTGAAACCTAAAGGAAATCAGGGGATAGATCATGCCGCTATCTGGGAGAACGTTGTTTCTGAGAGAGGAGAAAGCAAGTGTAAAGGTCCTGAGGCAGACACATGCTTAGTGTGTTAGAAAAACAACACAGAGCCCTGTATTGCTGAAGCAAAGTGAGCTACAAAGAAATTGTGCACAAAACAATTAGAAAGTTCATGAGTTACCAAATTATGTAGAAATCGTTAAGTACTTTGACTTTAATTTTGAGAGGAATAGCACAATGGAGAATTTTGAACAGAGTAGTAAAATGATAGACCTTATCTTACCCCCCCCCCTCAATAAACTTCTTTTTTCTTCTTTTCCAAGTTAGAAGAGGGGAGATAGAGAGACAGACTCCCACATGTGCCCCCACTGGGATTTACCCAGCAATCCTTGTCTGGGGCCAATGCTCTGCCCATCTTGGGCCATGCATGGCAAGTGAGCTATTTTTAGCACCTGAGGTGGAGACTCCATGGAGGCTCCATGGTGCCATCCTCAGCCCTGGAGGCCTATGCGCTTGAACCAGTCAAGCCCTGGCTGCAGGAGGGGAAGGGGGGAGAGAGAGAAGGGGGGGAAAGAAAAGGGAAGGGGAGGGGTGGAGAAGCAGATGGTCACTTCTTCTGTGTTCCCTGACTGGGAATCACACCCAGGACATTCACACGCTGGGTTCATACTCTGCCATTGAGTCAACTGGCCTGCACCCTCACGCAATACACTTTTTAACTTAAAATAACTTTATTTCAAATACATCTCACTTGGTTTTTCCTTTTGTAAATCTCTTTTTACATGATACCTTTGTCAAAAATAAATAACCACATTCCAGACTTATTTGGATTTTACTAGTTTCTCTATTAATATTGTTTTAATAGTGTGTTTCATGACCCAATGCAAGGTACCATTACTTTGAGTTGGCTTAGCTCTCCAGTCTCCTCTAGTCTGTGACAGTTTCTCTGTCTTTCCTTATTTTTCATAATCTTGATTGTCTTGAGAAACAGTGGCCTGGTTATCCTGTACAGTGTCACCCATTCTAGGTTTGTTTGATGCTGTGATTAGACTGAAGTTAGGAGTTATGAAAAAGAATATCATAGAAGCGAAGTGCCCACCCTGTCATATCATATCAATCCGCATGCAACCTCACTGGTAATGTTACGGGAATGTGTTACAGGAATGTCACCTTCCTCCACTTAAAGTGCCTCTTTACCCTTTCCATACTCTATTTTTCTGAGGCATTATTTACATCTATTTTTTTTTAAGATTTTTATTTAATCGTTTTAGAGAGGAGAGAGAGAGAAAGAGGAGTGGGGGAGGAGCAGGATGCATCAACTCACACATGTACCTTGATCAGGCAAGCCCAGGGTTTCCAACCTGCGACTTCAGCATTCCAGTTCAACACTTGACCCCCTGTGCTACCACAGGTTAGACTATTAATATTTTAAAAGGATCATTTTTATTACTATTGTGAGAATGAGTAGATGCAAGGAGACAGCTGGGAGGCTGGTGCTACAGAGAGTAAGCTGCCTGCAGTGTGGTCGTTTGGAATGAACCCCACAGATATTAAAAGGAGGGGCCATGATTTCACTAGAGAATATCTTTGATGAAGCAGTAATACTTATTAATAGTGCTAAATCTCAACCCTTAGGTGCAAGTCTTTTAAAACACACGGGCAAAATCAGAACACTTCTGCATGCTGAAAGAAAATAATTATCTTGAGAGAAAACACTTGTGTGATTGAGCTGTGAACTGAACAAGACACTTTTTCATGGTGTAGCATTTTTATTTGAAGGCATTACTAATAGACAGACTACGAGAATTAAGACTTGGGTATTTCGCAAGCATTATCTTGAGAATGGAAGATGTAAGTTTATCACTTTAAGTAACACAGCTGTTGGTATTTGTTGCCAATAACATTTGAGCTTTCAAATAAATATTAGAGTTTTAAATTCTTTTCTCAAAAAATTGCCAATATAGCAATTAATATGATTTAAAAAACATTTGTAATAAAATTTGTTAACATTTGGAAGATCTTAGAGAACCAAGTTTTCCAAAAACTAATGAATGATGTTAAAAAGCATGTATGAGTAAAACATGGTTCTAAATGCAAGATGGGTCAATGTGGGTTATGATACAACAGTACACGGAATTATAAAACTAGACTGCTAGTTGTTACCATATACAAAAATTCACTCAAAATAGATCAGAGATCTAAATATTAAAACTTGAAATAATAAATTACCAAAAAACTCCCACAAAACCATAGGTACTAAACTCATGGACCTTAATGTTACAGAAGATTTTATTAATTTGACCCCAAATGCAAGAGAAATAAAAGCAATAAATTAAAAATGAAACGATATCAAACAAACCAGCTTCTACATAACAAAAGAAATCATCATAAAAAACAACAACAACCAAATGGGAGAAAATATTTGCCAACAATAGCTCTGATAAGGGGTTAATATCCAATAGATATATATATAAACTCACACAACTCAACAAGAAAATAAAAAACAGTCATAAAAAATGGGCAGAGAACCTAAACAGAAACTTCTCTCAAGAAGACATACAAACAACAAATAGATATATGAAAAGCTATATAGGGAAATGCAATTCAAAGCTACAATGAGATACTATCTCACACCTGTTGTAGACAAGTAATGACAAATGTTGGTGAGGTTTGTGGAGAAAAAAAGAACCCTCAGTTACTGCTGGTGGGAATGTACACTGGAACATCCACTATGGAAAACAGTATGGCAGTTCCTCAAAACATTCAGACTAGAGTTACTATATGACTCAGTATCTACCCCCCAAAATTGAAAAGTTATCATAAATATATGTGTATACCTATCTTCATTGTAGCATTATTCACAGGGTTCAATACATGGAAACAATGGAAGTGTTCTTTGATAGAGGATTGGATAAAGAAGATGTGGTACATATATACAATGGAAAACTCCTCAGCCATAAGGAATGAAGAAATGCTGCCATTTGCAACATTATGGATGAATCTTAGGAATATTACCGTATTTTTTGCTCCATAAGATGCAAGTTTTTCCCCCTAAAAGTGGAGGGGAAAATGCCCGTGCATCTTATGGAGGAAAAAATACAGTATTTTATTAAATATTTTAACACACCATTTGGTTCAGAATATTTTTTTTCTTATTTTCCTCCTTAAAACCCTAGGTATGTTTTATGGTCAGGTGCGTCTTATGGAGCGAAAAACACAGTATTTTAAGTAAAATTTGCCAGAAGAAAAAAAGTCAAGAACCATATGGTTTCACTTATATATGAGATATAAAACTGAAAACAAAGAACAAACAAGCAAACTGTCATAGACACACACAACAGTATGGTGTTTACTAGAGGGAAGGGGGTTGAGGGGTAGTAAACAATAAAGGGGTAAACATATGGTGATGAAAGGGGATTTGACTCTGTGTGGTGGGCACATGATACAATATGCAGATCATGTATTATAATATTGTACATTGAAATTCTATAGAATTTTATTAACCAATGTAACCTCAATAAATTTAATTAAAAATCTTTAGGCAAGAATAACATGCCTTCTGAATTTACAAAAAAAACAACAACAAAAAACAAAAAAAACCCAAACCAAACAAAAAACAATGACTGACTAATAAAATAAAAGAGGCAGGGAAATAAATACAAACATTCACTGCAGGAAATAGCCTGGAAAAAATATAGAAAAATTACATGTGTTTTTCAAAGAAAAAGAAAAGAATGATTAAGATAAAATGAAGTTATATTGGTGGCCTAATTCAGTATGGCTCATGTCCTTACAAAAAGAAAAAAGTTGAACAAATATACAAACAAAGGAATGTCCATGTGAGAATATAATAAGGTGGCCATCTGCAAGCTAAGGAGAGAGAAGCCTCAGAGAAAACCAATCCTGCCAACACCTTGATCTCAGACTACCAGTCCTGTAGGACTAGGAATAAATCCCTGTATTTTATGCCATCACATCCTTGGTACTGTGTAATGGCAGCTTGAGTGACTAAGAAATTTACAAAGGACAACTACCTTCCTGAAATCAAACCAAACTATCTTATATAAAACTAAATTGTTACAATAGTGCATTAAAACAAACAAACAAACAAACAAACAAAACATTCATCCAATGTCTCCTCAATTATCACAGGGTTTGAATCATAATGTTTGCAATTAGGAACCGAGAAGTATAAAAGGAGCCCATTTCTACCTGGTCTCATCACCTCTCTATCCAGATTACTACTCTGATGATAGAATCCCCAAACGTGGCTTCCACAGTAACCACACAGACAGACGTTAAAGGGGATGTAGAAGAAAGCCATGAGGAGTTTCAGTGTCTTTACACTTCCTTCTTCCTAGATTTCTCCAGAGTCACATTGTTTTTGTCCTTAAACTTACCATCATATTGTTGAAATTGTCAAATATGTACAAGTAAAGAGATTAAATAAAGAAAAATTGTTACTATGTGATTAGACGCGATTTAAGGGATTAGCCTGATAATTTGAATTGTAGAAGGATTTGAGTTCAGTTTGTTTTGTTTTATGTTCACTGTTATTTCAGTACAAGAAGGTACTGATAAATGAGGAAGGGAACATTTTAAATTAATTTAAAATTTTGTCTTTTATTTACATATTAGCATTTTAACATTTCCATAATTTTTAACGATTAAAAATTTGAGAGAAAAGTTTAAGATGAAAAAACAAAACACCTTATTTGATATCTTCTCTGCAATGAAGTAAGATTACAACTTTGTTCTACAAACCATCTAACCTGACAGCAGAACTTCTGTGTGGTTAAATATGTTGGTTCTTGTCCTTTTTTTTTTTTTAATCAAATGAGAGGCAGGAAGTTGGAAGGACAGACTTCTGCATGTGCCCCAACTGGGATCCACTGGGAAACCCCCCTTTTGGGGCTGATGTTCTGCCCATCTGGGACTGCTGCTCCATTGCTGAGCAACCGAGCCATTTTAGTGCCTGAGGTGAGGCCATGGAGCCGCCCTCAGCACCTGGGGCCAACTTGCTCATTAGAGCCATGGCTGCAGGAGGTGAAGTGAGAGAGAGAGAGAGCGAAAGAGAGAGAGGAGGAGTGGAGAAGCAAATGGTCACTTCTTCTGTGTGCCCTGACCAGGAATCAAACCCAGGACTTTCACACACCAGGCAACGCTCTACTGCTGAGCCTACCGGCCAGGGCCAATGTTAGTTTTCATATAGTTTGAATTTCTTTTTTTTCTCTTAGAAAAATAATAACTAACCAAATTTAGCGAAATTCAACCTCTTTCTTTCCCAAACAGTTTGCAAGTGTTTTAAAAAATATCTGCTTTTGGAGAACTGGAAATGAATACCTTGGCACCATCTCTTACATTCTTAAGTATTCTGGTATTCTCTGAGCAATTATACAGTGAGTTTATTAACAGTACCCTCAATTCCAAATTTCTCTTACCTGTTCCAAAGTCTGAAGAATAAGTGTGCTTCTATTGATTGGGTTTGTGAAATCACCTTGTGAGAGTTGTCTTTAGAAAGTTTTATGTGACATTCAACACCCAGCAGAGTAGTTATTTAGGTGCTTAAATTTACAATAGTTATAATTACTTTCTCTTGTGTTACCCAATAATTAGAGCATGCCTATTTCCATTTTTACTAGCAGCAAAAGATTCCATTTTTATTGTGGCTTCCCACAGTTAAGAGCCAGAAGAACTTCTTATCCATTAGAACTGCTCATTATGTTGAAAACCCAGCCTCAGTTCCTTCCCTTTATTTCCCATTGTTCTATTTCTCACTTGTTTCTTAATTTTGTTCACTTGCTGGCATCAGTATTCATCTTTTCATCTGTGAGGCTGCCTCAAAACAGATCGCCATGCGTTCCGAAGGAACAAACTTCCTTTAACTTTCTTAGCTAAGCCAATTGCACTTATGTTCATATTTGCTGTTGAGCAAGTTACACAACACTGTAGAAAATAATTATTTAGGGGTATTTCAACCTTTGATGGTTATTCTTCTAAAAGTAAAAATCTTGAGGCTGTTGAAGGAGAGTTGTTTTTTCTTCTTTTATCTTCTTGTCTGGTTTCATTATTTGTCTACCCTCATAGAGTTATTGAAGCAGAATTATTTTTTATGTTTATTTGTCCCAAATGGAATAAAGACATTCTGTATATCTGCATTCAACTTTGCTCCTATGTACATTTTTATTTTAATCAAAAGCTTTCTTGGAGTGAGTGAAGGCCACCTATGGAGCTAGTTTATATCTTTAAAAGCTTTGTTTATCACCAAGAGTGATAGTCTATGCTAGAGGATTCATTTTGATTCAAAGACATATTATTGTCTTGATTGGGCTTACACATCAAAGGGAAGAATTAAAGGGTGTTGGAAAACTTTCCACCTGGCACGCAGGTGGCTGAAAGTATGTGCTATCCTTTCTTGGGTCCTTTTGTCACCTTTCTTAGCTTTCTTGTTTTGAAACATGATAATAGTAGTATTTGAGTTTTCTGGGGATTTTTGTTCTATATTGCATGCTGTGAAAGGATTTTTCTAGGTTCTGCTTCTGGGCTCCCTCTGATCTTGTGATGTTAAACACACTGCTGTCTTCCCTTAGCATTACTCTCATCATTTTCTTCTCCACTTGTTCCACTTCTGTCCTGTGTATGTGGGAGGGGATGTATAGAAGATGTGAGAGGAAATTCAGTAGAATGGCAGAGTAGGGGTATGTCAGGAAATCACACTGCTGAAAAAAGGGCCTCCACAACTTCTAAAAGAAGAAAAGGATAGGTTGTACTGCTCTTTGCATTTTTTTCCAACATAACCACAAAAGTTAACTTTTCTTCCGATGAAGTCTTTACAAAGAAATATTGTCACTTACTTATCTTTGAATTTTGATATCATCTAGTTCCTAGAGTTGTGTCCCAAATTTATGAAAACTCACGGTTTATTTTCTAAACAGTAGAGAATGATTTATGCGATGCAAATTCCATATTTTCTAGTAAGACTAGTGTCATTTTGACCTTGGAAGAACTGTGCAAACTGTAATGAAAATAAATACTTCAATAAAGGATGACATCATGTCTTAATTCATTTTGCATTGTGTGTGTTTAAGGAAATACTAGAACTTCCTTCTGATGGTTTTAATACCTTGGGAAATAGGCTGTCTTTTTTTTCTGTCTTGCCCCAGGGTCATGTTTGGAAATTCCACTCAGTATTAGAACCAGATTTAGTTCAGTCAATAACAACATAGAAAAACAATGTTGGGATATTTTAGGACTAAATACTGCTTTTTAAATACTTTTCTTATGCCAGCCATTTAGGTGAAACATATACACACAGATAAATGCAAAGGGAAACAAAATGTTGACAAACTTCTTGATGAATCATTTAATATGAATCACTTTTTGTTATTTGGGCCACAGTTTAATATTTCTTTGATATTATTCCCTAAAATGATTGGCTGGGATTATAAAATTAAAACAACCTGCATGTGCTAGCATAGTTTTGAGTATTCTAGACATTAGAACTAAATTTAATACTAACCATGATAAGCTTGGTAAAAAAAAATCAGACTTTGAGAGTATTTCATTTTCAAAATCATCAAAAGTATTTTACATTCATTAAATAACTTGGCATCATTTCTGGCACAAAGTAGGGGATAGATATAATTTTATTGAATTTAATACATAAAAGATTACTTCAAGCCAATAAATATGTAACAATTCTTCTTTTCAGAAATGTTCATTCTTGATAAACACTGCTTAAAAATAAACTTGTACAAGACAACTAAGAATATTGGAAAATAAACAGTGAGAAAACCATAAATTGACAAAATTAACTGCTCTCTCAGCTCCCTAGAGAAACATAAATGCATTTGCTAAAATCTCAACTTCTGGCACCTGGTGCTTTAATGCACACATTCTGGAAAATTAGTACTTTAAAACTTCAGAGGGCAATTCGTAATTGCTCTTATTAACATATTCCAATGCTGGCACTCTCCATATAAAGGAAACCTTTTGCTATAACTAACACTTTGTTTTATTCTTTCTGTCTTTTATATTTCTACTTCTTTATCTCTGACATATTATAATTAGTTCAAAGAAGACCCTTATTTAGTTTCATTCATTCATTCATTCATTCATTCCGCCATTCAGTTTCTTTTATCCACATCCCCCATTTTTATCTGAACCAGTCAATCATCTTAATATATATGTGTGTGTGAATGTATCTCATTGAGATTTATTATAGTTTTTAATTCTAGTAAATGATATTGCATATTGAATTATTTGTTTTTTGTCCATCAGATCAAGTTTTTAGAATCCATCATGCTGCTTTATATATATCATTCATTGCTCTTGCACGCAGTTCCTGCTGTTACACTAATTATTGGTTATACAATAATGGGTAAATTACTTAAACTAAGACAATTTCTTCATCTATAAAATCAGGATGATATTTTCACCTCATAAAATTGTGCAAAAATTAAATTAACACCAGCATAACAGGTATCCTACACTTAGGAGATTCTCAGTGACTAGGAACGCTTAATATGCATCAAGTAGTTCCCTATGGCTTGGCAGAGTAAAGGAAAGGATGGAGCGAGAACATGAAGTAACACATATAATGAAACAGGACAGTTGGAAGCACCAGGTCATAAAAGGCTTTTCTATACATAGCAGGAAATTTGTACTTTAAATTTTAGCCTAGAATTTTCATTAAAAGCTGAGATCAAGAATTCATATTTACAAGCCCGGCCCAGAGAGATTTTGCTTACCCATATGATTTACATAGGTTTTTCTAATGCAATAGAGTTGATTTGATGTTTCTACTATGTGTCATGTTGACTTCTGCCCTTGAAATTAGTGGTAGGATCCTGATCAGTCGGTGGTGCAGTGAATAGAGCATCAGACTGGGATGCAGAGAACCCAGGTTCAAAATCCCAAGGTTGCCAGCTTGATTGTGGGCTCTTCTGGTCTGCTGTAGTCCCCCGGGTCAAAGCAGATATGAGAAAGCAATCAATGAACAACTAAGGTGCTGCAAAGAAGAATTGATGCTTCTTATCTCTCTCCCTTCCTGTCTGTCCCTAGCTATCCCTCTCTCTGTCTCTGTCAGACACACACACACACACACACACACACACACACACACAATGAAATTAGTGGTAGGAAAGAGATAGCATTCCTAGATCTGAGTTTTAAAATCTTAAAACAGAATAGAAAAGCACTTAAAACACTGTGTTCTGTGTTTAAAACAGGGTGAACAGGCCTTTGACGTGAGTGTGGCCTCACTTTTTTGAGCCTAAGCCAAGGCCATTACTCTCCTTTCTTGGTTTTGTCCATTGCTAAAGAAGAAAAACAATGATCATCTTATCTAGCTTATTACTTTCATTCTCTGAGGAAAAATGACTATTAGTCTAGTAGGTCCTCAGCCTTCTTCAACAAACAAACAAACAAACAAACAAACAAACAAAATAAAACCTCAGCATCTACTTTTCCAACAAGGTATTCAGAGGGTCATGCCTATTCAGGCATAATAAAATTTGAAAACTTTTTGGCAATGGGGAACCTTCAAAAGGCACATATATTTTAAAAGTATGATGTCCAATATTGTAGCCACCAGCAGCTATTTAAATTTAACATAATTAGAATTTAACACAATTAAACATTTATTTATTCCATTGCATTAACCATGCTTTACCTGCTCAATAGTCACATGTGTCTAGTGGCTACTATATTGGACATTCCAGACATTGGACTTTCCAATCAATGCAGAAAGCATTATTGAGAACAATGTTGGAGAGAGCCCATTCTAGTGGCAAGCATAAAGGGTGCATTAGAAGAGAACCAGACTAAGATCCAGTTAGAAGAACATGTTAGAAATCCTGACAGCAATGAGTCAGCAATGGTACAGAAAATGTAAAGAGAGAAGATGGGATGACAATGACATTTTTTTTCCTGTAACTAATCTATGGAAACATATTTATAAGCATATTTTTTCCTGAAATTGTTTCTTTAAAAAAATGAATAAAACTTTATACTGTCCCTGGGACTTCTTAAAAGCTCTGAATAGGTATTGCCATATTGGTTTATAGAAAGGTTGTATTCACTTGATCTCCTGCCAACTCCCCATTGACAATGAATGCCATCACTGAAAACAACTTTTCCAATTTGATTATGGTAACACAAAATTTCATTTTTAAAAACTTTAATTTTTCCTGCAGTATTTTTCAAATTATTATATATTTGGTAATATAATCAAAACAACTGTTTTTTCTAACAATATTTGTGCATTTAATAATCCTTTTACAGATGCTAAATTACACACTGTAGACCTTTAAAGTATTCTGCATGTGAATGAAAATAGTGTTTATGAGAGTATTATATAGGATCAAGTAGGATGGATGAGCTAACTCTTGGAAACTATTATAGAAATACAGGGATAAGATGTATTTTGGTCCAGGTGATAGATATAGAAAAGAGAAGCAATAATTTTATACAGGAGATATTTTGAAGGAATCACTAATATCTTTCAAAGATTGCCTACATATATGGAATAAAAAACTATGAATGAGAGAGGTTTCTGATTTTAACCCAGGATGACTGGCAGACTTGTGGACTCATGTTTAAGACAATTAAATTAGGTAGTGACATGAAATATTTTGTAAATACTGATTTGAATAAATGGACATATGACCAAGTGGAAACTGGTAGGTGTTTGGAGGTAAGGCATTAGAGCTCAGTGTAGAGAAAAGGACCAGCAATACAGCTTTGGATTCAGAGGAGAAAGAAAGCACCTGAACTAAGAAAATGGATAAGAAAATAGAAAAACTCTCTTTAGGAAATGTTTAGAGAGAAAAGAGGAAAATCTCCAGGTTTAGGCAACTCCCTTACCCCTTTCTCTCTTCCTAAGTCCACCATGTTTTATGTGCACTTAGATATGAGTCACAACTCTTACATCTTCATCAACGTTATATTGCTTTTTTTTTCTATACTGCCTTAGCCTCCTAATAGGTTACCCTGCCCCTCTCCCAGTCTATTTTCAACATAGAATCTAACTCCTCTGTGCTAATGATGTCATTTCTCTGCGTGAAACCCCGAATAAAAGGCAATATTCTTTTCCAAGATGGCATCCAGTCTCAACTTCGATTACATAGTCTACTCACACCACTAGCTTTCTGATTTTTCTGGTTGCCTACAAGTCCCCCACCCAGCTTTGCTGTTTCAGCCACACTCAAGTTCTCGCTCTGCCTTCACATGCCGTGCACACTCCCGTCTCAGGACTTTGGCTCTAGCTGCTCCTTCTGCCTGGAACACCTCTTCCCAACTTACCACTTGTCTAGTGCTTTCAGATTCTCAAGTCTGTGCTTAAATTTCAATGACTCTTAGCCTGACTATTTTGTCTATATATTCCTCAAGTAGAACCAAATCCTCAAACCTTTATTCTGTTTTTGTTTATCCATTGCATGTCCTCTTCTAACATACCATCTAATTTACTATTTTTATTCTCTGTTTTTCTCTTCCTCCAGATTATAAGCCCTGCCAAGGCATCTGAAGCACAAACTTTGGCACATGATGTATGTTTAGTAAGTATTTGTTGAATTATTTATTTCCTCTAAACCGAGTAACTTCAGTTTTTTCTCTCTCTAATTTTCTTGTTAAGCAACTTTGCCATTTTAACTGTAGCTCAGAACCATGCTCTTAGCTCTATATTTAACTTTATTTTTTTTCTGAAAGTAGCCTAATTGGAGCAAATGACTCGATGCTATATTTTTTATCATTTTGTATTTGCATTTTATATAATCCTCTGGCCCGCTTGTCTGAATGACATGTGTCAGGGAAATGGTGCTTACCAGCCGCTCACACCTGTCTTGCTGATGTTTGATAGCTTGGCTTATTTTGTCTGGTTCACTTCATAATTCCTTGGGAAATTTGGCAGAGCCTTTTCCACTGGTGTAAAAGCATTTTCTATGGGCTTGCTGATGGTGTGACTATTTCCCTCTGGTATTATAGCTTTCCAGTGGCTTAAAGTAAAATACTGAATTATACCTATACCTGGCAGTCTTTATTGCTGCACTTCATCAACTCAGTCCTACTAAATCACTAATTTATTTTACTTACATGCCTACACAGGCATGGTGAAAAGAATCTGCAAAAATGCCACCAAATAAAGTGCCTTCTTTATTGCACCACTGGCATTTGTATAGAGCAGAATACTTCACTTGCAAATTCGCTTAATTTTTTTCTATAAAACATCTCCCTCCAATTGAAACTGGCAACAAAATCACTTTTATCATTTTGAAAAGTATTAGAGAAAGACCTTGCATTGTCATCATCTGCCTCAGGTATGCTCCTACAATCAGTGGGTGAAGAAAGGCTTGAGACCATGCCCATGGCTCCTCTTGTCAGATACAGGGCGTTGTCTTCTCGTCTTTCTAGAAATTCAGTATGTCAGTTTTCCCTGATTCTTGCTACACTCATCCTCCTGAAAGTATCATATTGCATGATGCTGAATTTTGAACTTTAGAATTAAAGGAAAATTAGAGATTATTTCATTCTTGCATCATTTGAAATAAACTGGATCACAAGGCAATGGACTCCGTACTAATGCTTTTTCTATACTATATCACCGTGCGTGTGTGTGTGCATGTGTGTGTGTGTGTGTGTGTGTGTACACAGAATGTTTACAAACATGTATATATGTGGTGATATAGTATAATATACATACTTAAAGACCTACAGTACAGGGAAAATCTGGTTCAGAATCATTGCTTCCAGGTGGATAAAATATTATGTTCTTCAGCTTACAGAAAAGACAACTGAGATCGGGAGACTTTATGAAACACTCCCAATATTGTAGTTAAATTATTGCTGGAATTTATGCTGTTCAATTCTTCAAGCTCCAATTTATGACATAAACAAAACTACAGGGGGTCCTCGGATTATGACACAGTTTCGCTCCTACAACAGTGATGTAACCCAAGTTTTGGTGTAAGTCAAAACACACCCTAACCTAAGTCACTTACCTATCCTAACACAGTTGTAAAATCATAATCTAGAACATAAAAACACAACTAAGCCACAGAAAAAGAACATGAGTAGACTGTACTGTACACTGTACTGTAGTAACAGGAAAAATGACAAAACGTAAGTGTAAAAAATTTCCTTACCTTTATTCCTGTGGTTGGCTTGCACACTGGAAGGTGCATTGCAAGGTGGGAGAGAGTGACCTGTTGGGAGGAGGAAGCTGGAGAGGCAGGAGAACCTGCAGAAGGTGCTGGAGATACTGGTTCAGGTGAATCATGATTGTCTAAGGAAGAGGCAGGAGATGCTGGAGATGATTCTACCTGTACTACAAGTGTTTCATCTCTAGAATCATCTGAGAGGGTGCAGGATCTGTTGCAGGCCTCTCCACCTTCTTAAAGAATTGTTCCAGGATAGTGTGGAAGTACTATGTACTCTGTAAGTACAATGCTAACAGCGTAAGCCAAAACACTCACGTCTCAATTTTTTTTATTTTTATGGGAGTGAGCATTGTAAACTTGAAATGGCAAATGTCAAGACTGTCGTGACCCACGGACCCCTGTACTTAACATTAAAAATAATTGCAACTCATAGTAATTAATCTTATACTCAAATTAATTATTTCATTTATGAGTATTTACAGAATTTTTGGCACTGGTGATAGCCTGAAGTTCTATTTTATATTTTGGAGGAATACCTACTCTTCAAAGTATAGGCACTATAATTTTTGTTTTTTTATAAAATATTTATTAATGCTAATGCCAATAAAACAATACCAGAGTGATTATGCTATTTAGTTAGTAATGCCCGAAAAGATGTAGTTTGTATATCAGTACACTATAAATCAAAGTATTAATTCACCAGTTGTGTGTAACAAATCAGGAATCAGTGTATGAAGCAATCATATTTAATCTGTTGTCAAATCTTGTAGAACAATTTCTACAGTGTGTCTCACATATATTCCCTATTCCCTTCATTGTATTACTACTGTTGCCACCTGAGTGAGGTCTTTCTTACCTGTTATTTAGAGAACTGCATTAGTAACTGGCCACTTTGCTGTCATTCTGCCTATATCCAAACTGTCCTATAAAGCTGCCACACCAGCCTTCTCTAAATATGGCTTTGCTTCTCCATGGGCTCCTAAGTGAAATTTAGACTCTCGGCCTGCCCTTGGACACCGGCATGTGTACACATACACAGTGGTCACCAACACACACATATACACACAGACATTCTCAACTTTAATGCACTTTAGAATCTTTCATAGAACCTCACACATACTGACTCTGAGTGACTGATGAGGAGTGTGGTTTGGGCACTAGAAGTCCATAAACCTTGCCAGGTGATTCTAACATGTACTCAGGGTTGAGAACCACCTACAAAAAACATATTAAAAGAAGCAATTTGTTGTAAGAGGGGAGTAATATGTCATAAAAGTTAGTAGACTAGTACTCACTACTGGATTTTTCCCTGAAGATCTCCAATACATCAAGTGCAATTTCACTAAACCTTATTTCCTCATTTGTAAATGCAACATTAAGAAACAGGGCGAGGTTAATATGTTTAACTAATATTCACAAAGCACTAATCTGCACTCAGCTCTGTAGTTGAAGCTGAAATATTTGCATTGAACAAGAAAAACAAAGTCTTTGCTCTAATCAACTTTACAAAGCATAAGAGACAATAAGTTAAATAAAATAATTACAAATTATCATAAAATTATGAAAGCAATAATTGATGATATTATGATTAAAGACTTGGTGTAGGGATGGGCACTATAGGAAAGAGAAGAGTCAGGCATTGTAAGTCTCATATTTTAGATGATCTTCATCTCAATTTTGCAAAAATCAACAAGTAAACCACGCCAACAGGAGGAAAGCATAGATCCCTTTGGGCTTTGTAATGAATGCACGAGCTCATAGACTGTCAATTCTTATTTGGCAGCATTCACCAAGAGATTCTGCTTCATTGCTTTCTCCACTTCATATACCAAAGTTTTGATGAAATAGTAGACTTTTGGACTCTTTGAAAGTAACAAAATGATTGATTCAGGATGATTAAACTCAAAATAAACAATTGTCTGTACTACACAAAGAGGTTCTAGTAAAAAATATCTACTCTTTACTGGAGATTGAGGAAAACTGAGTCCATTATTCCTGGAGCACAGCCTCTGAATAAACAATGTTTCTCAACCTTATAAATTATCCGGACATTGCTAATCTTTGCTTATTTTCCCACTCTGACAGTACTAAGATGCCACTTTCTTCTGCAGGGGCTCATCTCCTATGGTGGGAACTCTCAGAATCCCACTCAATTCTGAGAGCAGCAACACCTGGGACAATTCCTAGTGTTAGGGTACCCCGAGAGTCTCACAGAGCACTTTATAAGCTACTCATAAATTAGAAACTCTGGATCCTTGTTAATAGGTCTAAATGGAACAAGACACGAAGTGTGAGCCCAGATTCTAAGCCAAGCAAGTCTGCTACCATAAGTTTGTTACCATCTGGAAGAATACCACAAACCAGGGAAGAACAAGCAGGTTATTGAGGCTGAAAGTGGATAGGCATCTGAAAGTCTAAGAAAATGCTTAGGCAGTGAACACCCACTTTTTAACCAAAGTGGTTCAATTTTGCTGTAGTTCTCCCATTTACTATAATTCTCAACTTTTTTTGGATACTATTATTTAAGAGATTTGATTTCTCCAATGCTTTTGAAAAATTATCTCAGGGAAATTTTTTCTGTCCTTATAAATGCTTACCCTATATCTTCAATCACAATAACAGTAATTATAATAACAATCACCATGATAAAATAATAGCATTTATAGAAGGACTTGTCATCTGTGTGGCACTGTACTAAAATCTTAACCCTTGGGCTTGTGCTCTGCATCTCTCCAATCTGAAGCCTAAGCCTAAACTATGACTTTAAAAAAAAGTTTCGATAGCTAGTGGCCGAAAAAGAATATCTAGAGAGAGTAGGTTCATTCTCCGATGTATGGTCTCTGTATGTTTTTGAAAGGCTAATAGCGTTTTGCTCTCAGGGTTTTGCTTCAAGAATTTCATGTAGACACAGAATGCCACATGCCTTGTGAGGGACACAGTCTCAGTGTTTTAAAACATTTTGGGCAAGAAAACAGCAAGCCTAGGCTGATTGGTTCTGCTTCGTGACGTCAGAGAGCAAGGCCAGGGACTGGCATCGAGGAGCTAAAGCAGCAGAGTACTAGGGTCTGCAAAATCAGGAGAGAATAGTGCTTCACGGTCATTGCCCTGAGAGTCCCACAGAGCATGGCAGCCTTCTGGCTTAGATATCAGTCCCCCAAGAGTTATTGTCTTCTCATGGATCATGAGAAGATCTGACCCCCTGGGGCATCTAGCACCAGCTCCTAGATCCTCTGATCTCTGCCACCTTTCTGCACGGACTGAGAAGAGCCTAGTCACAGGGTCCTGACACCTGTTTGCTTTTCTGATCCGGCATGTGGATGTCTTTTCAAGTTCACAAGCTTCATTGTTTAAAATATACAAAGATTATGTATTATAACTCCACAGGAGTTCAGACTTTAGGGAAAGGTAGAAATGCAAAACAGCAGTACTGTTACAAAGACGTTAGATACATTAACTCATCTAGTCTTCTTAACAGGCTGATGAAGTAGGTTCTATTATCCCTTCGGTTTTACAAATGCAGAAACTGAGGCATAGAGAGATGAAAGCAAAGCCCCCCTCCCGCCCAGGTCACAGAGTCTCTTGTCTCTTGGGGCATAAGCAGGACTTGATTTAGAAAATCTGACTCTACAAACTGTCCTTGTAACCACTATATTCTACAGAGTGTTGTATTTAAATATAACTTATAAATTTCATCCATGTGTGTTTTTTATGTAGTATTTCATAAGGTGGACGAGGTGAGGTCTTCCACAGTCTGCCACTTGGACACAAGATTAATGTGTAGAAACATCATCAGGTCAACTATCCTGCTGTTTATGAGTTAACCTTGCTTGTTCTCTAGTCACATTGTGTTGGGAACTGAAATGCTTTTCATCTGATGTTTCTTCATTTACTCAAGGCAACGCCGGCTGTGCCCCAAGTGCCTTACTTTCTGACTATAATCTAACAAACACTGCTATAAGCTTGTATTTATTTTATTCAGAAAATTGAATGCAGTTATGTAGCCTGGGAGGTACAAACATACAAAAGGATCTAGGTGATGTTTAGCAGTGTAATTTAAAGAAAATACTCAAAAACATTTAGCAAGAAATATGCCAGGTTATTTAGAAAGCATATGCCTATAAGGCCTTTTGCTCTGTTATTTCCATGAAAAAAAAATTATCTTGGACACAAAGGGTATCATTGTTAGTTAAATGCCTGAGTAAAAGAATTATGAAATGGTTTATTTCAATGTGTCTCATCCTAGCAAAGGCTGGCTACTCTTAATATTAAACAACTTATCATTTTGTAAGGAATAGCAAGGGAGCAGTTAGCACATGTAAGTAAAGAAACACTATCACACACAGGGCTGACACAGTGGCATGGAGCTCTAGTCTATAGAGTAGACATTGAATCGGTTAATGTGCACCTACATAAATAATTTGCCTTAAACTTATCTATCTATCCTTATTTCAGTGAAGAAACTTTATATATGTTTATTACACCCATTAGTTTCACTTTGCAATCTATCTCATTTCTGATTGTAAATATCACATTTAAAGGGGTTCCGAAATGACCCCTTTAAGATGCCACTTTTCTATGCCCCTTTCATAGGAAACTGATATCCTTCTACTTAAATCTGATGAAATCTCTCTCCACTGGGATTGTGTCACATGATAATTGGAAATTTTTCATCAAGGAAAAGCTGAGTTGGTGTAAATGAGAAACTCAGATTTATGAAGTACTGAAGCCATTCCATAAAACTATTGTTAAGCAGTGTTCATGCTTTTGTCCAACTGGTTTTACTTTCACTGAAACATTTGTTCATAAGTAAATAATGAACTTAAGATATTTAAGTCAAAAAGTGAGAAACACACCAACAAATTCAAACTAAACTAAGCAGGTAGGAAGGATTACTAAGGTAAAAGTATGCATGTTTTTGAAAACAGGAAGTTTCTCCAGTAAATCCAAGCACTCATTCATTGAAAAATCAATAATATAAACAAATCATCAATGTAGTTTTCTCAAAAAATTAAACACACGTGCGCGCATGCACGTGCGCGCGCGCACACACACACACAAACACACACAGAATGATGCAGTGACCTTCTGTAATTTACTTCTCTAACATCTTTCCTGCCATTAGCCCTGATACTTACTTAATGAGAGACAAAATCTAGTACTTGGATATGGTATGGCCACAAGGCTGACACTGGTCCCAAGAGAATGACTCTGCATATTTGCTAAAGAAAAAATTCCTGCTTTTTAAGGCTTTATTTGCAATGGAAACATTGGTTCTTGGGAGATAGTGGCTACCTTCTTGTGACATAAGGAAGAACCTATTTGACACTGTAGTCAGAGAAGAGGCAGTGAATATAAAAGAGGGAATTTTTTTTCTGAAATATTTTGAGCCTTTGTATTTATTTAGTAATGCCTACAGTGAGACCTAAATGTTTTTTTCAATTTAAATCAATGAAATGCCACTTTGGCTTATACTGATTTGAGGTTAGTATTCTGTCACTTGAAGCAAAAATCATTCTACCCTGAGCATACATCAAATTAGGCATGCACACTAAATTAAGTATGAGGGAATAAAATCATAGACTTGGATTTCTGTTTTAATGCAGAAAAGGTATATGTTTGTTGCTAAAAACATATACAAATAAATAAAGAATAACACTTTCCTGTGCTGCTTGAACATATATACTGCTCACAAAAATTAGGGGACATTTATAGCATCATATTCATTTAAAAATATCCTCTAATTTTTGTGAGCAGTGTGAGGTCGGTTGGCAATGGGGAAAGGTCACGTGAGGAATCAGACCCGGGAACTTTGGCTGGAACCGCCCACACCCATGAGCGCCAAAAGAAACTTCCCAGGAATCCTTTGGAAAAGAGCGGACGTCTGTCAGCCAATGAAATTTTGCCATGTTATATCAACTCCACCACCCTAACAACCCTTTAAACTACCCCCATGTGGATCCCCTCATGCAACATCTCTGGCCCCTGTCCCTCGGACCAGAGAACATTGTCTGTGAAGCACTGCACTAAATAAAGCTTTTGCTATTTTACACTTCATGGCTATGCCCTTCCTTCTTCCTCGGTGGGGAAAAATACCTTACATTTGGTGCTGAAACCCGGGAGGAGTTTGAAGCCTGCTGGGGCTGCTCCTCTCCCCTTCCCTTCTGAGGAAGAACTAGGATCTTGGACTTTCCACCCACTTCAGCACATGGTGCAGTAAGTCCCGTACCTCCAGCCTCCACTCAGTTCTTTCCACCGAGACTCCCTGTTTGTAATCACAGCTGCGTTAGGGACCTCTTATCCATTCAGAGTGTGTGCTCGTGGAGACGTCCTGGTCACATCCACTGTACCTAACCATCTGGTGGCCAGAGTTTGAGTTGTGCAACGCCAATTCTCATCTCTGACCACTCCGAGGGCTGAGGGCGGCCATAGAGGCACAGAAATCTAAACCTGACTCAAAACACTCCTGGAATTGCCTTATCTGAAATCTCTCCCTCCCTAAAGAAGAAGAAACAGTTCTTCTCTGCTCTGGCCAGGCCACAGAACCCACTGGATAATTGGACCAGGTGGCCTCCTGAAGTGACTTTCAATTTTAACACCCTCACCAATTTATCACCAAAAAAAAACTGGGAAATGGTTGGAGATCCCTTACATTCAGGGCTTCTAGTATTTGCGCTCCCGTCCTAATCTCTGTGCCGCCTGCTCTAAGCGTAGGCCCTTTTTGGCCAAAGAAACCTCAACTAAACCCTCTGCTCCTGGTCTTTCCTCCTTCACTGACCCCCAACTCTCTTCCCCTCCTGCACGGCTCTCTCTGTCCTATCAGAATTCCCCTTCCTTCACTGGATCCTGTTTCTCATTCACCTGCATATACCAGTCCCTCTTTCCCCTTCCCTGTGGGCCAGGGGCCCTTTCCTTCTCCTCTGTGTCTTTAAGCCCCTCTCCTATCAGGCCCTTCTCTACCTGCCATTGGCCCTCATGCATTGGGGGCTGGGCAATGCCAGATATAGTGGTCTGAGGTTGCAGGTTGCCTTCCTGTTTGGGAGGGGCCATTAACTTGCTAATATTTACTGGGGGATTCTGCCCTACCACTGAGGTGCGGGAGGATTTCTTTTTTCTCTTCTCCCTGATCCCTTGCCCTTCATGGGAAAAGTGGGTTTTCAGCTTTTCCCTTGGCTTTTCTTGTGGCTTGCCTGTCTTGGTGAGACATCAATAAACAGAATGGCCCACCATCCTCTGACTCCACTGTTTCTTTACCATCTGCCTGAATTCCATGAGAACCTGCATGTGAATGGCTAAGGTGGCAGCGGCGGTCCCTTGCCTTACAACTGGCCTAGTTTGCGGCAGGATTTGGATCAGATCAGTATGGAGCCACCACCCTTGAGGGGTGGGGTAGAGGACTGGTTGCTGTTATGGCTCCCCATGGCTGTGCTTTTAGGGACCATGAGCTGGGTGTTTTTATTCAAGAGGAAACCAGGAGTTCTGTGCGAGAAGCCACCTGAAGTAAAAAGTTTCAGGATGTATTGCAAATCGAACAGCAGAAAAGGCTGGAATTGTAGCAAGCACAGCTAGAACTGGAGCAAACATTGGGAAAGGAAGTCAACTGTGTTCAAGAGTTTGTCCTAGAAATGGAGCAGTCTCTGGAGAAGGAATTACGGGTTCGCAAGTTGCAGTTTGCCCTGGAAGCTGAATGTTGGCACCAGCAGTTGTTGGAGAAACAATTGTGGATTCAAGAGCTCGAGTCTCAGCTTCTGGCCAGAGGCCAGCAGCCACAGGAGCCTAAACGGCTGCCAAAGGAGCAGCAGCATCCATTTTAGTGGATTGGCTTTGAGTCAGGGGGAGCAGGTGCTTCCACCTCCTCTTCTGAGGATGAGAAGGCTCAGGCTGAAGCTGCCATTCGTACACTCAGAGCCCGACCAGTGGTCGCCAAGAAGGTAAAATCCCAGCAGCAAAGAGTCCCTCAGGGGCAGCCACAGCCTCCTGCCCAGGTAATGGAACACTCTGTGGTCTGGCCCTAACCGAGGCAGAGCTGATGGGGGCACAATTTAGGCAGAAACCTACTGAATCCCTGGTAGTCTGGTAACTATGATTACAGGACATAGGGTGGATGGTATCATACTCTCTGGAACAGAGATGGAGAAATTGGCTGCCATTATCACACACTCCTCCTTGAGGCAGCATCTTCAGAACTGCCGTGACAACCCAGGAAACCATACCTATTAGAATGGGTGATGGCTGCCATTCGTATGGTCTGGCAGAATGCTGGAGAATTGCTGGGAGCAGTGAGTCAGTGGCAGTGCTATGGTGAGTTAGTAAAGGTCCTTTGGGAACTAGTTATGAAGAATGCTATTTTCAACCCTGGGTCCCGTGGGCCAGATGAGAAAATGTTTACAGCAAAAATGAGGAACTTTATCCTTCCTAGCACCCTGTCAGCCCCTTTTTGGGTCACTTTTGGCTATCTTTTGACCCTATGTGGGGCAGCCCATCAATGCAGTTATGCAGATGGTAGCAGATTTGGGAGAGCTGGAGGCTGCTCAGTGTCATAAAGCAGTGAGGGCTGCTGCCTATGTTTCCCCCCCAACTAACTAGGGAAGCGGGCCTGTAAATGTTACCCGAACACAGATGTGGGTAGATTTGATTGTGGCTGGAGCAGATAAGGGGAACTTAGATGGCCAGTCTAATCAAATTCTTTTGGAGCTTTGGCAGCAGCTGGAATCAGAACAGAGGTTCCAGCTACAGAGATGAAAGGCCCCAGCAGCTACCAATAAAACATTTGGTGCGCGGGCAGCTTGGTTAGAAGATTATATGATAGAGACGGCCGAGGGAGAGGAGAACCACCAAGACCCATTGTACGAGTTAGAATAGGAAAAAGGCCAAGGGACCCATCTAACAGGGATGGGTGGGGACCAGAGGCCACACGTGGAACTGGCTATCCACTGGTCCCCTTCCAATGTACAAAGGGTGTTGGCCTTGGTGGATACAGGTACAGAATGTTCCCTCCTGTATAGGAACCCAGAGTGGGTTTCTGGGTTCTCAGTGGCCATTGATGGTTATGGGGGTCAAACTGTACAGGTGCAGTCAATAACTATTCCATTGGGGATAGGAAGACTGCTTCCTAAGCCATATGAGGTGTATGTATCTCCTATTCCTGAATATATTTTGGGGGTAGACCATCCTCGGAATGATGAGGCAGATATGTTGGCAAGGGTGCAATGGTTGGAGACTGCACCTGCGGGTGATGTGGTGTAGTGGCTCCACCGGCGCCTGCTCCATGTGGGACAGAAAACTATGTGGGCTACGGTTAAGGTGTGGAACTTGCCTATGTCCTATGCAGAGGTACTTGCAGCCTGAAGCAATGTGCAGTGTGTTCCAAGGAGCACCCTCAGAGACCACTGGTGTCGCCTGGACAGATTCAGAGGGGTCATGTTCCACTGACACGATGGCAGATAGACATCATTGGACCCTTACCAAAGTCAGATGGATACCAGTATGCAGTCACATGTGTGAATACTGCCACTGGTCTGCTTGATGCTTACCCCGCCCATAACTCTGACCAGAGGGCGGTCATACAGGCTCTGGACCACCTGAGTGCTGCATATGGGTGACCACTCATCCTTGAAAGTGACAATGGTATCCATTTCACTAGTTCAATGGTGAGGCAATGGGCTCAAGAGCTGGGGGTGGACTGGAAGTACCATGTTCCCTACCACCCCCCGGCTGCTGGTATCATTCAGCGGTATAATGGACTCTTAAAGCAGGGACTGCGACAGGAGGGGGGAACCAGCTCCCTTACTGGATGGACACACTGCTTATGGACAATACTCCGGATTTTGAATGAGAGAACTCGACGGGGGAGCCCAGCTCCAGTAGAGGCCCTCCTGCATCAAGCAGCTGCTCCCATTCAGTTGCAAATATGCTCCAAAGACATTTTTCTAAAGCCAGGTTTTGGACAGCAGGGCAATGTGCTCTTGCCTGCCCCAACAGCCCTCCTTAAAGGCCAACGGCTTCGATGGACTTGGCCTTGGACCATACAGGTCTCCCATCTGAGATAGGTGGCCTTGTTGGCACCATGAGGAAAGGGGCTAGGGGTAGACCTCCAGTTAACTCCTTGGGCAACCAGCACCTGGCCACCTAAGGTAGAAGTGTATTATCCCTTGAGTGCTCAGGGGGACAGCATTATGAAGGGCACCTTTGTAATTTCTTTATGGCCAATAATGAGTTCTCCTATTTTACTACACAATTTCCTCTTGGTAGACATCTTGGGAGAGGTTTGATGAAAAATATCCAAGACACAAAACACAAATTGCTGTCTGAGTCTGGGATTACAGTTGAAATGGTGCACGTGGAGATGGTAGTGCTGCTCAAAACTGGTCCACACTGTCGTATGCCCAGCTGGGCAACTCTTGTGCTGCCAGATGTGGAGCAGTCATGGCTAGAGATTGTGGTCGTAACATTGAATGGTCATAAGTTGCATAGGTCGTAAGTCGATCAATACCTGTAGTTTGCATTGGGGGTTGGGCAATGCCAGATATATTGATCTGTGAAGTTGCAAGTTGCCTTCCTGCTTGAGAGGGGCCATTGTCTTGCTAATGTTTACTGGAAGGGAGATTCTGCCCTACCACTGAGGTGCGGGAGGATTTCTTTTTCTCTTCTCCCTGATCTCTTGCCCTCCATGGGAAAAGTGGGTTTTCAATTTTTCCCTTGGCTTTTCTTGTGGCTTGCCTGTCTTGGTGAGACACCAATAAACAGAATGGCCAACCATCCTATGTCTCCGTTGTTTCTTTACCGTCTGCCCAAATTCAATGAAAACCTGCATGTGAATGACCAAGACGGCTGCGGCAGCCTCTGGCTTTCCACCATGTTTTCTTCTTTTTGTTATAACTTTTCTATTGAGCATGCATTTGTTAAAATACGTGTTAAAACTGAAGGATTGGACTTCTGGCTTTGTTGGGCAGATAAAATATATTATGCTCACTTTGTTAAAGATGGCACTGCCCACTTGGAAGCCCATCACCCAGGTGAAATTATTAGTTGCCTTTCCTGCTTGGGATGGGCGTGATTATGTTAATATGTGTTGGGGGAGGGCTTTCACGCCTAAAGGTTTTAAAGGGAAGAGAGATCACGTTGTTCTGGGGGAAGAGTGATTACATTCAAGGAGGAGCCCATGCTGTAGGAGAGCAGAGAAAGGTCAGGTGGAGGAAGCCAGAAGAAGCAGCCAAGATGGCAGAATGCTGAAGTAGAAGCCAGTTTGTGCAGAGTTTATGCAGAGAGGAGACAGGAAACAGAGGTAAATAAGGCTAGTGAGCTAGAAGCCTTTGATTCTAGGAAACTCGGACAAATCAGTAGCTTTGTGAGCGCTGAATGAGTGGGTTTTGGAGCCCAGTGTGTGTTTATACTTGCCCACCGGGTGCAAGCTAGTAATAAAGATGATGGCCCACCAGTTCATGGCTCTGTTGTTTCATTACCGACTGTCCAAATCAAATGCGAATCTATACAGCCAGGTGGCTCTGATGGTGGCCGTGGCTACTAGGTTTACAGGCTTGCTTTTTTATTTTCCAGAGTTTGAACACAACAGATATAATTAGAGCATCTCTTTGTAAAATGAACTGATAGACATATCCAATTACTTTGTTTAACAATCACATACTCCACATTGTGTATACATAGACTCTCAGAATGCAGGCAGTGATTCTGCACCTAACATTGTTGCTGAGTATTAGGACTGGCCAAATTACTAACTTGCCCTGGTCATGTTTCAGTGGATGCCACATGAATGGATCATTCTAAAAATGAAATTTAGCTCTATTTAGACATTTCCTGCTCCAAGTGAGTTGCCTATCCCATTTATTTTTGTCTCATTTCTGTTGTTTTTCTCCAATTTCTTCTCAACACACACATATAAGCCTCATGTACAAGATTTCTTTTTCTGAGTAAAAATGCTCTTTGCTTTTCAGAGTGATCTTAGATAAGAGGATCTCAACATCTACTTCTCCTTAGAAGACTTTCATCATTCTCTGACTCACCTTTTATCCGAACTTTATGTTAAGCTTTTTTCTCATGTTTATTTTTTGTTGCTGTTGTTATTGTTGACAGATATTAGAAGAATTCATACAGAGAAGGTGTATTCTTTTTTTTTTTAGATTTTATTTATTCATTTTAGAGAGAGGAGACACAGAGAGAGAGGAGGAGGAGCAGAAAGCATCAACTCCCATATGTGCCTTGACTAGGCAAGCCCAGCGTTTTGAACCGGGGACCTCAGCATTCCAGGTCAACGCTTTACCCACTGAGCCACCACAGGTCAGGTGAGAAGATGTATTCTTGTATTGTATTTTTCTACATGAATCTTCTCTGGTCCATTATCCCTACATTAACTGCACCTATTCATTCATTCATTCATCTTTTTTTCTTCTCCACTTTTTTTTTAATCTTAACTCCCAAGACACTGACTGTTTGATTGTGACAGTTTTATATCCCATCTGCTGACAAATTGTTTTCTTTGACCTTTAATTTGTAGTTAGAAAATTTTAAGCTGATCTGGTTTCTTACCCTGAGTCTGAAGCAAATTGGTCTCCTTATCCTCATTACAAGAAAGAAAAGAAAACAGTACAACTAAGCTTTAGAATTGTTTAAAAATGGTTTTTTTTTTTGTTTTATTTTTACTTTGAGAGTTTAACTTAGTAATTATTAATATGTATTCTGTTCTGGACACTAACATGCAAGTTTCCTAAAGGCAAAGTGTTTTCCTTTGTCTTCACTGCAGTATTCATCAACACACTACAGAGGTAATATGGCCCAGTGTGGAAGCCCCATACATTCCTGACTGCATGAGCGACCTGTCTCTGCACTCATGGGCTGGGGCTGGCATACTACTGCTACCAACTGTTTTTCTGTCTACACATAGTTCACGTGTGGAATACTGCCCCCAACTTTGGTTTTAGTGGGAAAAATACACAAATATTTGCATTATATTGTTGCATTGTGTTTTATAACTAAATGGGTTACATTGGGAGCTAAGAAAAAGGGCTCTTATATTAGTCTGGTAGTTCTTATGAGGCTTCCTGGGGGAAAATACTTAAGCTGAACCTTGACAGTGGTAGAGGAGTTCACTAGCTGGAAAAGACCACAGCTGGCACACCTGTTCCTGCCGCAGACAGCCAGGTCTTGGTCATGAGCAACGGCAGGTTTGGCTACTGAATTTACAGAGCCCAGTGCAAGTGCACAGGCTGAGTGCCCATGAAGCTGTTCTTGTCAAATAGGTACACGTGCATATTCCCATACCCACACTGTGAGGTGGGGGCTGTGGTAACTGGAGAGCCCAGCTACATCTGAAGGGATAGCACAGTCCAGTCTCAGTGGAAAGCAGCCCCTATGCTGCCAGCATTTCTGATTCCCCAAAAGAAACTACAGATCAAATGGTTCAAGTTGAACTACAATTTTAAAATTTTAGCCTAACCAGGCGGTGGCATAGTGGAGATAGGGTCGAACTGGGATACAGAGGACCCAGGTTCAAGCTCTGAGATCGCCAGCTTGAATGCGAGCTCACCAGCTTGAGCGCGAGGTCGCTGGCTTGAGCAAGGGGTCACTCACTCTGCTGGATTCCCCTGATCAAGGCACATATGAGAAAGCAATCAATGAACAACTAAGGTGTCGCAATGAAGAATTGATGCTTCTCATTTCTCTCCCTTTCTGCCTGTCTGTCCCTATCTTTCCCTGTCTCTGTATTTCTCTCTGTCTCTATTTCTCTTGTTTAAAAAATATTAACTCAATTACAAACAAATTAAAATATACTTTGCAAGTCAAAACAGCAAGGCTGCAGGACTCATCTGTCATCAGGGACACTGATTTGTCCCCTCAAGTCCAGAGAATTCTTTCAGCCTAAAGTTACTGACAAACTACAATGAATGAAGGGTATTTTCTGAGAGAATCAGTTTCAGGTGTGTTGTGAAGCATTGTTAAAGTTCAGATGTAATAGTATTAGCAAAGTATTTATAATGTTCTTGAATGTTTCCCCTGCAAAATATTCAGAAATGTTCATAATACTTTTAAAAATGCTTAAAAAGAAAGGATTTAAACATTAGTCCAAAAGACCTTCAAGGGTGGACGGCTACAAAGCAGAAGTTGCCGGGTTGATCCCTGGTCAGGGCAAATACAGAAACAAGTTGATGTTTCTGTCTTTCTCTCTCTCTCTCCATTCCTCTCTGGCTAAAATCAATAAACAAAAATTAAGAAAAAAAATTATGCATACTTATTTTCAATATGAAAATTTCTAGGTATGTATAAATTACTATATAATAAATTTAAATATACCAAAACCAGTTAAATGCTAGGAATAATTGTCTTAATAAAGTAACAAATATTTGACTAGTGAATTTTTAAAATTGCTTTGAGAAAGTAGTTCTTCTAGAAATCCTTTGGAACATTTTGGGGACAATTATAATCATGTAACAATGAGTGCATTTCAAACAAATGGCATTATTAGTGCATGGTTGCCAAGTTACAGAAACTTTTGAAGAACCACCCTTTTCTTAAATGTTTTTCAGTTTCAGTTACCATAACAACATAACATTGGTCCTTTATTTCTAAAGAGAAAAATTGCTGTATTTTTTTATTTTCCCTGAAGAAGCTTAAAATATGGTAGGTGAAATGTCACATTTAATAATACCAATTTGATGCAATTAAGAAAGACAGTTGGGGAAAAATTATCTATGCAGTTCCATTAATCATGTTAATTCCCCCTTTTCGTCTTTAGGTATTTCAACATGTTTGGCCAATGTTGCATTATATTTGGAAGGTGTAAAATTACTTTGCTTATCAGAAACTATATTTTGGCCTTAATAATAATATGGTCTTGATAATGTGGTCTTAAATTGATATAACTATTATGTTAAATTATACTTGGGAAAATATGTAAAAATATATAATATACATTATATATTGATATGTATATATTTCTTTAAATAAAGGAAATATTTAAAGAGTTGAGACCCAAATGTCTCCCCCATTCTAGGACTTTTTTCTGGACAGCATAATCACTTTACATTTCCTACGAGGAAGAGAAGGTTATAGGAATGGCTATAGATTATTAAATGGCTAAGATTATTCAGAACTAGTTTTAATTTTATGGAAATTCATTTAGAAAAGCTAGAATTAAATAAGAATAAATAAAAGCTATTGAAATAAATAGAAAAAATTTTTTCTATTTATTAATCCAGACCTAAGTTCCTTCCTTAGAAGCCATCTCTCACCGTCCCTGATGAACAGGGGAACCCTGGAGATGGGGTTGATTCTGTGTGTTCCTGATCCAATGAACTAGGTTTGAATATTACTGACACCCACATTTAAAATTTCATTAATGTAATTAATCACTTTCCTTGAAGTCAATACTACAAATAGAACTTGCCATGTATATTTTTTATGAGATAATTACTACTGCCGAATGGTGGAATACAGTAAGGTAACAGTGGCCAGTTACCTTACTGTCAGTATTCCTCTCTCAGACCTGCACACTGTTCAGGGGTCCATGAGAGGGAGCCAAGCTTCCAAACTGCCATCTGGGGGCTCAAAGGACATGAACAGCAAACACAGAGGAGTTATTTTTGGCTCTTCCCATCTTCCTATCTTTGACTTAGAATATGTTCTGCTGAATGAAAAAGTAAGTAATCAAACATTCTTTCGTATTTCCCTCTCCTGATCCAAAGTACTAAATGGGAGTTACCTATCTTGAATAATACAGTATTGATGATTCCTACATAGAAAACATTAAATGAAAATTCCTGTTACATAAATTAATTATCTGGTTAGCTAAAGAGCTATTTTCCAGAGCATCAATTCCTCCCAAATTTTTTAACCTGTATTGTTATATACTATATACATTTCCATGTGAATAATATGGATTTGATTTTTTTTAACTCTTTGTCTTGTATCTGAATAAATTAAAAACTCACTGTCACTTCTTTTCTCATTGCTAATTTTATTGTTTTTCAAGTCTGAACTTTTAAAAATTCATCTCTTGGAACAAGATTTAATTATGTATGTTAAGATTGTTTATTACATTTGTTAGCTTTTGTTTTTATTTTTCTTCAGAACTTTCATACCTGATGCATGTCCTCCATGAATGGTAATTTCTGTTTTCATTATGGTTGGATAATAACTTGGCTGAGTATACATTTTTGACTGATACCTCCTTTACCTCACTGGTTGGTAGTTACTGCTTTGCTATTTTTGGGCATAGACAGATGTTTTTCTTCTTTTACCCAAGCATCTCCAATCATGCATCTTTAGTTGGTTGGCTTTTTAACATCAACTAATGATAGGTTACATTTATGGAGTTTGCAAAGTAAACTTCAACTTAATTATAAAACATTATTATTCCTGTTCAAAGTCCTAGCTAGTATAATTGCAGCATTATACTTAAATACTGTATTTTTTAAATAGAGAAGAATCAAATAGAGTTTCTTGAACATATTTGTCTTTCCTCAGAGAATGTAGCAAGATAGGTCATCCAGTAGGCTGTAGGGCTCTGGCACTATAATAGGGCAGCTTTGAATCTCATCTTCTTTTTTTTTTTTTTTTTTTTTTCATTTTTCTGAAGCTGGAAACAGGGAGAGACAGTCAGACAGACTCTCGCATGCACCCAACCAGGATCCACCCGGCACGCCCACCATGGGGCGACGCTCTGCCCACCAGGGGGCGATGCTCTGCCCATCCTGGGCGTCGCCATGTTGTGACCAGAGCCACTCTGGCACCTGAGGCAGAGGCCACAGAGCCATCCCTAGCGCCCGGGCCATCTTTGCTCCAGTGGAGCCTTGGCTGCAGGAGGGGAAGAGAGAGACAGAGAGGAAAGCGCGGCGGAGGGGTGGAGAAGCAAATGGGCGCTTCTCCTGTGTGCCCTGGCCAGGAATCGAACCCGGGTCCTCCGCACGCTAGGCCGACGCTCTACCGCTGAGCCAACCGGCCAGGGCTGAATCTCATCTTCTTTGAGCTATTTTGCATTCTTATGTTCTTCAACTTATAAAGGAAAAACTTGACTATGGTTAGTAATCTTTGTATGTAGCCTTTGAAAGAAAGCAGAGTGTTGATTTTGAAAGTTCCCAGACATAACAGCAGAGACTAAAAGATCTCTGAATTAAATTCCGAATTGTGCATTATGTTCACAAACAGCGACAGCAGTATGCTATGATCGACCTTCTGAGACAAGCCCAGAGCATCCACTCTCAGGAACTCTTGACTTTGTAAACTTCCTTGATACCAGACCTGGAGTCTTAGTAAGGCCTGTTCAATAGGGGTGTCACTCTAGGTTATCAAATTAATTTTACTTTACCCACACTTAGCAGGGAGGAATCTTTAGTACTACTCTCAAGCCTTAGGCCAAATGCAAAAGATGTTCAAAGAATCTATAAATTAGGAAAAATAAAAACAGGATGCCAAAATAAACAAATAAATAAATAAGAAAGAAAGAAAGAGAGAGAGAAAAAATTAACCAAATGCTCAGCTAGCTAAAGTGACAATTTGGCTCTAGGTCAACAGTAGCAACAACATAGAGAAAGCTTGGGTTTTACTGAGTAGACATAAGCAACAAGATTTTTAAAGTAAATTAAAACATGTTAGGTCCAATAATTGCATTCCACAGTTTTAAAAGTTTAATAGTTATGCATTGCCTAGTGAATTTAACCCAATTTTTGGTTGGATTAATGTTTAAAGACCTCCAAAATTTGGCAAACCCACGTTTCCAGTCTCATTACACCAAAATGCTTTTTAAAATGTTCTGTCCAAATACCTCTATTGCCAGTAAAAGTCATGTTATATCACAGGAGCCTGCATGCCTAATACAATTTTGTCTTTATAATTTGTGCATTTTGTTTTAATAGGAAAAAATGTTTTAATAAGAGAAGTCTTACTTACTTATTATTGAATTAGCCCATATTTCCAGAAACATGCCAATGTAACTCTGTAGCTCAAGTTAATTTCTAGTGCACTGTCTTTTGCTCCTGAGGATATTAGCCTTCCAGTGTAAGAAGCTGGCAAGTAGAAAGAGCTAACACCTTGGGTTCTTGTCCCATCCGCCGTTCTCTAGTTAGGTGACACCGGCTGAACCTCTCATATTCTTCTTGGCACCAGTTCCCTATGTAAAAAATGAAGCCATACTACACTAGTACGTTTTCTTTTTCCTTTTCAGCTTGTGACATTGGTATGTGTAACATAAGTATGGGACTCTTTCGGTAGATGAGGCCAAGATGGTCATACAGGCAGTTGTGGGCTACAAGGTTGAAAATCACAGGACTGGGTGGTATGAGTCCCCTAATCCTTCTCTTTTGATTATGCTTTTATTGTCATTGCTTTCTCTCATTCTGATTGAAATATCTGCACCTCCTTGAAACCAGTATAGAATCCCCATATCTTCATGTTTTCCCACCTCCTTGCCTTTGGGCTGAATTTGTTCTGCACATAAAGCTCTCCCATTTGTTCTTAAAATTCTGTGTACCTCTCGTTGGCCTGAGTAATGTTATTATCTCTTGCAAGACTTCAGTTTTCTTTGTCAGAAGAAATCCCTCTAGGTCTGGAACGTCTCGTGACCTCCAATTCACAAACTCAGTGAAGGTCGAGTAGGGGTGGAGCTGTGGTTCTGCCCTCAACTGCAGGATGGGAAAGAAGAGGGACACTGTACTGCTGGGTGGGCAGGCTGAAAGAGGAGAATGGAGGCAAGTAGCCTCATGTGAGGGAGCAGCTAAGGATTGTGATGGTCTTTTCTAGAAGGCCCTAGTTTTTAGCCTGCAAGACCAAAAAAGGATTCCCATTCTTGACCGCTCCGGTAAATTTTACTCTGCTTTGCTATGAATGAATTTTCTGTTCTTCTACTTAGACCACGATTTCATTCTAAAGAAACTTGTCGAAGCAGGACTCACATGGGTAATGTAATGTCCTGTTAGAAACAGGGTGAGCCACACACATCCTCACTCCTATGACTACTTGACTCAGTGACCTGCAGGGTTAGCTGCATAGACTTGGAAACCCATAGGCCAAGAGTAGCAGAGAGGACTCCACTGGTCAAAAAGGAGATGCAATCTTGAACATCTTTTTTGGGGGTAAGAATATGCACCCCTCACTGGTTCAGTAAATTTTTCTCCAGTGAACTAATGGGACTACTAGGTAAATTAGCAATCTTAGTTCTAGTGTTTGTAAATTATAATATAATTGAAGTCTGATTTCTTCTAGGCTTGAGTAGACAACTTTTAACTTAAACTAAATAATTTACTTTAGGATTAAAAAAAAAAGTTTGCTCAGGATACATTTCTGGTCCAGTTAATAGTCTCATCAGCTTAGTCACTAACCAGAAACCTTGTCCTTATTGTATATCCTTCTTTTCTCTCCAACTTTAATCATTGCTTAAATTTTTACATTTAAATAGTATTAAGTTCTTTATAGTTTCTTCATCAGCCAGAATAGAGTATTTCAACCTGAGCTTCACAACTACCTATATCATAACTACTTAGTTACTGTTTAAAAAATAAGCCAATGATTTACGCATGACCCCATTATACAGGCACCCTGAATCAGCATCCCTGGGGTGTGGGACCAAGAGTCTGAGCATCATTGCTTACTCTTCCACCCTCATCACCCTCATTCTCCTCCCTTTTCTCTCCTCCTTCCTTTCACATCCTCAATTTTAATTTTTGAAGCCTTAGTTTCTTCTTTAGAATATTTATGATTCTCCTTTGTGTAATATTTTTGGTATACTTCTACTCATCCTTCAAACCCAGTAAAAATGTAAAGAAATACTTATTAACCCATTCCTCACATTTTTTTTCTTTCTTTTTTTAGAGAGAAAGAGAGAGAGAGAATGACAGATAAGAAGGGAGAGAGATGAGAAGCATCACTTTTTGTTGTGGCATCTTAGTTGTAAGAAGGCAATATGTAAGATTGCTTTCTTACATATGCATTAGTCAGGGACTCCAGCCAAGCCAGTGACCCTTTGCTCAAGCTGGCAACAATGGGCTCAAGCCAGCAACCTTGGGCTCAAGCCAGTTACCATAGTGTCATGTTTATGATCTTATGCTCAAGTCAGTGACCATGGGGATTCGAACCTAGGTCCTCCGCATCCCAGGCCTAAACTTTATTTACTGCGCCACCACCAGGGCCCATTCCACACATTTTCATAGAAAGAAAGGGAGTTCCTCTCCACCCACCAGGATGAGGTAGTATTACAAAGAACGTTCAATTCCTCTCCATTCGGTAAGAAAGATGGAGCGGTACAGACACCAACAAGCTCACTATCCTTTATGGAGCTACAGTTCTGCACTGCATAACAACATTTCAGCCAACAACCAATGATGCATATGATCATGGTCCCAAAACTGTAATGGAGCTGAAAAGTTCCTATCACCCTTTGATGTCCTAGCTATCTTAACATCTGAGCACAGTGCATAACTCATGTGTTTGAGGAGATGCCGTGTAAACAACCTAAAGCTCTGCCAATCGTATAGAGCACAGCACATATGATTATGCACAGTATAGAACACTTGATAATGATAATAAACAACTATGCTTATGTATTTACTATAATACACTTTTTATCAGTATTATTTTAAGTTAAATTTATTGTAGTGACATTGGTTAATAGGGTCATATAGGTTGCAGGTGTACATTTCTATGATATATGATCTGTACATTGCATTATGTGATTACCACCCAAACTCAAATCATTATTATTTTAAAGTATATTCTTTCTAATTATTAAAAAAGTTTTACCATAAAAGAGTATGTTGAGTTATGCCAGCAGCAGCTTCATATATCTTGTGTTTACCATATCTTTTGATGGCATCATTTCTCTTGTGTTTGATTTAATCTCATGCTCTTTTATACAGTAACATGCTGTACAGGCTTGTAGACAGGGACTAATAGGCTCTACCATAAAGACTAGATGTGTAATAGGTAACGTCTAATTTTGCATAAGTACACTCTGTGGTGTTCGCATAATGATGAAATTTCCTAAGAATTCACTTCTCAGAATGTATTCCCATCATTAAATATCATTGCTTTGATATAGCTCAACCTGTCTAAAGATGTGTGGCTTCTTCCTCTCCTTCTGAATCCACAAGAAAATCACATTTGGGTTAAGACAAAGGGTGTAGATTCAAGAAGCTAAAGTAGAATTCCATCTTTCTATATCTCAGTTCTCTGAGCTCCTTGAGGACAAAGATCCTTTATATTGCTGGGTGGGTTGCTGTCTGCTTTGCAGATCCTATATCTCAGTGGTAGTCAACCTGGTCCCTACTGCCCACTAGTGGGCATTCCAGCTTTCATGGTGGGCAGTAGCAGAGTAACCAAAGTATAAATAAAAAGATAGATTTAACTATAGTAAGTTGTTTTATAAAGATTTATTCTGCCAAACTTAGCGAAAATCTGACATAAAGTACTTGGTAAGTAATTATTATATGCCTTAACTTGCTGTAACTCTGCTTTATAATTTTTTTTATTTCTCAAATACAATACCTTAATATTCTTATTTCAAAGAATTCTATTTTTGGTAACAATAATTTGCAAGATTATTACAATGACTGATCCACATAATTTAATTTATGAGGAAATACATATTTGTAAGAGCTTTCATTACACTTTTTGTTTTCGCTTTCCAGATAATTTCTGGCATCTTTTTAAAAAATTTTTTTTAAAAATTAATTTTAATGGGGTGACATTGATAAATCAGGGTACATATGTTCAGAGAAAACATCTCTACGTTATTTTGATGCTTTATAAATTTTATAAAATAAAGTTACTTCCCTACTTTATAAATCACCATTACTGTGGAACAAGTGGGCAGTTAGAAAATGTTACTACTAACAGAGATACAAAAGTGGGTGGTAGGTATAAAAAGGTTGACTACACCTGCTATATCTCTACTGGGTGGAAGCCAAGCTCAAATATTGGGGAAGTGGAGCAAGAAGTCTGAGTCTGGCCACAGCTCTAAGCTATGATCTATAATCCACTTTTAGCAAATAAATCATCAAGTTGATTTCACTCTGACTTACTCCTCATGGGTGTGTTACTTAGCAAGCATTTATAAATTTATTGGATTAATAAATGAATGATGTTGCTCATTCCATTGCTTAAGAGTAGCTAGTAGAAAACACTCTGAGAGACAGCTTTTCTGATTTTTCAGCCTAATTTTTCTCTATTTTATAGTAATCCAATAATCACAATAACCTCACAGAATTATATAAAAGAAATATCTTTAAATGCCTTCTGTTTCTTTCCTAAACATGGGCTCAGTAAGCAGTCCCTTCTGTAATCAAAGCTCCTTAGCTACTGAATAAACTGTCTGAACCTTTCTTTTTTTTTTAGCAGAACTTATTTGCTGCTGTGTTTGATAATTTTCTTAAATGTAATGGTTTCAGTATATATTAGTAACTTTGTTATAGCTTCAAATAAATCACCCACTAGTACCATAAGACAATTCCTTTCAGTAAGATTTTGAGATTGCCAAATTTCTATATATTATGATATATACTTTACATATTATGCTATATATAACAAACAAAAGAACAAGATATGTTAGCATATTAAAATAAAGTAATTTGATAATAACATATATGTATATAACTGATTTATCCTATAAAATAGATTATAAATAATAATATTATGCAACTTTACTATATTCCTTTGTCTAAATAAACATTTAAACTTTTATGGTCATTTCTCCATTATGACTATACTATGGAGTTTCCCTTAGGTCTTCTAAATTATGGCTTGAACTATAAACCATGACACCACTTTAGCATTCTGACCTAATCCAGATAACATTCCAATATCATGAATCACTTTGGCAGTGTTTTGACTGTTACTTTTTCTCAATTGCATTCCCAGCCTAAAGTGCTTTTATTTGCCCAATTCAATCTTTTCAACTTTCACTTGGCAACAATAGCTGATTGCTCATGTCAAAAAATTATGTCACAATAACAATGCGCTAAATTCTTAACCTGACTGATAGTTGCACATGAAGAGCTGTTGGAACTGAAACAACCCTGCTGTGAAATATAAGTGTTTAAAAAATTAGCTTAAAATAGGTGAAAACATCTCCATTAGTTCTCCTTTCCTTTGTCAAAAAGTAGTGCTTCTCGTTTTCTTTCAAGATGAAGTATCATTCTGCAAGTGGACTAGCTGCTAGCTAATCTACATTTCTAACAACACTTAAATATGTTGAACAACTTTCAATATCACAAATAAGGTTCTTTATAAAATGAAGAAGCAAAAAATAAGTTTTTATAGACTTTTGACAAAGCATGGATGGCAATTTCTATTCTTTCCTTTTCTTATATATTTTTTTAGATGAGAGGAGGGGAGAGAGTAAAGCAGTCTCCCGCATACGCCCCAACTGGGATCTGCCTAGCAATCCCACCAAGGGCTGATGCTCAAATACTAAGCTATTTTTAGTGCCTGAAGTTGACGTTCTCATACCAATAGAGCTATTCTCAGTGGCCAGGGCCAGGCTCCAATTGAGCCACAGACTGCAGGAGGGGAAGAGGGAGATAAAGGGGAGACAGAGCAAGGGAGAAGCTGATGGTTGCTTCTCCTATATACCATGACTGGGATTCGAACCCTGGATGTCCATATACTGGGCCAAGCTCTAACCATGGAGCCACTGGCCAGGGCTGGTAATTTCTATAATTAGAAATAATAATTATAGGAACATTATTTTACTACCTACGTCTCTAGGCTCCATCCTAGATGTGTTATCTAATCTAATTCTCTTAACAACACTGTGAAAAAGAAAGTATTCTTAATTTACATATAAGAAAATTCTGTATAAAAAATACAATTTTCCATTTTTATACAGTCAATAAATAAAACAATTCCAGATTAAGTACTGTGCTTTAACTGCTGCTCTTTTCCTAAGCATTTTTCATATCTATCTATCTCTATCTCTATCTATACCTATATCTATATCTATATCTGTATCTATCTATCTGTATATATATATATATACAGATATATATATATATAATTGTTTTTATTGTTTTCTAAACCATTTCAGAATTAGGACCTAGTTGTTTCCTGCTTTGACATGCAATAAAAATCCCCACATTAGGAGCAATGAAGTACTTTATCACCCAAAGAGTAAGTACTTTAAGAAAAACTGTTTTAGTTAATTTTGGATCCAATCAGTTTGCCATCAAATGTCCTCTTCTACTGCTGGATACTTCTCAGGGGTATCACAATTTCTAGATTGTAAAATAAAATACAGCTTCGGTAATAGTAGCCTTAACATACTCAGCACCTTTTTCAAGTTGAACAGAAGAAAACCATCTCTGGCAGACACTTCAGCAGTTATTCTGGGATGTACTTCATGAAGACTTTCTATAGATCCATAAATTACACTATTTGATAGGTGGCTACCAAGTGCTGCTTGGTAATCTTGGTTCCAAAGCTGTACTTTTTCTAAAAAACATTTAGAGTCTCTGGAGAGTAGAAAGAGTGATATTCTAGTTCCTTACAAGTGAGAAGAACCAAGCAGGAACTCCAGTCATAGGACTAGTGCATACATAAGTCAGGTGCATGTGTTTCATAGATTTTTTTAGATTCCACACATGAGCAACATCATAGTGATAATGATGTTGTAATATATATCTGAATCAAATTAATGTTATATACCTTAAACTTATACAATGTTATATGTCAATTATAGAAATGAGATTAATTAATTATAATTTTAAAAAGTGTTTCAGAGTAAGGATTTACATATGCAAGGCAAGAGAGATTCCATTTACTGGGTCCAGAGCCCACAGCCACAGTGGATATCATGGAACTGAGCTTTGGAGCTATAGGTTCAGGCTCCTCAAATAGTTCTTGATTTGTGATCAGTTGGTTCCAGGGTTTTTGGATGAGCAGAAAGGAATTTAACAATTTTAGTTTAAAACTAAGAGTAGAAAGAGCAGGCCAGAAAGCAGACAGTTGAGTAGGAAAGCACACAAACAAGTAGCCCAAGTGCATGTAGGTGGCAATTCTTGATACTGTGGGAACAGGTCATTATGGTTAGAATCATGGCTTCTTTGTCCACTTTGTTTTTCCCTTCTCCAAACTTCTGAACTTTACACTTAATTTTCTTGTTACCATTTAAGGAATAAGAAAAATAATTTCTTTTTGTGTGTGACAATACAGAGAGACAGAGAGAGGGACAGATAGGGACAGAAAGACAGGAAGGGAGAGAGATACGAAGCATCAACTCTTCATTGCGGCACCTTAGTTGTTCATTGATTGATTTCTCATATGTGCCTTGTCCTGGGAGCTACAGCAGAGCGAGTGACCCCTTGCTCATGCCAGCGACCTTGGGCTCAAACTGGTGAGCCTTGCTCACACCAGATGAGGCTGCGCTCAAGTTGGTGACCTCGGGGTTTAGAACCTGGGTTCTTTGTGTCCCAGTCCGACGCTATATCCACTGTGCCACCACCTGGTCAGGCAGAATATTATTTCTTTTGATGTCTTTTTTTATACAATTTTTCTCTTTAGACTATAAAGACAAGAATGGAAAAGATGATTAAGGTTGTATATCTCTGTGTGTGCCTGTGTGTGTGTGTGCCTGTATGTCTGTTATCTGTGTGTGCATGTGTGTGCATTTATGTGTGTCTGTGTGCCTTTGTGTGTCTGTGTGAATCTGTGTGTGTGCATGCTTGTCTGTGCCTGTGTGTGCACCTGTGTGTGTCTGTGTGTCTTTATGTGAATCTGTGTGTGTGCATGCCTGTCTGCCTGTGTGTGTCTGTGTGTCTTTGTGTGTCTGTGTGTGGGTGCATGCTTGTCTGTGTGAATCTGTGTGTGTGTCTGTGTGTGTTGTGTCTGTGTGTATATGAGTGTGTCTTTGTGTATCTGTGCATGCATGCCTGCCTGTGCCTGTGTGTGCACCTGTGTCTGTGTGTCTTTGTGAGTCTGTGTGTGTCTCTATGTGTTGTGTCTGTGTGTATGTGAGTGTGCATGCTGATGTGTCAAGCAGAAATGAAATGGATTTGTTATATAACCTAAAATTGGCTTTTCATGAAAAAACCTTTTTATTTTCATAAATTAAAGTGATAAGGTAAATGTCTGAAATACCTCTCCTTCATCATAGTTATCTTCATATCATCATATATAACAGTGGTTATCAATCTCAGCTGCACATTAGATACTTGGAAGGAGTTTGAAAATGACCAATGCCCAGACTACTCCTGGACCAGTTACAGGTCATGGTGGGACCCAGGCAACAGCATTCTTTAAAGCTCCCAGGTGACTCTGATATTCAGCCAATGGTTACAATAATCATTATTATCCTCATTATCACAATTTTCTTTGATGTTTAATTACATAAGGCATCAAGGTAGATGACACAAAAGAAACATTTCTTAAAATCGATACCTGCTTTGTAGCTCTTCCTAATCTAAAGTTTTAGTATTCATTTCTTCTTATGTTCAATCATAAAAATATTCAATAAATAGACTAATGACTAGATGCTGTGCTAGATGCTAAACATACAGTGAATAAACAGAAATAGCTTCTGACTTCATGCAACTTTAGTCTAGCAGAATAGAACAAACATAGAAGATTATAAGATTTTATTAATTAACTTTATTTTCAAGATTGTGAACTAAGATGTATGTTTTATTATTTCCAAATTTTATTATTGATGCTGGATGAAACTAACCACCACCACTAACAAAAGCCCTTGTGCCCAGTACATCAAATACATTTGTACTTTCTTATGAAAATCTTAGGAAGGGAAGGCATGATATACCTTTAATCATTGAAGCAACAATCATTAGTCTTGAAAAAACAATTAGTCTAGAACAGTGGTAGTCAACCTGGTTTCTACTGCCCACTAGTGGGCGTTCCAGCTTTCATGGTGGGTGATAGCGGAGTAACTAAAGTATAAATAAAAAGATAGATTTAACTATAGTAAGTTGTTTTATAAAGATTTATTCTGCCAAACTTAGCAAAAACCCAACATAAAGTACTTGGTAATTAATTATTATTATATGGTTTAACTTGCTGTAACTCTGCTTTATAAATTTTATAAAGTAAAGTTACTTTTCTACTTTATAAATCATCATTACTGTGGAACCGGTGGGTGGTTAGAAATTTTACTACTAACAGAGATACAAAAGTGGGCGGCAGGTATAAAAATGTTGACTACCCCTGGTTGAGAAAAAGGCTAGTGAAAATATAATATTTTGCTAGCTAATGGTATATATTTTTATATCCTTCACAATATTATATTAAATGGTCATTTAGAAATGTACAAGCTATTTTAGATAAAAATACATTAGTCTGATCTATTAAACAGAGATGCACAGAATGTAATTAAATTAAGAAAAATGTAAGAAAAACAGAGTGAACATGAAGCTTTTTTATTATAGTGAAATTGTTCTAATAGATTCTTAAAAGAAGTTTTTATTCTGTTTCCTGGTCAAACATCATTAGCATATAATAAAGGTATCATGTGGCATACATCTGTGTCAAAATTACTGTGGGCTTTGGGGTTCCCTCTTTGGGAATAATATATAGTTGAGCTAATTAGTCTTCTATCTTTCTTTCAACAGCAAGACCAATGAGATATTCTTATTTAGAATAGCAACATAAGAATTCTCCTTTCTCCAGTGTTCATGTTTCTTAGCAGGTAGTTTTTAAGTAGAATACTTTAAAAGAAGGTATCTTTTAATAGAGTTAATTTGTAGGTTAATTTGTAGGACTGTATATGCACCTGGTAAATCATGAATGCTAGAACATGAATAAGCAAATAATAACAAATTTCTCATTCCTTTACAGAGTATTAAAACACACACACACAAATATCTGTTACCATTTTGATGGTTATGGCTGATGCCCTTTTGACTGTTGCAATTTTAAAGATAACTTTGGTCAGCTGGAAAGCATATGTTAAAAGGGAATAGCTCAAGTGAAACAAATTCTTCTTGCTTTTGTCTCCAAGTGAATTGCAGTGTGAAAGGACATGGAATGGTACCCACTTACTGAGAGAATTGCAGTGTGAGTTAAGGTGTATCTGTCCAGGAGCCGAAAAGCTCTTTCTACTACCAGAAACATTTAAACAATTGGAAAAGCCTATTAGTTTTTTGTTTTAACAAGTGATACAAGTCATTTGGCTTTTTTAAAAAAAGTTTCTTTGTAGGATTATCCATTTTTCATGAGTTGTCCTGGTAGATTCTGTAAAAGCTGATGCTAGAAGGCAAATATTGCTACATGAAGAAATGTGTATCTGCTCAGGTGTATGAAGTGAAGTGCAGCTGAAGCGTATTTTTAAAGAAAAACCTTAATTTAGGAATTACAGTTATTTAATTTTTATCTTTTTAATCAAAAGTCTTACAGAATGAGAATGGTTTATTGTTTCATGTTTGCATTGCTTTTTCAAGTAAGCTGTTTTAATAAGATTTGATGACTTTTCTTTTGCCTTTTCCCCTTAGATTTAAAAATTCTATTGTATATATAGTAGAGATATGTTGCTGTTTTCAGTTGGTTAAGAATTATTTTCATGCAAATGATGCATCAAAATATCTGTACATAATGCCAGCTTTCAGTAAAGGTTAGATTTTACAGTCATATTTTGAGAGGATATGTACAAAATAACTTCTCCATATATTCTGTTTTTACACAGTAGAACATGACTATATTACTTAGGTAGAAAACACATCTTTGGTAAATATTCCTTTTGTTTATAATAAAAAATACTGTAGTTCATGTCCTTAGGATATATATGCTATTAATTAGATAAGCATTAAAATTTAGATTAAAAATTTTTTGAATACTTTGAATTTTGAAAATAGAAAACAGTGCAATAAAGTGCTTCTCTGTGTTTTAGGTAGGTAACGATGCCCTGGTTCTAGTGCTGTACATTTTTTATATTGATTTCCAACACCTGACAAATAAATTTAGTGTACCTCTCTTAATTAAGTTTTCTTCATTTTCACTCTTCATTTTCTTATTCCACCTGGCCGTAATTTCTTTCTGCTCTTCTGTCCTTTACACTCTTTCCTCCATCTTCCCCCCAACAATGTAAACAAAAGCACAGCTGATATTGGTTAGGGTAAAGTTTATTTTTATTTTGTATTTTTCTACATGAGACATAAATGTTCTTAGGCAACTACAGTACTGCTACTGTCTTCAATCCAGAAAAACTGAGTCTATTGACCTACTTTGGAGCAGAGTGTGTGAATCTTCGTTTATTTTGCTCCACTGGAATATTGAACTAAGAATTCTATGAATTTCTTAAGATCGTAAATACATACTTCAAGTGATTGTAGTGTGATCATATATAAAACTGAATTGCAAAATCCACTCTCAACCAGTGCTAGAAAAGTCACTGAGAACCATTGTCCTGGCCCATTTTGGAGGATCAGCATCTTGCCTTTTCTTGTGCAAGATGACATGCACTATTGAGAGGAAAATGTATAATTATTTTTCTTGACAGATATTCCTCCAAATTGTAGTAACTTAATACCATTGTATATTAAAATATGTACTCTCTTATTAGTACATATTTTATATCAACCTGTTAAGTTGAATTTTCTAAATAAAATAAAAAATATTTTAATAGAAGACATATTTTAGTCTGTTAAATTAGTTCTTTGAATTCTAAATTATGATTTCTATAATCACAGGTTGTATATTACCATACAATTTCTCAATTATTTTTTAATAAAGCTGCCAGAACCACAAAGTAATGGGTTTTTTTTTTGAGGTTTACCTTTCTTATTTTTATTGATTTTAATTTATTGTGCTTACATAGATTCAAATGTCCCACTGAATATATCTTCCTCCCTCAACCCCTTTATTCCCCTTGATACCCCCTTTGTCCCCTCAGCTTAACACCCTCCCCCCTTTCCTTCAGGATTTGCTGTCCTGCTCTCTAAAACGCTGTATTATGTATATATAATTTCACTAGCCTCTTTTCCTTCTCTGATCCCATCTTCTCTTCCACTTTCCCTCTGACTGCTTTCCCTCTGGTCCCTTTGATCCCACCTCTGTCTCTATTCTGTTCCTCAGTTCACATTGTTCATTAAATTCTTCAAATGAGTGAGGTCATGATATTTTTCTTTCACTGCCTGGCTTATTTTACTTAGCATAATAGTCTCCAGGTCAATCTATGTTGTTGGAAAAGATAAGATTTCCTTCTATTTCATGGTTGCATAGTATTCCATTGCATATATGTACCACAGCTTTTTAATTCACTTGTCTACTGATGGACACTTGGGCTGTTTCCAAATCATGGCTATTGTAAACAATGCTGCGGTAAACATAGGGTGCATTTCTTCTTCTGTATCAGTGATTTGGTATTCTTAGGATATATTTCTAAAAGTGGAATGGCTGGGCCAAAAGGCATTTCCATTTTTAATTTTTTGAGGAATCTCCATACTGTTTCCCACAGTGGTTGCCCCAGTCTGCTTTCCCAACAGCAGTGCAGGAGGGTTCCCTTTTCTCCACACCTTTGTCAGCACTTATTATGTGTTGTTTTGTTAATGAACACCATTCTGACAGGTGTGAGGTGGAATCTCATTGTGGTTTTAATTTGCAATTCTGTAATAATTAGTGATGTTGAACATTTTTTCATGTGACTATTGGCCATCTGTATGTCCTCTTTGGAGAAGTGTCTTCATTTTTTTTGCCCAATTTTTCATTGGATTGTTTACCTTCCTGGTGTTGAGTTTTACAAGCTCTTTATAAATTTTGGTTATAAACCCAACCCCTTATCAGACTTATTGTTGAATATGTTCTCCCATTGTGTGGTTTGTCTTTTTATTTTGTTCATATTGTCTTTAGCTGTGCAAAACCTTTTTAGCTTGATATACTCCCATTTCTTCATCCTGTCCTTTATTTAATGGGCCCATGGAGATAAATCAGCAAATACATTGCTGTGAGAAATGTCAGAGAGCTTACGGCCTATGTTTTCTTCCAAGATAATTATGGTTTCACATCGTACATTTAAATTTTTTATACATTTTGAGTTTATTTTTGTGTATAGTGTAAGTTGGTGGTCTAGTTTCATTTTCTTGCAAGTACCTATCCAATTTTCCCAACACCATTTGTTAAAAAGACTGTCTTTATTCCATGGTATGTTTTTACCTCTTTTGTCAAATATCAATTGTCCATAAAAGTGTGGGTTTATTTCTGGGTTCTCTGTTTTGTTCCATTGATCTGTATGCCTGTTCTTATGCCAGTAACAAGCTGTTTTGAGTACAATGCCCTTGTAGTATAACTTGATATCAGTAACTATGATACCACCTACTTTATTCTTCTTTTTTAAAATTGCTGAGGCTATTCGTGTTCCTTTTTGGTTCCATATAAATTTTTGGAATATTTGTTCTTTATCTTTGAAGTATGCCATTAGTATTTTAATAGGAATTGCCTTGAATTCATAGATTGCTTTGGGTAATATAGACATTTTAATTATATTTATTCTTCTGATCCATGAACACGGTATATGCTTCCACTTGTTTGTGTCTTCCTTGATTTCCTTTATCAATGTTTTATAATTTTCTGAGTACAAGTCTTTAACTTCCTTGGTTAAATTTACTCCTAGGTACTTTATTTTTTTGTTGCAATAGTGAAGGGGATTATTTTCTTAATTTCTCTTTCAGACAGTTCATTGTTGGTGTATAAAAATGCCACTCATTTCTGAACATTAATTTTATATCCTGCCACCTTGCTGAATTCATTTATCAGGTCCAGTAGTTTTTTTACTGAGATTTTAGGGTTTTCTATATGCAGTATGATGTCATCAGCAAATAATGATAGTTTTACTTCTTCTTTTCCAATTTGGATACCTTTTATCTCTTCTTCTTGTCTGATTACTGTGTTTACGACTTCCAGAACTATGTTAAATAAGAGTGGTGAAAGAGGGCAGCCCTGCCTTGTTCCTGATCTTAAGGGGATTGCTTTAATTTATGCCCATTGATTATGATGTTGGCTGTGGGTTTGTCATAGATGGCCTTTATCATGTTGAGGTATGTTCCCTGTATTCCCATTTTGCAGAAGATTTTGATCATAAATGGGTACTGGATTTTATCCAATGCTATTTCTATGTCTTTTGATATTATCATGTAATTTTTCTCCTCCATTTTGTTTATGTGATGAATCAAATTGATTGTTTTACAAATATTATACCAGCCTTGGATCCTCAGAATAAATCTCACTTGATCATGATGTATGATTTTTCTTAACGTATTGCTGGATTCATTTGCTAATATTTTTTTGAGAATTTTAGCAATTAAGTTCAACAGGGAAATTGGCCTATGGTTTTTTTTCTTTGTAGTGTTTTTTACCTGGTTTTGGAATGAAGACTATGCTCGCCTTACAAAAAGAGCTTAGAAGTCTTTCCTCCTCTTGAATTTATTTTTGTATTTTTTCGAAGTTAGAACCTGGGAGGCAGTCAGACAGACTCCCACATGCACCCGACCAGGATCCACCTGACATGCACACCAGGGGGCGATGCTCTGCCCATCTGGGGTGTTGTTCTGTTACAGCCGAAGCCATTCCAGCACATGAGGCAGAGGCCATGGAGCCATCCTTAATACCTGGGCCATCTTTGCTCCAATGGAGCCTTGGCTTTGTGAGGGGAAGAGAGAGATAGAGAGAAAGGAGAGGGGAAAGGTGGAGAAGCAAATGGATGCTTCTCCTGTGTGCTCTTGCTGGGAATTGAACCCAGGAGTTCCATATGCTGGGCCAATGCTCTACCACTGAGACAACCAGCCAGGGCTGCTTCTCTTGAATTTTTTGAAATAGCTTGAGAAGGATAGAAGTTAGTTCTTCTTTGAACAGTTGGTAATAATTTGTCTGTGAAGCCATCTGGTCCAGGAGTTTTGTTTGTTGGGAGTTTTTTTGTTTTGTTTTGTTTTGTCTTACAGAGACAGAGAGAGAGTCAGAAAGAAGGATAGATAGGGACAAACAGGAATGAAGAGTTATGAGAAACATCAATCATCAGTTTTATGTTGTGACACCTTAGTTGTTTATTGATTGCTTTCTCATATGTGCCTTGATTTTGGGGCTACAGCAAACCAAGTAACCCCTTTCTCAAGCCAGTGACCTTGGGTCCAAGCTGGTGAGCTTTGCTCAAACCAGACAAGCCCACACTCAAGCTGGTGACCTTGGGGTCTCAAACCAAGGTCCTCTGCATCTCAGTCTGATGCTCTATCCACAGTGCCACCTCTTGGTCAGGCTGTTGGGAGTTTTTTGATAACTGTTTCAATCTCATTTGAAATAATTGGTCTTTTTTTGGTTTTCTGATTCTTCCAGACTGATTTTTGAAAGATTATGTGTTTCGAGAAATTTATCCATTTCACTTAGGTAGTCTAATTTTTTGGCATACAGTTTTTCATAGTATTTTCTTATAATCTTTTGTATTTCTGCTATGTCAGTTGTTACTTCTGCACTCTCATTTCTAATTTTATTTATTTGAGTCCTCTCTCTTTTTTTCTTGGTGAGTTTGGTTAAAGGTTTATCAATCTTGTTTACCTTTTTAAAGAACCAGCTCTTGTTTTCATTGATCTTCTTATTGTTCTTTTATTTATTTTTTAGCCTCTATATCATTTATTTACATTTCTATCATTATTATTACCTTTCTTCTACTTCCTCTGGGCTTTGTTTGTTGTTCTTTTTCTAGTTCTTTTAGACATAGGGGTAGGTTGTTTATTTGGGCTTTTTCTTGCTTCCTAAATATGCCTGTAATGCTATGAATTTCCCTCTCAGGACTGCTTTTGCTGTGTCTCATAGATTTTGAGTTGTTGTATGCTCATTTTCATTTGCTTCAAGGAAATTTTTTATTTCTATTTTGATCCATTGTTAACCCATTTGTTATTTAATAACATGCTGTTTAGTCTCCAATTGTTTGAATGTTTTTCAGTTTTTCTGTTGCAGTTGATTTCTAGTTTCATGCCATTTGATCAGAGAAGATGCTTGATATGATTTCAATCTTCTAAATTTATTGAGACTTGTTTTGTGTTCTAGAGAATGTACCATGAGCACTTGAAAAGAATGTATATTCTGCTGCTTTAGGGTGAAAGCTTCTGAAGATATCTATTAAATCCATTTGATCTAGTTTGTCCTTTAAGGCTACTGTTTCTTTGTTAATTTTCTTTCCTGAGGATCTATCCATTGATGTTAGTGGGTTATTAAAATCCCCTACTATTATAGTATTGCTGTTGATCTCACCCTTTATATCTATCAAAATCTGCTTTATACAATTAGGTACTCCTGTATTAGGCACATAGATATTTATAATGGTTACATCTTCCTGTTGGATTGCTCCCTTTATCATTATGTAGTGACCTTCTTTATCTTTACAATAGCCTTTGTTTTAAAGTCTATTTTGTCAGATGTAAGTATTGCCACCTCAGCTTTTTTTTCCATTTCCATTTGCATTAAATATTTTTTCCATTCCTTCACTTCCAGTCTGTGTGTCTCTTTTGTTCTGAGGTGGGTCTTTTGTAAACAGCATATGTACAGGTCCTGTTTTTTTATTCACATAGGTACCCTATGTCTTTTGATTGGAACATTTAATCATTTTACATTTAAGGTTATTATTGATATGTAGTTGTTTATTGCCATTTTGTTCTTTTAATCTACATTCTTCTTTTTATAGATTTTTTTCCCCCTTTGTTCTGTTTACAGCAGGCCCCATAACATTTCTTGTCGCATTGGTTTGGTTGTAATATATTCCTTGAGGTTTTTTTTTTTTTTATCTGGGAAGCTTCTTATTTCTCCTTCAATTTTAAATGATAGCCTTACTGGATAAAGAAGTCTTGGTTGTAGGCTTTTTTTTTTTTTTTTTTTTTGCATTACTTTGACTATTTCTTGCCATTTCCTTCTGGCCTCTAGAGTTTCTGTTGAGAAGTCAGCTTTCATCCTTGAAGGAAGCTCCTCTGTAGGTAATTGACTGCTTTTCTCATGGATCTTTTAGTATTTTTTTCTTTATCCCTTAATTTTGGCATTTTAATTATGGCATGTCTTGTTGTAAGCCTCTTTGGGTTCCTCTTTAACGGAACTCTCTGTGCATCTTGAACTTGTCTGACTTTTTCCTTCATCAATTTAGGGAAATTGGCCTGACCTGTGGTGGCACAGTGGATAAAGTGTCTACCTGGAAATGCTGAGGTCACTGGTTCAAAACCCTGGGCTTGCCTGGTCAAGGCACATATGGGAGTTGATGCTTCCAGCTCCTCCCTCCTTCTCTCTCTCTCTCTCTCTCTTTCTCTCTCTCCCTCTCTCTCTCCTCTCTAAAAATGAATAAATAAAATAAAAAAAATTAAAAAAAATTTAGGGAAATTTTCAGCTATGATTTCTTCAAACAAGTTTTCTATTTGTTCATTCTCTTCTCCTTCTGGAACCCCTATGATGTGGATGTTGTTTCTCTTCATGTTGTCACAGAGCTCTCTTAGAGTTTCCTCCAACTTTTTGAGCCTCTTTTCTTTTTGCTGCTCTGCTTCCATGCTTTCATTAATTTTATCCTCTAAATCACTGAATCAATCTTCTGCTTCATTCAGACTACTTTTAATTCCTTCTTGTGCAGTCTTCATTTCTGATATTGTATTTGTCATTTCTGACTGGTTCTTTTTTATGATTTCAATGTCCTTTTTGATGCTTGCTATCTCTTTATGTAGGTGCTCATTATGTCCATCCATTGTTGCTCTAAGATCATTGAGCATCCTAACAGTCATTATTTTAAACTCTGCATCTGGTAATTTGATTGTTTCCTTTTCATTCAGATCTTTTTCTGGGGATTTCTCTTGTTGATTCATTTGGATTGCATTTCTCTGTTTTTCCATTTTATCTGTGTATAGACTACTCCTTTAGTTGTGTTGTTTATGTAGCTAGCTGAGTCTAGGGTTGGTATTGTGGGCCTAGAGTTTCCAGTTGTGTTGTTTGTAGATTTTTTTGGATTGGCATCAACTGTTGTTTGTAATCCACTGTGGGCTACATGTCTGTTGTCACTGTTATTTTTGCTATTTGTTTTGGTGATTTCTATGTCTTAGCTGGGTTAGGTGTAAGGAGCCCTTCCTTAAGATAGCAATCTAAGAAGGATTGTTAGGTCCTGAACTGGTGCTCTCTGTATCAGGCCACTGAATGTGCTCGCTCTTGACCCCCCTGGCTGGATCCTGGTGCAGATAAATGGGAGTTACTGCCTGTGACTAGCACTTATTGACCTTTTTGGAGCTACAGGCAATCCAGATCTTGTGGCTGTCTCTGCTGGTCCCCAGAGCCTTTGTAAATATCAGTTGCATTTAGTTAGCTTTTATCTACTCTTGGCATGGGGAAAACTGTTTAAAATTCATGTTCCCCTGAGATCTGCTTTCTGCCACCTCTTACTGCTGGCTACTTGTTGGGCTCAGTATGGTAATTTAGAGATTTGGTATGGATTTGGATGTGGCTTGCCCCTTAGCCTCAGGTGTCATTCTATCCAGACTTTTTTTTTTCTATTTTATTTAATTTTTTCTTCTTTTTTAGCCCTCAGATTGGTGTGACCACTGTGTTCCCTATGTGTGCTCTGTCTTCCTACTCGCTGCCACCATTGCCGCCACCTTGGGCATTTGGTCTCAGGTGCTGCCCACACCAGCCTGCTGCTATGGCTGCCGCTGTGTGTGTGTGTGGGGGGGTTGCATTTATTTGCTCAGGCTGCTGCTGTGGTTGCCATGACATCCACTCCTGTGGGTGGGCTTTTGCTCCCACGCTTGAGCTGCCACCATGGGCAGGCTTGTGTGCATGAACCTGCCGCCCCTGCCTGCCTGCTCTCCAGGGAGTACTCAGCATCATGGGGTGGCGACAGTGTTGCTCAGACATCAACACTCACTACCTGTGTCCCTGATGGGCTCCCTGTTTCTAAGCACCTCTTTGCTCTGACTGGAGCAGGTGAGCCTCTGGAGGGCAGGGTGATTTCTTCCCTTTGCTGGTGTTGCTGCTCCCAGGAAAAATGGTCACTTTAGATTTGGGGAGTGACTCAGCCCAGGGGTTAAGATGGCTGTCCCTCAAAGTGTTTCTCCCTGTGTCTCTGAGACTACACTCTCCTCTGGCAACTCCCGTCCTCTCAGCACTCCCCACTCCTGGAGCCCTGGATAAGGGGCTGTGAATGAGGTTTTCTGAATGGTCCCTTTAGGACAGATTCTGGGTCTGAGTGTTCTGTCACTCGCAAACTGTACCCCAGCTCTTTTCTCAGCTAAATACTGTCTGTATGCCTGTTCTAGGCTCTGGGGCTCTAGGCTGGGACTTCGATCCTGGGTCTGAGGACTCACAACTCTCTGGGAAACCCACCCTGCAGTGGAGTCCCTCTGGGCTGCAGCTAGCTCCTGGGAGTGGGGCAGCCCTTTCCATGTCTCCACCTTTTCTACCAGTCTCAGTGTGGTTTCTTCAGTGGTCCTTGGTTATGAGATCTTCTTAGTTTAGTCCAAAGTTGGTTTTTCAAGATGATTTTTCTTAAAATTAAGTTGTAATCCACTTTGGTTCTGGGAGATGGGAGTTGGAACATCCACCTACTCCATCTCTATCTTGCTGTCCCCCACAAAGTAATCTTATAGTTTATCTTGATAACTCTTATTAGCTTTCTGTATTTTATCAAAGTCAGCCAACCTCTTCTAAAGCAAATATAAGCAGAAAATATGACAGGTCAAATCCTAGACATTTAAGCAAAGAATGGATTCTTTTTCTATCTGAACAAGGAATTAATGCCAACTAATAAGTTAAACTTCATCTTTAATTAAAATATATCAGCAAAGATAATTTTACATGTTGACATACTGATAAATATAAGGTATGTGTTAAAATAGAGACAAAAATTACATTTCTTTGAAATACTCATGCAGTACTCAAAAGGTACTCTCACATCTAGCCATCAGTTATTGATACTAACTTTGCATGAGATTTCAACTAAAAACTCTCATAAAAAAAACCTGAGTTCAGTTGCCAAAAAGCAGTAATACTATAAATAAAGCAGTAACACGTGTAAATAAAGCCTGATGGGTGAATTTAGAAGAGTTTATTATTAATTATAAGGCACAGATATCATATAAAACATATTCATCATTCTAGTCTGCCTTAGCTTTCTCACTTTTGGGAACATGTTGATTCTACCTAGAATAGCCAACAAATCACTGGCCACATCTGTGTAACCAATTAACCAGACCTTTGGTTTCCCCTGTGTTCTTGGACCCAAATGAAATACACACCTTTGGATCTGGCATCCTGAACAACTGCCAAATATCCAGATAATACAATCTAAAACTATGAGAAGTAAACTTCCCCATAAGTAAACTTTTACAATGGAAAGAAAAAGACAGAAAATAACATACAAGTAAATTGTATCTTCTCCTTCCCTCACCTGGAGTGCTCTGAGGATGTTTGTTCTCATAGCCTTCCTGAGATCTTTGACATGCACAGCAGAGGCACCTACTGAAGGTCATTTGTGTGAAGCAGTGGTCAGTGTGGGAATGTATGGTTTTGCCTCCTTCATTACTTCACCATTTTTTTATACCTCTCTTGTAGTCGTGAGTGCATGCAACCTCATTAATCCTTGCCTCAGGTTCTGATTTCTAGAAAATCTGCAGTGAAATACACATAAAGTTGGATAGAGAAATATACAACCAGACATTTCTAATTTGCTACTCTTGACTTCATACTAGAAAGCATTCTTTTTTCTTGAATAAAATGTACATCTACATCGAGATTTAAATATTCAGGAAATGTATTAACTCGGTAGTTGGGCAGGTAGGTGTTCTGCTTACATGTTGGTCAACCAGAATTAGTTTCTGGTTATAGATTTTACTGAAGAGGAGAGAGAAAGAGATCAAATCCATGAAGACACCTGCCTGGAGTAAAGAGGGGGAAGACAGTAAGGAGTGGTGACACTAGGTTAAACATGGAAAACTTGCTACAAGTTCAGCTTCAAAGATGAAGAAGAACATGAATAACCATGAAGAACAGGCTGCCTGGAAATGCTGTTTTCATGTACACTCTACGTTCAGAGTGGCAGATACCAGAAAACAGGAATGCTAACATTTGATCTTAAAAGACAACTGATAGAAATCTGGAAACTTAGAAATAGATTGAGAGCTGAACAAAGGCAGAGCTCAACCCAGTCCACACATGTATTTAATGAAAGATATAAGATTTGGATATTCTACAGTATTTTGGGATATGTCTCAAAAAGAAAGAATCTCACTATCAAGGGACTGAACTAAAAAACAAGGTAATAAGAATACTTATAAGATTTAGAAGCAAAAAATATTTCTGAAAATTATCTAATAAATGGCCAGAAGACTATTTCAGGAAAAATATTTGGCATCTGAAAGAAAACAGGAATTGGGATTCACAGAGAAAGCTGTGTACTATGACAAGATAGAAGAGTAAGAGGAAAAAAATAACATGTGATAAGGAAGGTTATAAGGAAATTAAGATGTAATGACAGTGATGAGCAGAGATGATACTGTGAAAAATTGAATCACTGATACACAGGATAGATTTTAACAGCTCTCTTGGTCACAAAAAAAAAAAGAAAGAAAAAAGAAAATACATACCCAAAATAATGAGACATAAATTAATAGATATGTGTGAGAATATCAACATATAGATAATTTCTATGTCTGAAGAGGAAACTAGAACATATGAAAACAAAGCAGTAATTGATAAACTATCAGAACAAATCTCCAAACCATAAACTGTGATATAGATTCAAAGAGGGTCCCTGCATTTCAAACCAAGCAAATGCAGAGACACCTTAACAGATCCTAGTTAATGTTTTGATCTTGTTTGTGTGTGTGTGTGTGTGTGTGTGTGTGTGTGTGTGACAGAGACAGAGAGAGGGATAGATAGGGACAGACAGACAGGAAGGGAGAGAGATAAGAAGCATCAATTCTTTGTTGTGGCACTTTAGTTTTTCATTGATTGCTCTCTTATATGTACCTTGACCAGGGGGTGGTCTACAGCACACCAAATAACCCCTTGCTCAGGCCAATGACCTTGGGCTCAAGAAGGTGAGCCACGCTAAAATCAGATGAGTGCGCGCTGAAGCTGGCGAACTCAGGGTTTAGAACCTGGGTCCTCCATGTCCCAGTCTGACACTCTATCCACTGCGCAACTGCCTGGTCAGTTTTAATGTTTTGATCTTTAAGAATAAACATAATTCGCCCTGGCCGGTTGGCTCAGCGGTAGAGCGTCGGCCTAGCGTGCGGAGGACCCGGGTTCGATTCCCGGCCAGGGCACACAGGAAAAGCGCCCATTTGCTTCTCCACCCCTCCACCGCACTTTCCTCTCTGTCTCTCTCTTCCCCTCCCGCAGCCAAGGCTCCATTGGAGCAAAGATGGCCCGGGCGCTGGGGATGGCTCTGTGGCCTCTGCCTCAGGTGCTAGAGTGGCTCTGGTCGCAACATGGCGACGCCCAGGATGGGCAGAGCATCGCCCCCTGGTGGGCAGAGCGTCGTCCCTGGTGTCTCTCCCTGTTTCCAGCTTCAGAAAAGAAAGAAAGGAAAAAAAAAAAAGAATAAACATAATTCAATCACAACTCATGAGGAAAACAATTTAATCACACATCACTTACAAAGATACAAAACAATTTAGCCCTCAACCTCTCCTTTAAAACATCAAATTCTTAAGTGTCATGGAATGGCATCTAAGAAATTTTTAGTAGAAAAACAAAGTCCAGGATTTCTGTAATTAATAACATTGCAAATTTTAGCAAAAGGAAGATAATAATAGTTTCAGATTTCTAATGAACCAAAAATTCAAAAAATATGATGCTGGAATTATATGAAGATTGATCCCAATTGGCCAAGAGGTGAATCAAAATTAAGAGTTTAAGAATTGTGAGTACATTGTATGCCAATCATTAAGCTTGTCTCTGGGCTCCAAGCCCAGCTTTGTGCTCTGAACTTCCTTCCACACCAGTGAATGGCACCACACATGGTCCTTGCTCAGAGGTTGGGCTGCCATCTTTGCTGAGATCCTTTTTTGAACAAGTAGGGCACTTGCCGCTGTCAGGAATGCCTATCCTCAGAGGTCAGGGTTCCGGCTCTGCCTGTCGGTACTTCAGACATCTTTCTTTTACTCTTTCAGCTTCAGGTTCCTTGCTGTTTCCTGTCATTACTGACTCCTATTGCCTCAGTGTTCTTGTTTGCTTTTTTGTCCTCCGTTGTCTGTTGAACTGTTTTTTTCTGTATTACATTTTTTTAGTTAAAAGTATGATTTCCATGTTTCTGACTGGACCCTGACTAACATCGTACTTAGTATCATGGTAGAATAGGACTGGTTTGCTGTATCAATGATCTTGAATTTAGTGCTGAGTTACTTGCCAGTTTGATATGGGCATACGGTGGCATCACAATTAATCAAGTTACCTTCTATTAGTAACGGTAATAGAACGCTTGCTGAAAAAGCATTTTTAGAAACCAAGTGACTGCTCTTGTGGAAATAATGGCTATAGTATAAAGAAGTTTGAGAGCTCCATTTGGCTACACTAGAGAACTTTACAGAAACAAAATGACAACCGTGGAGTTTTAAATTCTCTGTCCCAGTCAATGTCAGACAACCAGAGAACTTCTGTGTGGCCCTAAAGGTAGCTTTATTTATAGTTACAGGATCTACCTAATTGAAAATCAGAATAAGATTTAATTAGTCATGTTGCATAATTACAATGTAAAATGAGTTTAGGGTTTTTAAACTTTTTATGCATAAGTTTGGGTAATGATTGGCAGTGAATAAAACCCTGATATTTGGAATGTGGACTCAGAGGAAGTTGGGAAACCTGAAAATGCCAAGGTTTTGGGTTTCCCTTACCAACAAAAATGATCTGTCCTCCCATATTAGATCTGAGGATGCTAGCCGTTTGTTGCTTGAAAACCAAGTAGTAAGTTCCTTTGGGGCACTGGGAAATTGCAAGGGAATCTTAATTTTCTCAAAATCCATTCCAACACTCCTGTTGTTTCTAGATATATAACTATAATCAGACCTCAATACACTCTGGGGAATGAATACAAAGCATAACCTGGGAGAAAATAGTTTACACTTCTAAAGGATTGAAATATTGTGTGTGTGTGTGTGTGTGTATCAGGAGTAACCTTGGAAATATGCATGAGAATTAATTCTAAAAGTCCTGGACCAAGTGAAGGAAGGAATATAATGCTGAATTGAGCCAAATTTATTGACATGGGTGCATTTTCTGGCAATTCTCAATTTAAGAAGCTAAATATGGCTTCAGCAGTTTACTTATTTAGATGATGAAACTTGGGTTTAGTACTGGCCTACATTTACTGTGGTTGTGATTACTTCCGTGGCATAATGTAGAAGAAAGAATCCAAATTCTTAGCGATATAGGAATGTAGGTAAATGTCCATGTATGGCTTGTTTTCCCTCCTCCATAACATTCCCTGAGAGGGCACAGAAGGCACTTCACTCACTAGGGAAACGAGAAAGATATTGGTGGGAGGGAGGTATACTGGTGTACCTGAAATTCTCTGTCATCTCAGCGGATGCTGGACTCTCAGAGAGTAGAGCTGAGCAGCAATGCTTATCTATTAGGAAGAAGGAAAGGGGCATGCACTACAGTGGACAGCAGGTGAGAGGGAGTAAGTTGCTTTAGTCTGTAGGGATCTTTGATAGCAGCTAATCGATCAGAATGCATAAGAAAGAAATGGGTGGATATATTAGTAAAATATTTCTTTCTTTTTTAAATTTTTATTAATTTTTAATTTATTATGTTTACATGGATTCCCTCATTCCCCAACACCATGTCCCTTTTTGTACCTCCTCTGCCCCCCTCTCCATAACTCTCTCACCCCACTGTCCCTCTAGGATTTGCTGTCTTTCTATCTATATCTCTCTGTTATGTATATATCATATATAGTTTCACTAATCACCTTACTTTCTCTGATCCCATCCCTTTTCCCCTTCCCTTTGACTGCTGTCCCACTGGTCCCTGTGACCCTGCCTCTGCCTCTATTCCATTCCTCAGTTCACTTTATTCATTAGATTCCACATATATGTGAGGTCATATGATATTTTTGTTTCTCTGCGTGGCTTATTTCACTTACCATAATAATCTCCAAGTCCATCCATGCTGTCACAAAGGGTAAGATTTCCTCCTTTTTCACAGCTGCATAGTATTCCATTGTGTATGTGTACCACTGCTTTTTAATCCACTTGTCAACTGATGAAACTTGGGCTGTTTTCAGATATTGGCTATTGTAAACAATGCTGCAATAAACATGGGGGTGCATATCTTCTTTTGAATCAGTGATTTGGTATTATTATGATATGTTACTAAAAGTGGAATAGCTGGGTCAAAAAGCAGTTTCCTTTTTAATTTTTAAAAGATTCCCCATACAATTCTCCACAGTGGCTGCACCAATCTGCATTCCCACCAGCAGTGCAGGAGGATTCCCTTTTCTCCACATCCTCACCTGTTGTTTTGTTAATGAGCACCATTCCAACAGGTGCAAGATGGTATCTCATTGTGGTTTTAATTTGCATTTCTCTGATGATTAGTGACATTGAACGTTTTTTCATATGCCTATTGGCCATTTGTATGTCCTCTTTGGAGAAGTGTCTATTTAGTTCTTTTGCTTATTTTTTAATTGGATTGCTTACCTTCCTGGTGTTAAGTTATACAAATTCTTTATAAATTTTGGTTATTAACCTCTTATCAGACATACTGTCAAATATGTTCTCCCATAGTGTGGGTTGTCTTTATAATTTGTTCATGATGTCATTTGCGGTGCTAAAGCTTTTTAGTTTGATATAGTCCCATTTGTTCATCCTGTCCTTTATTTCACTTGCCTGTGGAGATAAATCGCAAAAATATTGCTACAAGAGATATCAGAGAGTTTATTGCCTATGTTTTCTTCTAAGATGTTTATGGTTTCATAACTTACATTTAAGTCTTTTATCCATTTTGAGTTTATTTTTGTAAATGGTGTAAGTTGGTGGTCTAGTTTCATGTTTTTGCATGTACCTGTCCAATTTTCCCAACACCATTTATTAAAGAAACTGTTTTTACTTCATTGTATGCTTTTACCTCCTTTGTCAAATATAAATTGTCCATAAAGAAATAGGTTTATTTCTGGGTTCTCTGTTCTGTTCCATTGATCTGTATGCCTGTTCTTATGCCAGTACCAAGGTGTTCTGGGTATGATGGCTTTGTAGTATAACTAGATATTAGGAATTTGATAACTCTCACTTTATTCTACATTTTCAAGATTGCTGAGGCTATTCATATTCATTTTGGTTCCATATAAATTTTTGGATTATTTGTTCTGTATCTTTGAGGTATGTCTTTAGTATTTTAATAGGAATTCCATTGAATTTATAGATTGCTTTGGGGAATATAGACATTTTAATGATGTTTATTCTTCCTATCCCTGAACATGGTATATGCTTCCACTTGTTTATATCTTCCTTGATTTATTTTATCAATGTTTTATAATTTTCTGAGTACAAGTCCTTTACCTCCTTGGTTATATTTACTCCTAGGTACTTTTTTGTTGTTGTTGTTGCAATACAGAAGGGGATTGTATCCTTAATTTCTCTTTCAGACAGTTTTTTTTACTGTATAAAAATGCCACTGATTTCTGAATATTAATTTTATATCCTGCCACCTTGCTGAATTTGTTTATCAGATCTAGTAGTTTTTTGACTGAGACTTTAGGGTTTTCAATATACAGTATCATGCCATCAGCAAATAATGATAATTTTACTTCTTTTTCAATTTGGATGCCTTTTATTTCTTCTTGTTGTCTGATTGCTGTGTCTAGAAATTCCAGAACTATGTTAAAGAAGAGTGGTGAAAGGGGGCACCCCTGCTTTGTTCCTGATCATCAGGGGATTGCTTTTAATTTTTGCCCATTAAGTATGATGTTGGCTGTGGGTCTGTCATACATGGCCTTTATCATGTTGAGGTATGTTCCCTGTATCCCCATTATGCTGAAATTTTGATCATAATGCGTGCTGAATTTTTCAAATGCTTTTTCTGCATCTATTGATATTATCATGTGGGTTTTTTTCCCTTTTGTTTATGTGATAAATCACATTGATTGATTTGCAAATATTGTGCCAGCCTTGCCTCTCCAGAATAAATCTCACTTGATCATGATGTATAATTTTTTTCAGGTATTGCTGGATCCAGATTGCTAATATTTTGTTGAGAGTTTTAGCATCTAAGATCATCAGAGTCATTGGCTTATAGTTTTCTTTTTTTGTAGTGTCTTTACCTGGTTTTGGAATGAGGAAAATGCTTGCCTCATAAAAGGAGCTTGGAAGTCTTCCCTCGTCTTGAATTTTTTGAAATTGCTTGAGAAGAATAGAAATTAGTTCTTCTTTGAATATTTGGTAAAATTCGCCTATGAAGTCATGTATTCCAGGACTTTTGTTTGCTGGGAGTTTTTGATAACTGTTTCAATTTCATTTGTTGTAATCGGTCTGTTTAAGTTTTCTGATTCTTCCAGATTGACTTTTGGAAGATTAAATATTTCTAGGAATTTATTCACTTTGTCTAGGTTGTCCTGTTTTATGGCATACACAGTACTACAGATCTTCATAGTATTTTCTTATAATCCTTTGAATGTCTGTTGTGTCAGTTGTTACTTCGCTACTTTCATTTCTAATTTTATTCATTTGAGTCTTCTCTCTTTTTTTTTTTTGATGAATCTGGTTAAAGTTTCATCCATATAGTTTAACATTTCAAAAAGCAGCTCTTGGTTTCATTGATCTTCTGTATTGTTTTTCTAGCATCTATGTCATTTATTTTTGCTCTGATCTTTATTATTTCTTTCCTTCTACTTCCTCTGGTCTTTATTTGTTGTTATTTTTCTAGTTCTTTTAGATTCAGGGTTAAGTTGTTTATTTGAGCTTTTTCTTGCTTCATAAGGTATGTCTGTAATGCTATAAACTTCCCTCTCAGAACTGCTTTTGCTGTGTCTCATAAATTTTGAGTTGTTGTATGTTCATTTTCATTTTTTTCAAGAAAATTTTTATATTTCTTTTTTGATCTCATTGTTAACCCATTTTTTTTAATAACATGCTATTTAGCCTCCAAGTGTTTGAAAGTTTTCCAGTTTTTCTATTGCAGTTGATTTCTAGTTTCATGCCATTGTGATCAGAGAAGATGCTTGATATGATTTCAGTCTTCTTAAATTTATTGAGACTTGTTTTGTGTCCTAACATGTGGTCTATCCTAGAGAATGTACCATGAGCACTTTTATAGAATGTATATTCTGCTGCTTTAGGGTGAAAGGTTCTGAAGATATCTATTATCCAGTGGATATAGTGTGTCATTTAAAGCCACTATTTCTTTGTTAATTTTCTTTCTTGAGGATCTATCCAGTGATGTTAATGGGGTATTAAATCCCTTACTATTATATTATTGTTGTTGATCTCACCTTTTATGTCCATCAAAATCTGTTTTATATATTTAGGTGTTCCTATATTAGGTGCATAGATATTTATAATCATTATATCTTCCTGTTTGATTGCTCTCTTTTTCATTAAGTAGTGACCTTCTTTATCCCTTACTATATTCTTTGTTTTAAAGTCTATTTTGTCAGATGTAAGTATTGCTACCCCAGCTTTTTTCCCATTTCTTTTCTGTGAAATGCTTTTTTCCATGCCTTCACTTTTATTCTATGTGTATCTTTTGTTCTGAGGTGGGTTTCTTGTAGACAGCATACGTATGGGTCTTTTTTCTTATCCATGCAGCTACATTATGTCTTGGTTGGAGCATTTAAATCATTTCCATTTAAGGTTATTATTATTATTATTATTATTATTATTATTACAGAGACAGAGAGAGAGTCAGAAAGAGGGATAGATAGGGACAGACAGGAACAAAGAGAGATGAGATGTTTCAATCATCAGTTTTTCGTAGCAACACATTTAGTTGTTCATTGATTGCTTTCTCATATGTGCTTTGACCGTGGGCCTTCAGCAGACCAGAGTAACCCCTTGCTCAAGCCAGCGACCTTGGGTCCAAGCTGGTGAGCTCTGCTCAAACCAGATGAGCCCATGCTCAAGCTGGCGACCTCAGGGTCTCAAACCTGGGTCCTCCACATCCCAGTCTGATGCTCTATTCACTGCGCCACCACCTGGTCAGGCCATTTAAGGTTATTATTTATATGTAGTTGTTTATTGTCACTTTATTCTTTAAATCTACATTTCTCTTTTTCTAAATTTCCCCCCTTTGTTTTGTTTACAACAGGCCTCTTAATATTTCTTGCAGTACTAGTTTGTTTGTAATAAATTCCTTTTTTTTTTTTTTATCTGTGAAGGTTTTTATTTCTCCTTCAATTTTAAACTATAGCCTTGTGAATAAAAAGGTCTTGGTTGTAGGTTCGTGCTTTGCATCACTTTAAATATTTCTTGCCAATCTCTACTATCCTCTAGTGTTTCTGTTGAGAATTCAGATGTCAATAATTAACTGTTTTTCTCTTGCAGCTTTTAGTATTCTTTCTTTGTCTCTTAACTTTGACATTTTAATTATGATGTGTCTTGCTGCAGGCCTTCTTGGTTCCTCTTTAATGAAACTCTCTGTGCATCTTGAACTTGTGTGACTTTTTTCTTAATCAATTTAGGGAAATTTTCATTGATAATTTTCTCAAATAGTTTTTCTATTTTTTGTTCATTCTCTTCTCCTTCTGGATCCCCTATGATGTGGAAGTTGTTTCTCTTCATGTAGTCACAGAGCTCTCTTAGAGTTTCCTCAGATTTTTTGAGCTTCTCTGCTTCCATGCTTTCATTAATTTTGTCCTCTAAATCACTGATTCAATCCTTTGCTTCATCCAGCCTGCTATTAATTCCTTCTTGTGCAGTCTTCATTTCTGATATTATATTTGTCATTACTGACTGGTTATTTTTTTATGATTTCTTTTTTTTTTTTTTTTTGTATTCTTCTGAAGGTTGAAACGGGGAGAGACAGTCAGACAGACTCCTGCATGCGCCCGACTGGGATCCACCCAGCATGCCCACCAGGGGCAATGCTCTGCCCACCAGGGGGCGATACTCTGCCCCTCTGGGGGGTTACTCTGTCGCGACCAGAGCCACTCTAGAGCCTGGGGCAGAGGCCAAGGAGCCATCCCCAGCGCCTGGGCCATCTTTGCTCTAATGGAGCCTTGGCTGTGGGAGGTGAAGAGAGAGACAGAGAGGAAGGAGGGGGATGGAGAAGCAAATGGGCGCTTCTCCTATGTGCCCTGGCTGGGAATCGAACCCGGGTCCCCCGCACGCCAGGCTGACGCTCTACCGCTGAGCCAACCAGCCAGGGCCTATTTTTTTATGATTTCAATGTCCTTTTGATGCTTGCTATCTCTTTATTTTGATGCTCTTTATGTTCATCCATTGTTGCTCTAAGATCCTTGAGCATCTTAAAAATCATTGTTTTAATCTGCATCTGGTATTTTTTTTAATTCCATCTCATTCAGTTCTTTTTCTGAGTAATTCTCTTGTTGATTCATTTGGGTTCTGTTTCTCTGTCTGCCCATTTTGTCATTGTATTGGGTAGCACTGTGTGACTTTGAAATTTTAAGTGGTCTTTATAAAGAATATGGGCTCCATGGTACTGTCCTTCAGACTACTTATTTTCCTTGTTTTAAAAATGCTTCTTGAGCATACTGTTTTTCTTCCTGTTGTATGTGAGTATTAAATGCAGTCGGTCTTTTTGTGGGTATGGTTATTCCTTCAGGGTGGCTGGCTCCAATGGTCAACCTTGATTATGTTTATTACATACTGTGTAATGTCTGTCCTATTGCACATATTTATTCTCCACAGTGTCTGGTGCCTGCTAGACTCCACTTTTGGGTGTGCTGCTTGTGTAGGTAGTTGAGCCTAGGGATGGTGCCTTCTGCCACCCACTACTAGTAGTGTTGGTTCTAGTTCTTCTTGGGTTGGCATCAGTTGTTGTTTGTAACCTGCTCTGGGCTACCAGTCTGCAGCTACTGCACTTTTTGTTGTTTGTTTCTGCATTTTCTTTGTTTGCGAACTGTGAGAGGAGCCAAGCCTTATATAAGGATCAGTTTCCTCCTGCTTAAAGATGACAAAATTTGTCATCTCTTTTCAGCTTAAGTAAGTAGAGCTTAAGATTTGTTTCTACTTTTCAGCTTTTCTTTCTCCTCTTTCAGCTGCCTGGGCTTCCCACAGAGTCTTCTGTAGTAAGACTGTAGTGTGTGCTCACACTGGCCTCACCCAACCACACCCTCTACAGGTTGCTCTCTTGATGGGTTAGGGCAGCTGAGGTTGTGGATACAATGTTTGTGGGACCCCCTACTTCAGGATTCTCTTGGTCAGTAGCTCAGTACAGGGAATGTGGCCCCTACTCCAGAACTTAATTCCTGAACCACTGCTGGATACTCATATTTTATTTCTCCCCAACAAGGTGAGTGGCAGGTTCAGACCAAGTGTGGCCTACAGTCCCCTCTGCAGAAGTTCTTTCAAGTTTGAGACCCTGGTCTCAGAGAAGAAGACTGAGAGAGTCCTCTCCTGGGTCTGACTGTGCCTCTCCCGAATGTGGCTAAGCCCCTTGACCAGATCCAACAGTAGACTCAGAGGGACCCACACTTTAAATGTCCATGCTCCAAGCCTCTCTCCCTTCCACCTGTTGAATCTAGCCTAGCAGGACAGAATATCCAGTGCCCAGGCTGGCTGACTATGAAGTTCCACCCTATCCAATGCATATGAGTCGCTGTGCTGGTGCTGATCACAGAGAGTGGAACTCACCTTAGTGGGCCTGGTGTGAGGAGCTTTTTTTTAGATATTACTCTAGCAAGGGTTGTTAGGTCCTGAACCAATGCTTCTGCAGCTGACTCCTGGTTGTGCCAGCCCTGGGCCTCCTAATCAGCAATGTAGTGCAGACCAATGGGACACACTGCCCATGGTTGGCCCTCAGCAACCTTCTTGGAGCTACAAGCAATTCAGAGTTTGTGGCTGCCTTTGGTGGGCCCAGGTGTACATGGAAATAGCAGCTGAGTACCTAGGCTGGATTTTACCCACTCTGGTCCTGAGGGAAGTCCACTCAAATGGCAAAGTTTCCCTGTCTGCTTGTTGCACTCAGTGCTAGAAAAACCTATGCTAGAGTCTACAGCCTGCAGCAATTTAGCAATTAATAAGGGTAGTGGGTGTGGCTCCACCCCTTGGCCCCAATTGTCAGTCTGTCCAGACTTTTTTCACAGACCTCAGTAGGGTGTGGCCCCAGGAGTCCAGTTCATGTAGCCTCTGAGACCCAGAGGTGTGGACTGCCTTGACTAAAGAACAGGCAGGTCTCCTAGAAACAGTCCACATTATAAAATCATGAATCTTCCCCAAGTTTGCACCACATTCCACCAGGGCAAGGGGACTATTTCACTGTCAAGGGACTTTGAACAAAATCTCCTGCCATTTTACAGACCCAGGGAGCTTGGAAGGCAGGGAAGTAAAGGAAAATGGCTAACAGTAGCCAACTACTGAGTCAAAGTGAAGAAAAGTGACTCACACTCCATCCTCCAACCCCAGTTCTCCAATAACACGGTCTCTTAGTGATGAGTCCTGGACCAGGAATACAGATGTACATATAAGCATGGCTGGATCTGGGGAGGGCAGCAACTCCTTCCACAAAACTATAATGTGCTGACCATAAATGATGTCTGGTATGAAAATGACGTCTTTTTCCATGTGGTCTGCCAGCCAGAAGGTTAGGCATTGCCTATGGTTGGACCTAAAAGATCACACATAAAATTTTGGCCTGGAGCTCAACTTCTCAGAGAGTGATATTGGTTTTCCCAGTAGAGATGAGCTAGACACCTTGTTGCAGGCTGACGACATTGTAAACCTTCCATCTTGACCGGAGCTGAGAACTGTCCTCACTACAATGCACACTTATTTGGGATATGGATATTTCCCTCTTGCCCACAAAGCTTCTACAACCACCATTTAACTATGAACTTATGAATGCCTTACTCATCACCATGGCACAAGCAGCATTGCTCCTGGCCAAAGAGCTCATTTATAACAAAATACATGAGAATGACTCATGTATATGGAACTCACTAGAATTACCATGAGCCCTACAACTCAAAAGCAGTATAATAGAATGATTTCTTAAAATCAAGTCGCTACACTACCGGGATAATAGAAACCTGATGTTGGGACATCTACCTTATAGGATGCAGTATACATTCAGAAACAAAGACCAACACCACTTTTTCTCTCAAAGCTATGCTATGGGAATCTAAGGAATTCAGGGATGGAAATGGAAGTGGAGCCTCTCATTATTAAACTTAAAGCACTTGCAGAATTTTTTCTTTTTTCTCAAATTTTGGGCTATGCTGGTTAGGGACTTTAGTTTCAAATGAAAGAATGTTTTTGACCAAAGGACACAGCAATGTAATTGATTGGGGGTAGCAAACAGTAATAAATATTAGTAGCACAGAAAGGTTGAAATAATATTATAAGTCTGGGTTTAAAACAAAATGTAATAGAGTAATTATACTTTAATGAAAATTAATGTTATTAAAATATGTAATACATAAAATCAGTACCAGAAATACTAGCCATAACATCATATTTAAGTAATATATATGTGTGGGAAATTATAGAAAGGAAGTACAATTTTCCTAATTAAAGAAAATGAACATTTTTTTATGATGACAGTTAATAAGTTTTAAAACACATTTGAGAACTTTGATATCTTATAGAAGTAATAAAATTAGGACAAATTTTCTAAGGCATTGAAGAAAAAAAATTTTTTTTTTTTTTTTGTATTTCTCCGAAGCTGGAAACGGGGAGAGACAGTCAGACAGACTCCCGCTTGCGCCCGACCGGGATCCACCTGGCACGCCCACCAGGGGCGATGCTCTGCCCACCAGGGGGTGATGCTCTGCCCCTCCAGGGCGTCGCTCTGCCACGACCAGAGCCACTCTAACGCCTGGGGCAGAGGCCAAGGAGCCATCCCCAGCGCCCGGGCCATCTTTGCTCCAATGGAGCCTTGGCTGCAGGAGGGGAAGAGAGAGACAGAGAGGAAGGAGGGGGGGTGGTGGAGAAGCAAATGGGCACTTCTCCTATGTGCCCTGGCCGGGAGTCGAACCCGGGTCCCCCGCATGCCAGGCTGATGCTCTACCGCTGAGCCAACTGGCCAGGCCCTGAAGAAAAAATTTAAAAATTAAAATTAAAATGTTCATAAAAAGAGAGAAATGATAAGAAATAAGTAGCTTTAAAAATTGAGAATATAAAAATCATAATACATGAGTATTACCAAAGAAATAAGACTTGATTTATCAACTCAATTCTAAGGTTTACTTTTAAAATATTAAATTTAATTATATGTTGTTCTTGAATGAGACATTCTAAAACATACAAAATTCCAAGGTATCATAATAGCCAAATTATATTAGGCAAGCATAATCAAAACCAGTACATGTGTTGATATTACAGTAAAAGTATAATATATTACATGAGACAAAGATTTACTTTATTTCCTAAATTGTATTTTTCAAAATTAAGGTATGAATATCATGAACCATTTTACATCAATATATATATATATTTCTCTTTTTTTAAGAGCCAAGTAAATGTTCCACTGTGTGAATGTCCCACAACTTTTTTATCCACTCATCTACTGATGAGCACTTGCACTGTTTCCTGTTCTTGGCTATTGTAAATAACACTGAAATGAACATAAGTATGCATGCAAGTTTAAGGAAAAGTTGGTTTACAGTTGTTCATGTGGAAAAAAAATACAAAAATAAATTCTGTTTCATGTATTCACAACTGTAAACCAACTTTTGTCTCATACTGTATATTCTTTCAAATTAGTGTTTTGGGATTCTTTGGATATATCTCCAGAAGTAGAATCACTGGATCAAAAGGCAGTTCCATTTTCAATTTTTTTAGGAATGTCCATACTGTTTTCCACAGTGGCTGCACCAGTCTGCATTCCCATCAGCAGTGCAGGAGGGTTCCCCTCTTTTCCACATCCTTGACAGCACTTGTTGTTTGTTGGTTTACTATTAAAGCCATTCTGACAGCTGTGAGGTGATATCACATTATGGTTTTAATTTGCATTTCTCTAATGATTGGTGATGGTGAGCATTTTTTCATATGTTTATTGCTCTCTGTATGACCTCTTTGGAGAAGTGTCTATTTAGGTCCTTTGCTCATTTTTGATTGGGCTTTCCTCCTGGTGTTGAATTGTATAAGTTCGTTATAAAGTTTGGAAATGAACCTCTTATCAGATGTATAATTTTAGCTGCCTCAAACTTGGATGTCTGTCTCCTTTGTTTAGGAGGACCACCAAATTCACTCTGCTTTCTCCCAACTCTGTGAAACTGTGTGAAACTGGAGAATTTTCCCGAGGAAGAAAACTACAACAAAGATAATTCACCTGGAGAATTTCTTTTCTTTCAGATATTGTACTCTTGTGCTGCCTACTGTCTCTGATTAAAAGAGCTGCCTCATGTGTTTTGTTCAGTTTCATAGTTTTATTTTGGTTTGACTTTCATTTTGTGTGTGTGACAAAGCGAGTTCAATACCAGTTCCAAATAATTTCCACTAGTAAGTGTAATTTTTATTTTCTTCTTTTTCTTGCTTACTGGCATTTTCTTATTACATACACACACACATACATAGTATTTGTAACTATATGTTTTAAATTACTTCAAAAGAATGTTACTGAACTCAGAAAAAAGAAATGAACATCTTATTATGTTTCATAGAAATTAGAGAACACATTTTCTGAGATAACATCATAGTCGCATTAAGATGTGTTTTTATATTTAAACTTTGAATTTTGCTAAACTATATTAGATGGTTAAAAAGAAAAAATATTTGGAAAGGAGTAAAGAACAATAAACCTCAATGTTTAACCAATAGTTAATTTATATAACTTGAATTTTTCTAACTCCTTAACTTCTAGGGTTATGAATTTTAAGAATTTATAAATAATGTTAAGTGTACTCTGAAATACTAATAAGGCTAATGATTTCTGAGTTGATATACATTATTTATTAAGTACGTACCATCTGTCATTGTGCAAAATACAAACACACAGATATAATTTATTTGAATTATTTTACTTAATTATCATTTCAATTGTCAAATATGGGAAAATTATACCCATTTTATTTTCATGAGGAATCCAACTTAGAGTAGTTAAGGAAGCTATAAGAAATATTTTTCTTTGACAAAATAAATTCTTGAACAAATATTAAAATTGATATCTTTATGTGTACCCACACATAAAAGGATAAAGTGGAAATTTACTTAGAATGAGACCTCCAACTCACTCTCAAGGTTAGTGGTGTTATTTAATGAATTTCAACATGCCAAATAATAGTAATAGAAGCTTCTCTATATTTACACTTAGTGAAGTACAGAAGCATTACAATTGATTCTAAGGCTTAGGTAGTAAAACTACACTTATTCTTCTACACTTTATTCTCAATTTACTTCTTAGGTGACCTGGATTATTTTATTTGTTATAAGATATGCAGTGTGTGTCTCTGCCTCAGAATGAAGAATATGTTTTGAATTCTAAACCATATTAGGAAGGAAAAAAAGAAGAACCAGTTTTTTTAAACTTAATTTGTTGTCCAGACTGTATGGATAAAGCTCTCCACATGTGCAGAAGTCAACAATTGTTGGGACCATGCCAAGGTAAAAACATGAGTTCCAGAGGTAATTGTATAGAGAAACTTGAATGAATAAAACAATCTCAGTGGGAAAATTTAAATATCCAGTTCAGTTCACAGATGAGGAATTATTAATTTTTGCTGACTTTTGCTGGCAGACTGTAAAAAAGATTAGAGAAAGTAATTGTAAGTGTTTTAGAACCTACATCAATTAGACACATTCTCATAACTCTGTGACATACGATCGTGGCCAGCCATGTTTTACTGGTGATGAAATTGAGAACTAAAGGTTAAAAGTGGTATACCTGGGGTTACACACATTGTAAGAGATGAAGCTAAGAGCTGGGTTCTGGTAGGCTGATTTCAAGCTTGACCTCAGAACCACTATACTAGCCTGCCTTGAAATTCATTTAATACAGTAATTAATGTATAAGAGGGTTTATTCATTTTAGTTATTTTTATGTATTAAACAGACAAATTTTAACACTGTTGGGGGACTCCTTTGGTTCTAAGGTTTTCAACTTTTGCTAAATGTTTTCTTAGATAATTATTTGCTCAGTTTTCCATCGTTATTACCTGCTCTTATTCCTAGCCTCATTTTTGACTACATTGTCCTACTTAGAGCCCTTTGAGAGCTTCATTGAACTGATTATTCAAAAAGCATAAAAAGGGATCCTAGTTAGTCTTGATTTGTTCCTGTTTTAAAGGTGATTTTGGTTTGAAAACTTTCAATTATGTGACAAATAGGGAACCCTCTCTTAGAACTAGAAGAAAAAAATAGTAATTTTAATTTTTTACCCTTAAAACAAGAAAGAAAGAATAAAATTATTTTTCAATTAAAGGTCTATCTTGGCCTAAGGATTTAAAATATTCAGTCTCTAAAGAATTTGGCTTCCCAAGAGTAAGTATGTCAAATTGAAGCTATAGAATTCACTTGAATTAAAGCAAATTAGTAAAATGCATAATTTTATTGAATTTATATCATTTTCTTTTGGTAGAAATGTAGTTATTTGCATTTGTATGCTTTCTTTTCACCTCAGTCACACAATCATTTCTGTTAAGGTAACTGAATATTAAATATTTTTTTCATCATGATAGCAGTTGCTCAACTAAATTAATCCAATCAAAATTCCACTTATTCATTTCAGAAACAACAGAGTCACTTGCAAATGAGAAAAACAAAACGTAGAGAAAAAACATTCTATAATAAACTAAGGTATCAGTATTGGTGTTGTTTTTAAAAAAGAAAACTATCTTCGATATCATTGTGCTTTTGTTTCTCTGCTTAGGTAGGCAGACTGTCAGATAAATTTTTAACACTGTTAGGGGACTCCTTTGAGAGTACGGTTTCCTGTTTGCCTCATTCATCCATAGTCTATGCCCCTGTGCTGGTTGCCTCATCCTTAGGCTTTTCACATAGCTCATCCATAGTTCCCAAACTAAACCTGGCAGTCTATTAAACTGGCTTCTTCATTCTTCAAATTTTGTGAGTAGTAGGGTGATGACCTAAAACAATGTCCAAACTTGGACATTTTGTTTAGGACAATTACCAAATGGAATAGGACACTGGGACAATGGGCAAAAACCAGGACTGTGCTGGGAGAACTCAATAGCTTTCATTATAGTTTTGCATTGTTCCTACATCTTCCTCCCTAGATTTTCCAGGACCTGGTTCCTTCCATCTCAGTGCTTAGATTCACATGTTGCTTCCAACTCTCAGTTTTTTTCCATCTTTACTTTCTGGTTTAATCTATTTACACAGAGTTCCTTCCTTGATCTTTACTCTCAAATTTGGTCCAGTTACCCTTTATGCTCAGTGTCAGAATCCTGCCAGAAACCTCAGCCTAAGACCTTGACATGTTGCCTTAAGCTCAAGGGTTCTCTGCTTTTGTACTAAAACTTTATATTAAACACCAACCCAAAAGCTGAGGACTATCCCATCTGACTGCTCCTCTCCGTGAGGCTTATAGCACTGCACACCCTCATTTCTGCTGTTACTGTACTATATAAACCTGGATTTGGATTCATGGCCCTGACTGGTCTCTAAATGTTGGCACATGCTTTTTTATGCTTCTGGTCTTTGAGACTTTTATACTTGTAGCTGCAGAGTAACATTCTTTAGATAGTTATTACCTTCATTTTTTTACCCATCATTGAGTAAGTTAATATCAAATATTCCTCTTTCTCTCATGTTCCATACACGACCTGTGTAGCCTTGAAAAGACCATCATTCTGCTTATCAGAGTGACTGATTTTATTAAGGACCTTCTCTGTCTACAAGATTGTAATAGACATAATTTGGATATAGAGATTGAATATAAACTTTCTCATAGTGTTACTGAATTGAAGGGTTCATTCATGCACAGTTAAGCCTAATGCAATGTGAACAAGATTTTGTTTGCAGCAAAATAAACAAATAAATACATATATAAATATATAAAGATTTATTTAAGAAAATGGTAACAAATCCAGAGACACAGGTGAGCTAAAGGCCTAAAACCTGGCTCCCTGGTGGGTTTTATAGGGGAAAAATCATTAATCATAGTGAGTAAGGGAGTTAAAAATCATGGGGTCTACAGATTGGTCGGTACTGATTGGCTGAAACATAACCGAAGTCAAGATATTATTTTTAGTTTGACCAAATTCTATCCTCTTGATTCACAAGCCTTAGGCTTTGTTTGTTAAGACAATTTGAAGTTGACTAGAATCTAATTGTCCTGAGGGCTTATTAAGGGAATAGATGTGCAGTATGTGCAAAGGTGAGAGAATCTGGTTGAAAGGAGGCAGGTACGTCTCAGTGCTATTTGACAGAACCAAGCTGGCTTTAATTAAGGAAAAAGTCATTTTAAAGAAATAGAGTTCCTGTGCTGTTACAATGGTAGGTACAATGAGTTATAAGAGATTGGAACAAGGATTCATGAGAATTATGTCACTACAGCCAAGAGATAAAGAGAACCAAAGTGAAGATAGTGAAAAAAGTTGGAAACTGATCTCACAGAGGCATTGTATCAATTACAGTAAGCAACATAAATTAATTCAAAATATAAGTGAAAAACATACTTGTCAGAAACACATACACATCAGAGTACTGTGTAGAACAGAAGAAGAGCTGTGGACCTGTAATACTGCAGTTCCTCATTGCCCAGGTGCTGAGTCGTGTTGGATGCTGACAGTTCTCAGCTGACTCTTTCCCTGTGAATTAAACTTGGCTGAAGAAAGGCACCTTCTCAGGAGCATTATTTTGATTCAGGGTACTCTCTTCACCCAAGTTTAATTCCCAGCCAATGACAGATTGCTTCAGTTTGGGACACCTCTAGTTCCAGACGCATTCTAGCTCCAGGGTTTTCTGTAGGGTTGACTGGGGACTCTTGTAATGACATTTCAGCCTGACCCTCTTTCTTCTCAATCTGCTTCATTTAATTCTCTTACAAGTAGGTGTTGACTCCAGTGACAAACTTGTGGGGGGATAGCATTGATTTACAGATTTATGGAAAAACTCTGTTTTAACCTTGAGCGATAACCTGGATGTCTGACTGTGACTCCTGGCCAAGGTGAGGGCAGGGGGAATTACCATATGCTGTTAAAAGCCCAAAACTTCCCTGATAACACCTAGGGTCAGATTTTTTCTGCTGGTTTCCAATGTTTTGAACAGTTAAACAACTTTGATTGACTGCATGATGAGAGAGGCATAAACTTTTGTACCGAGAACTTCTGCTTTGAGCTCTTCCAAAAACAAGTTTCTCACCCAGATCTTTGTTTAATTCAAACACAAAGCACAGTTCTTATGTGTATAAGGACCTGTGGGAGCTAGCATTTGGATGCCTTCTTTACCCCCATGTACTCTCTGTTATAACATTATATCTCTTGCTTTTAAATTATATCCTTACACGAGAATGCTCTGTGGATTCTGTGACTCTTTTAAATGCCTATACATGGGAAATTTTTTCAATTTCTCAATAAACTTACAAAATACAGATCTCAGTCTCAGAGTCTGCTTCCCAGGAAACCCTGACCTATAAAAATAACAAAGTTTGAAAAGTGTTTTTTACCCAAAAAAACCTGAAACACTAATTTGAAAGAATGAAGAATGAAGCCCTTGTTCATTGCAGCATTATTTACAATAGCCAAAATTTGGGAGTAACCTGTGTCCATCAATAGACGAGTGGATAAAACAGCTGTAGCACATTTATACAATAGAATACTACTCAGCTATAAAAAAGGAAGAAATCTTACCTTTGCAACAGCATGGACAGACCAGGAGAGCATTATGCTAAGTGAAATAAGTCAGTCAGACAAGTACCATATGTGAAATGTAAAGAACAAAATGAACTAACAAACAAAAGAGAGACAGAGTTAGACAGGAGGCTGACAGATTTAGGAGTGTGGGCTAGGTGAGGGGAGTGGAGGTATTATGCAAAAAAGGGGAAAAAGAGAAGGAAACTCATGGAAACCGACAACGATATAGTGATTGCCAGTATGGGACATTTAGGGGAATTGGAGGAGAGTATGAGGGGATAAACGGTGATGGACGAAGACTGGACTTGGGGTGATGAACACAGAATACAGTGTATGGATGATTTGTTGTAGAATTGTGCATGCACAACCTGAATAATTTTGAATACCAGTGTTACCCCAGTAAATTCAATGATAAGAAAAAAGTGTAGTAATGAGATCAACTGTGGAGTTTTCAACATTAGGAAAATGGTAATTACTTATATAGTGTTCTTGAGCCTCCTTTCATCTGCTATGTGTTTGTTATGGGTTGAATTGTTTCTTCTCAAAATTCATAGGTTAAAATCTTAACTCCCAGAATCTTAGAATGTGGCTTTTCTTGTAAATAGGGTCAAAGCAGGTGTAATTAGTTAAGATGAGGTTGTACTTGAGTAGGGTTGACCTCTAATCCAGGTAAACTGGTGTTTTTACATAAAAGAGCAATAGGACACACACAGAGAGAAATAATGGCATGTGAAAATGAGAATAGATGGAGTGATGTGGCAGAAGGCAAAGAAGACTGACAGCAAACACCACAGGCTGGGAGGCGTGAAGCCGGTTTCTCCTCACAGCCCTGGGAGGATCTGACCCTCCACTGCCCTCATCACAAACTTGTAGTTTTCAGAGATCTTAGATAATCAATTCCGGTTGTTTAAGCTCCTTGGCTGAATTCAGGTCCTTTGTTACAGCAGCCCTAGCTAACCAACACAGTCTGCATAGGATTAAAACTCCTAGGAAGGTAATTCTGATCTTTTTCAATGATCAAAGAAACAAAAAATTTGCTACACCAGATGACAGATCAACAAAAGTGCCAGAAATGCCTTTGAGATTTCAGTCCTAGTGATTGAGATGATGATTTTCTTAACTGGAATTTAGACGATGCTGGAGTTGAAACAAGTTTTATAGATAACACAGTGTTTTATATATTTGAGTTTGTAATAGTGATAAAATATCCTTAGAGATGTCCAGCAAGGGACTAGAATTGTAGGTTTAGAGCTTGAGAAAGGAAATGAAGGTAAGGATGTACCTATGAGGATAATTTTTACAAGGGCAGCTTTTGAAGAAATTGGATTGTTCATCTTTAACTGTGGCCTGGACCAGGAGCAAGCCAACTCTAATTTACAGGTGGTAATCTCGCAGGCTGTCACTGTTTCTGTGGGCAGTACTAAGTCGAAGAGAAACAAACATTGCTGGTCAGTAGCTAAAGTTTTCAGGCCATGTAGGGAATAGAGTAATTTATCCCAAAAAGTTCAAGTGCCAAATTTTATAGTGAGATATAATGTGGACTTGAAAAACTTTAAGCCAGGGCCAAGAAATGTAATATGGACAAAAAAGTTATATTAAAATTAGTTGGTGTCAAGATAACTCACTGGAGAAAAATAATCTTTTCAACAGATGATGCTGGGATATCTTGGTATCTGCATGCTAAGAAATAAATATCATATATAAACTGTAACTCAAAATAAGTTGAAGACCTAGACATAAAATATAAAAACATTAAACTCTTAGAAGAAAACATGGGTATAATATATGACCTTAGATTAGGCAATTGTCTCTTAAATTTAATAGTAAAAACACAGGCAACAATAATAAAAATTAGTAAATAGACAAACTTAAAAAGCTTTGTGCTTTAAACAAGGACACGATCAAAAAATGAAAAGACAACCCATAGAATGATAAATAATACTTTTTAAGTTACATACCTAATACAGAATTTGTATCTAGAATCTATAGAAAATTATCATAATTCCATAATTAAAAACAAATAACTAAAAATATGGGCAAAGAAATCTGAATTGGTATTTTTTACAACAGAGAGATACAAATGGCTAAGAGGCACAATGAAAAAGGTATATGTAATTAGCCATCAGGTAAATGGCAATCAAAATATCCAGGTACAATTAATATAAATTAGAATGATTATTACTATAAAGGAAAGTATTAATAAGTGTTAGTAAGAATATATAAAAATAGAAACTCATACACTAATAGAAGGAAAGTAAAATAGTGCAGTCACATGGGAAAAGTGTCTGGCATTTCCTTAAAATGTTAAGCATGACCCAATAATTCCACCCCTATGCATATATGTGAGAGAGATAAAAGTATATATCTACATGAAAAGTTGTGCACACATGCTCATAGCAGTATAATTTATAAAAGCCAAAAGTAGAAGCAACCTAAGTGTCCATAAATTGATAAACAAAATGTGATATTCATACAATGCAATATCATTTAGCAATAAAAAGAAATAAAGTTATAGTTCTTAATACAACCTGTATGAACCTTTAAACATTACACTAAATGAAAAAGTCATTCAGAAAAAAACCACATATTGTATGATTCCATTATACAAAATGTCCAGAATAGGGATAGAAAGTACAGTAGTTGTTGCTTAAGGCTGGGGAGTGGGGGAGCAATGGGAATGGAAAATTATGACTATAGAGTAGGCATTTCTTTTGGGGGTAATAAAGATGTTATAAAATTGATTGTGCTGATAGTTTCACACCTCTGTGTTATACTAGAAACTGTTAAATAACATACTTTGGATGAATTATATAGTATGTGAATTATATCTTTATAAAGCTGTTAAAAATTCTGTTTAAGGATAGAATTGTGGTAAATGATGAAATAGAGAGCAGGCTTCTGGAATGGGGTCCAGTTTTATCTGCAAAGTAGGAACAAATAGACACCAACTGTAGAGTGTCATGTTGCAAATTGAAGAGGAAACAAAACCAAAAATTCTCTTCACCATCAAAGGTACACTTCTTGTTTTAGTCTGTTCCGGCTGCTCTAACAAAAATACCATAGACTAAGTGGTTAATAAACAATAGAAATTTATTTTTTACAGTCCTAGAGGCTGGGAAGCCGAAGATCACAGTATGGGCAAATTTAGGGTCTTGTGAGAACTTACTTGGTGTTCCTCCCTGTGTCTTCACATGCCAGGGGGAAGGGAGCTCTCTGGGATTTCTTTAATAAAGACACTAATCCTATTCATGAGGACTCCATACTTGTGACCTAATCACTTTCCAAAGGCCCCAGTTTCTAACAACATCACCTTGAGGGAAAGGGTATGAATTTTAGGAGGACATAAACATTCAATCCATAGCACTTGTTTTGTGGAGTCTTAATAAACATTAAAGTTAGTCTTTTAAAATAAATGTCAGCTATTCTATATTGAGTCTTCTTCATTTTTTCTTTTCTTAATAGCATTTTAGCCAGATTTCATACCTTTTCTGCAATATTTGGTTATTGGGACAGTCTAATTCTGGTGTTCAAGAATTAGTTCTTTAACTTTAAAGCCAAAATCTCACATCCAATGCCAAGCCATTCACCCTTTTTCTTCAGAACACTCTGGAACTTTGCAGGAGGGGGCTGTCATCTGACTCTCAGACATTTTCTCTTCTTTCTTTTAAAATTTTTTTAATTTACTTTAGTGAGAAGAGAGAAAGAGAGCGAGAAGAAGAAGAAGTACAAGAAGAAGAAGAAGAAGAAGAAGAAGAAGAAGAAGAAGAAGAAGAAGAAGAAGAAGAAGAAGAAGAAGAAAGAGAAGGAGGAGGAGGAGGAGGAGGAGGAGGAGGAGGAGGAGGAGGAGGAGGAGGAGGAGGAGAAAGCATCAAATCCCACATGTGCCCTGACCAGGCATACCCAGGAATTTGAACTGGTGACTTCAACATTTCAGGTTGACACCTTATCTACTGCACCACCACTGGTCAGGCCCACCTGCTTCTTTTTTTTTTGTATTTTTCTGAAGTTGGAAATGGGGAGCAGTCAGACAGACTCCCGCATGTGCCCGACTGGGATCCACCCGGCATGCCCACCAGGGGGCGATGCTCTGCTCATCCGGGGCGTCGCTCTGTTGCAATCAGAGCCATTCTAGTGCCTGAGGTAGAGGCCACAGAGCCATCCTCAGCGCCCGGGCCAACTTTGCTCCAATGGAGCCTTGGCTGCGGGAAAGGAAGAGAGAGACAGAGAGGAAGGAGAGGGGGAGGGGTGGACAAGCAGATGGGCGCTTCTCCTGTGTACCCTGGCCGGGAATTGAACCCGAGACTCCTGCACGCCAGACCAATGCTCTACCACTGAGCCAACCGGCCAGGGCTTGTCTGCTTTCTTTTTAATTTTTTTAAATTTATTTTAGTGAGGAGAGAGAGAGAGAAATAGAGAGAGAGAAGAAGAAGGAGGAGGAGAAGAAGCAGAAGAAAGCATCAAATCCCACATGTGCCCTGACCAGGCATGCCCAGGAATTTGAACTGGTGACCTCAACATTTCAGGTTGACACCTTATCTACTTTACCAGCACTGGTCAGGCCCACCTGCTTCTTTTTGACCCAAATGGAAACACATCTGCCCTATCTCTTCTTCCACCTTTCAGTGACAGTTATCTTTGGGGTGTTGATAAAGGAAATGAGGAAATAACACATTTATCATGCATCAGAGAAATTTTTTTTAATCTTATTTTTATTAATTTTAATGCAATGACATTGATAAATCAGGGCACATATGTTCTGAGAAAACATCTCCAGATTATTTTGACCTTTGATTATGCTGCATACCCCTCACCCAAAGTCAAATTGTCTTCTGTCACCTTCTATCTGGTTTTCTTTGTGCCCCTACCCTCCCCCTACCTCTCCCTCTCCTTCCTCGCCCCCTCCCCACCCCTCCACCCTACTCCCTGTTACCATCACATTCTTGTCCATGTCTCTGAGTCTCATTTTTATGTCCCATCTATCTATGGGTTCATATATTTCTTAGTTTTTTCTGATTTACTTATTTCACTCCGTATAATGTTATCAAGGTCCATCCATGTTATTGTAAATGATTCGATGTCATCATTTCTTATAGCTGAGTAGTATTCCATAGTGTGTATGTGTGTGTGTGTGTGTGTGTGTGTGTGTGTGTGTGTATATATATATATATATATATATATATATATATATATATAATCTCAAACTTTTTAATCCACTCGTCCTCTGATGGACACTTGGGCTGTTTCCAGATCTTCGCTATTGTGAACAATGCTGCCATAAACATGGGGGTGCATTTCTCCTTCTGGAACCGTTCTATGGTGTTCTTGGGGTATATTCCTAAAAGTGGGATGGCTGGGTCAAAAAGCAGTTCGATTTTCAATTTTTTGAGGAATCTCCATACTGCTTTCCGCAGAGGCTGCACCAGTCTGCATTCCCACCAGCAGTGCAGGAGAGTTCCCTTTTCTCCACATCCTCGCCAGCACTTATTCTGTGTTGTTTGTTGATGAGCGCCATTCTGACCGGTGTGAGGTGGTATCTCATTGTGGTTTTAATTTACATTTCTCTAATGATTAGTGATGTTGAACATTTTTTCATATGCCTATTGGCCATCTGTATGTCCTCTTTGGAGAAGTGTCTATTCATTTCTTTTTCCCATTTTTTGATTGGATTGTTTGTCTTTCTGGTGTTGAGATTTACAAGTTCTTTATAAATTTTGGTTATTAACCCCTTATCAGATGTACTGTCAAATTTCTGATACACAGAGTCCCATAAGCTTGCCTTTAGTACTCAAATGAGGACTCAACCTGCAGAAAGGCGATGTCATTCCCTGCCTATGTGAACTGGTCTTTATTTATCCCTTTTCAGCTGTCTTTCCAAATGCTAATAATTGCCTTCTTTGCCCAAAGGATCATGACTCCCATCCACTTACTACGTTATTTTACTCAAGTCCTTGGGAAAATGTTTAGTTTAGATAACCTTCACTCTATTATCAATTGTATGAGTTATACATGACTTATTAGTTGTTCCATGTTATTGATTTTGGAAACTTATTTTAAAAATTATTACACACAAAATATTGTATCTGCAAAATTGAATTTTCCTTTTTTTTGGTTGTTTGTTCATTATCTTAATCTGAGGGACATGGAAACTGAAATATTAAGGGTTCAGCAAATATTGTCACCCCAACTTCCATCTTCTTTGCTCTTCCTCTTTCATTATCTTCTATTTTCTCTTGGTCTGCATTGCTTTTTCAAAATATCAGACTCCAGCTGACACTCTATGCCAAGCCAATGAAGTAATCGGCAGCTAAAACTGTGTGTATGCCTGTGTGTGTGTGCTTTCTAATTAATTGCTTTCTTCTATAGATTTAAACTACTTTATCTGCATGGAGGCATGTTGAACACAAAGGCACATTCAATACTAAAAAATTTACTTCTAGCTCTTCCAGACACTACCATATTCTCCAGTGACTTGGGCAGTAGTGGTGATTATATTTGTAGGCTTGTCTTCTTTGTCAAAACTGGCAGCAGCTTAATTGACACCACTAATAATGACACTGACAGTACAGAGTCCTTGGGGTGGTCCACATGTATTGTTTTAGAAAATAAATGTCACAGTATTGTAGAAACACTCATACTTTCTGGCACTTAACATCATACCTCACCATGCCCAAGTAAAAATAACTTGGGCCAACAGATCTGACCTTGATTAAGAAAAGAACACTGTGAGAAACATAGTAAGGTTACAATACATTTTAAGTTCTCCTACCTGGTTTTCTCACCCTAGCTCCACAGCGAAAGCACCTGGTCGGTGAGCTGGCCAAGCACTGAGAGCTCTTGTTTCTCTGCATGCTTTAGTGGATAATTTTGGGTCCACAAAGGGTAACTTCTCCAATTGTCAGCCAACACAGAGTTTTGGACAACTTTCAGAGCTACAGAGGAGAAGTAGGAATACACAAGTGGGAAAGGATAATTCAATGATCCTTGACTTGAGATCTTGACATCTGACTCTCACCTAACTACTAGCTCAGGAAGGCCACACACTGGAAGAAGCACATACAAAAAATTGAAAGTTACTTAACTGCATTCCATACACCTGTGGGCATAAACCACTATCTTTAACCAGTCTTGAGTTATCTGACCATTGTATACATAATTGGAAGGGGAAACTGAACCTTGTTTCTATACTTTAGTACTATTTTTACCAAAGTAAAACAAGGAGAATGCCTACCCAGAAGGAGAGATTATACCACGGCTTGAAATACAGGCAGGGCAAAAGTAGGTATAAAGCTGTTCTTATAAAAAATTATATAATAATCAATAAATAATAATACAAGAATAAACCCTGTGTTTCACCAACTCACAACTGTAAACCTACTTTTGTCCACCCTAATAAAGAGCACTTGAAACTTGAGACCCACCTGAAAGTGTTGACTATATTTTCCAACTAACTGCCCTTCTCACTACATGTGAAAAACATACCTGCCTACATGGTGGGAAAAGATGATGGGTGGTGAGGGCATGCTTACAACCAGTCTTTTTTTCTTTTTTTTTTAGGGGACAGAACAAACACAATTCTCCACTACTGCTAATTATGCAGCTGAGTTTCCTACATTTGAGGAAATTGTAGGGTCAGTACATTGGAAATTCAATAAATAAATGTCGCCCTAGGAAAACCACATTGGTGATCCTGGTATCTCCCCAGGCAGGTAAGATCAATTAAATCTTTTTTGTTTTGTTTTTTCAGACTTGAAGCTATATCTTTTTTTCTTTTTTGGGACAGAATAAAATCTACTAACCCTACTTTGTTCTAAACTTTTGATCATCATGGCTAAATTTTCTACTATATTTCTAACTCATACATCTTTTTCCAATTTTTTTCTTTCTTTAGTGAGAGGAGAGGAGAGAGAAAGACAGACTTTTGCATGCATCCTGACCAGGATCAACCTGGAAACCCCTGTCTGGGGCCAATGTTTGAATCAACTGAGCTCTATCCTCAGTACCCAGGCCTGATGCTGGAACAAATCAAGAGAGAGAAGGGGGAGAGGGAAGGGAAGAGAAACAGATAGTCTCTACTCATGTATGCCCTGACTGGGGATAGAACCCGGGGCATCTGCATGCCAGGCCAACAATCTATCCATTGATCCAACTGGCAAGGGCTCAATTTTTGTCTCTTTCAATCTCCATCTTTCATTTTTTATATATCAATATCAAATAGTCTAGCTTTCCTAAATTTCATTTATCTTAACACTCATTCTTTTTTTAAAAAATTTTTATTTATTTATTCATTTTTTTAAAGAAGAGAGGGGGAGAGAGAGAGAGAGAGAGAGAGAGAGAGAGAGAGAGAGAGAGGAGAGACAGAGAGAGAGAAGGAGGGGAGGAGCTGGAAGCATCAACTCCCATATGTGCCTTGACCTGGCAAGCCCAGGGTTTCGAACCAGCAACCTCAGCATTTCCAGGTCAACGCTTTATCCACTGCGCCACCACAGGTCAGGCCAACACTCTTATTCTTAAGAATCAAACGTGGCTCTTTGTTGTCCTTCAAATCAAGTCCAGTCACTTTAGCTTGGCGCATTAACTTTCAGTGACTTCCCCCTCACCAGCACCCTTTCAACTTCAATCATCATATTTTACAAAATTTTTATTTAGCAATTTAAATTTAAAGGGCTGACATTGATGAATAAGAGTACATAAATTTCAGGTAAACATTTCTATAGCATTTGAACTGTTGATTTTGTTGTATATACCCATGACCTAAAGTCAATTCATTTTACATCATCATATATTTGTACCTCATTACTCCCTTTTCCTCATGCCCTCCTCCACATCCTCCTCCCCTGGTAATCACTTCACTCTTATCTATATCCGTGAGTTTCAGTTTTATATTCCACTTATGTGTGAAATCATATAGTTCTTAGCTTTTTCTGATTTACTTATTTATTTCAGTATGATGTTCTCAAGGTCCATCCATGTTGTCATAAGTGGCACTATGTCATCATTTCTTGTGGCTGAGTAGTATTCCATTGTATATATGTACCACATCTTTTTAATCTAATTCTCTATTAAAGGATATTTTGTTGTTTCTATGTCTTGGCCACTGTGAATACTGCTGTGATGAACCTGAGGCTGCATGTGTTTTTTAATCTTATTTTTATTAATTTTAATGCAATGACATTGATAAATCAAGGTACATATGTTCTGAGAAAACATCTCCAGATTATTTTTACATTTGATTATGTTACGTATCCCTCATCCAAAGTCAAATTGTCTTCCGTCACCTTCTATCTGGTTTTCTTTGTGCCCTTCCTCTCCCCCCATCCGCTCTCTCTCCTTCCTTGCCCCCTTCGCCCCCCCCACACCACCCCCTGTTACCATCACATTCTTGTCCATGTCTCTGAGTCTCATTTTTATGTCCCGTCTATGTATGGGTTCATATAGTTCTTAGTTTTTTCTGATTTACTTATTTCACTCTGTATAATGTTATCAAGGTCCATCCATGTTATTGTAAATGATCCGATGTCATCATTTCTTATAGCTGAGTAGTATTCCATAGTATATATGTATAATACCAAAGCTTTTTTATCCACTCGTCCTCTGACAGACACTTGGGCTGTTTCCAGATCTTTGCTATTGTGAACAATGCTGCCATAAACATGGGGTGCATTTCCCCTTCTGGGATAGTTCTATGGTGTTCTTGGGGTATAGTCCTACAAGTGGGATAGCTGGGTCAAAAGGCAGTTCGATTTTCAATTTTTTGAGGAATCTCCATACTGTTTTCCACAGGGGCTGCACCAGTCTGCATTCCCACCAGCAGTGCAGGAGAGTTCCCTTTTCTCCACATCCTCGCCAGCACTTATGCTGTGTTATTTTGTTGATGAGCGCCATTCCGACCAGTGTCAGGTGATATCTCATTGTGGTTTAATTTGCATTTCTCTAATGATTAGTGATGTTGAGCATTTTTGCTGATTTATCTCCACGGGCAAGTGAAATAAAAGACAGGATAACCAAATGGGACTATATCAAACTAAAAAGCTTTTGCACAGCTAAAGACAATAAGAACAGAATAAAAAGACAAACTACACAATGGGAGAACATATTTGACAGTACGTCTGATAAGGAGTTAATAACCAAAATTTATAAAGAACTTGTAAATTTTAACACCAGAGAGACAAACAATCCGATCAAAAAATGGGCAAAAGAAATGAATAGACACTTCTCCAAAGAGGACATACAGATGGCCAATAGGCATATAAAAAAATGCTCAACATCATGCATGTGTTTTTATGTATGAATGTTTTCAGGTTTTTTTGGTAGATATCCAGTAGAGGGATTGCTGGGTCATATGGTAGTTCTATTCTTAATTTTTTGAGAAACCACCATACTTTTTTCCATAATGCCTTTACTAATTTGCATTTTTACCAGCAGTGAATGAGGGTTGCATTTTCTCCACAACTTTTCCAAAACTTGTTATAACTTGTCTTATTGATAATAACCAATCTAAAGGTGTGAAGTGGTATCTCATTGTAGTTTTGATTTGCATTTCTCTAATAGCTGGTGAAGATAAACAAATAATACTACAGAACCATGATAATCAAACAGCATGGTATTGAAAGGAAAACAAGCACACAGACTTGTTCTCCAAACTACGGCCCATGGGCCGCATGCAGCCCCCTGAGGCCATTTATCCGCTGCACTTTCAGAAGGGGCACCTCTTTCATTGGTGGTCAGCAAGAGGAGTATAGTTCCCATTGAAATACTGGTCAGTTTGTTGATTTAAATTTACATGTTGCCTGACCTGTGGTGGCACAGTGGATAAAGCGTCGACCTGGAAATGCTGAGGTCGCCGGTTCGAAACCCTGGGCTTGCCTGGTCAAGGCACATATGGGAGTGGATGCTTCCAGCTCCTTCCCACCTTCTCGTCTCTGTCTCTCTCTCCTCTCTTTCTCCCTCTCTGTCTCTCTCTCTCTCCCTTTCTCTCTCCTCTCTAAAATGAATAAATAAAATTAAAAAAAAAATTTTACATGTTATTTATTTTAAATATTATATTTGTTCCCGTTTTGTTTTTTTACTTTAAAATAAGATATATTCAGTGTGCATAGGGATTTGTTCATAGTTTTTTTTTATAGTCCGGCCCTCCAACGGTCTGAGGGACAGTGAACTGGCCCCCTGTAAAAATTTTGGAGACCCCTGACATAGACCAATAAAATGGAATCTATATCCCTGAAGTAAAACTACATATATATTGACAAATAATTTTTCTTTCTTTGTATTTTTCCAAAGTTAGAATCAGAGAGGCAGTCAGACAGACTCCCGCATGTGCCCAACCAGGATTCACCCAGCGTGCCTACCAGGGGAAGATGCTCTGCAATCTGAGGAGTTGCTCCATTGTGGCCAGAGCCATTCTAGTGCCTGAGGTGGAGACCATGGTGCCATCCTCAGCACCAGGGTCAACTTTGCTCCAATGGAGCCTTGGTTGCAGGAAGGGAAGAGGAAATAGAGAGGAAGGAAAGGGGAAAGGGTGGAGAAGGAGATGGGCACTTCTGTATGCCCTGACCGAGAATCAAACCCAGGACTTCCACATGCGGGGCCAATGCTCTACTGCTGAGCCAACTGGCCAGGGTCTATGGGCAAATAACTTTTGACAAAGGATTCAAAAACACACAATGAAGAAAAGAAAGCCTCTTCCGTAAATGGTGCTGGGAAAATTGGAAAGTCACATGCAAAAGAATGAAAGTTTGCTACAGTTTGTCCCCATGCACAAAAATTAATTGAAATGGATCAAACACCTAAATGTGAAATCTGAAACAATTAATTACATAGAAGACAACATAGGTACTACAATTATAGGACTTGGCCATAGAGAACAACTTATGAATTTGACCCCAAAGGCAAGGGAAGTAAAAGAAAATATAAATGAATGGGACTATTTCAAACTAAAAAGTTTCTGCACAGCAAAAGAAACTTACAACAAAACAGAAAGGCAGCCAACCAAATGGGAGATGATACTTACAAACAACAACTCCGATAAGAGTTTAACATCCAAAATATATAAAGAACGCACAAAGCTTCACAACAAATGAGCAAATAATCCAATTAAAAAATAGGGAGAGAGCATGACCAGGTGGTGGCACAGTGGATAGAGAGTCAGACTGGGATGCGGAGGACACAGGTTTGAGACCAGCTTGAGTGCGGGCTCATCTGGTTTGAGCAAAAGCTCACCAGCTTTGACCCAAGGTCGCTGGCTTGAGCCAGGGGTTACTCGGTCTGCTGAAGGCCCACAGTCAAGGCATATATGAGAAAGCAATCAATGAACAACTAAGGAGTCGCAATGAAAAACTGATGATTGATGCTTCTCATCTCTCTCTGTTCCTGTCTGTCTCTAGCTATCCCTCTCTCTGACTCTCTCTCTGTCTCTGTAAAAAAAATTAAAAATAAAATAAAATATTGTAAAAAAAAAAATGGGGAGAGGACCTGAACAGAGACATCTTCTAAGAAGACATACAAATGGCCAACAGATATATGAAAATCCAATCTTCCATCTTATCCTAAAAGTTTCAAGATCTTTTCTGCTTCTTCCACCATAACACTTCTGCCTGGAATACCTCATCATCCACTTTGATCCCTCCCACAGTGCATCTCAACTGTGATTAATCAAAATTTATTTTCATCCCAGAGATTATGATATACTCTTTATCCTTCACTCTAATAAGAATCATGGTTTTTGTTTATTTTACTAGCCAGAGATTAAAAAACTTTCATTTTCTTGTTTTGTATCATGAAATCTGAAATCAATGATTTTTTTTTTTTTGTATTTTTCTGAAGCTAGAAACGGGGAGGCAGTCAGACAGACTCCCGCATGCGCCTGGCCGGGATCCACCCAGCATGCCCACCAGGGGGCGACACTCTGCCCATCCGGGACGCCGCTCTGTTGCGACCAGAGCCACTCTAGCGCCTGAGGGAAAGGCCATAGAGCCATCCCCAGTGCCCGGGCCATCCTTGCTCCAATGGAGCCTCAGCTGCGGGAGGGGAAGAGAGAGACAGAGAGGAGGAAGGAGAGGGGGAGGGGTGGAGAAGCAGATGGGCGCCTCTCCTGTGTGCCCTGGCCGGGAATCGAACCTGGGACTTCCGCATGCCAGGTCGACGCTCTACCACTGAGCCAACCGGCCAGGGCCTCATTGATCTTTTTAAAATATAAAATTGTTGTATTATTGAATATGTATTTTTTAAATAACACATTTCCTCTCCACTTTAAAATATTTATATTCTTCCTCATTTAAAAATCATAAACATAAAGTTAAGTCCTACATTCCTCTCATGGCAACATAATCTCGACTTTCACTAATTTTATTTGTAACTATTCTTCCTTGTTTGAACTCCTATGGCACTTATAAGTGACACATGCTTATTTATTTCTTGTATGTTACTTTTAAATCTTCAATAAAACGTGTAAGCTTCTTGACAATAATAGACATATCATTTTTTTCATATCTCTCTATAGCCTAATGCCAAGCATGTAATAAATGTTTAAATTCTGATTGTCAATGCATTCTGCTCAATAATTAAAAATTTCTACCGTAAAAATGTTCCTGTCTAAATTATGGTTGCTTACCAGTATTTGTAAAAACCAGAGACACTCATAATTCATGTAGTTATAGGAGGAGAAAAATTATAGTCTCCCGTCTCTGAGCAAATTTTGTACACATGCAAAAATACTCAGAAAAATAACATTAGGGATAATAAACAGTATGTTTCTGAGTCAGATGAGGTTTTCAAAGTAATCCTTTCCATATATTTAGTGGCAAGTCCCCTCAATGCCTATCAGTTTCTGAGAATGTGTGGATGGTTTACTCATTAATCTGTTGCTTATGATGTATCTCAACTTGTTTATCCTCCACTAATCTGTCCCTTCACAAATTATTCCTTGTTCAGGAAAAAAGTATGTATGAGAAATACTTTCCACTCTTCTTGCCAAACCTGTTAAGAAACATTCCATGTGTCCTTCCAAAGCTAACATTTACCTTTTCTAATAGACATGATTTCCATTTAAAGTCTGATATTTTAGAAGTTTTTAATTACCACTTTAGAAGCAATATTTTGTCCACATTACATAAGTATTCACTACCATTAGCTTCACTGAATTCTGTATCAAATATAATTTGTGAAACAAATCCCTGAAATATGCTGTAAAAAATAAATTATTTTTACACCATCTTTGCCTGCACCTAGAGGACCCAGCATTTTACAGATGTGTGGGAAATTCTACACAAATGTAAGAGTACTAGCTTTGTTTACTAAATAAAATTTGGTAATATATTCAGAAATATTCTCCTACCCTTGCTTTTGAGGCACTCAGGGAAAAAAACAACGCCTTCTGAACTTTTATTTACTCAAATGGGGTTTGAAATATATTACTCAATAGTAGCCTTTGAAAAGAAAAAAAAATATATAAATTTTGTCATTTCTCGATAATTCAAGTACACTGACTATACATTCACTTGTCCTTTCATAGAGCAACAGGTTGATCTCACATACGTGTAATAAATAAGCTTCAGAGATAAAGAATGTTGTTAAACATTTTCTTGATTTAGGTTATTGGCCTATCAACTACTCCCAAGGAAAATGAGGTGGAATATTTCCAAATATGCCCTTGTCATTTTCTTCTTTACATCTCTCTTTCCTGCCAAAATCTTGTTTTCACAGTTGTATTTTTGTTACTGATGCTCACTCTGTGTGGGTTTCTCTAGTAAGAAAACTGAAAAACACCCTGGTTGATTTACTGTGATTCTAGGTTTGGGAATTTGGAGGGCCAGTGATTTGCCCTGTCTCCCCTTCCTTCCTCTCTTCTGCAGATCTGAGATTACTGGATGGAAATAGAACAAGTGTTGTCTTGTGACTGGGGAGTGTAGCAGATGCTCACCCCAAGGCCTTTCTCTAGCTGCAGTCTCACTATTATGGCTGAATGTCCGATTAGTCAGTGAAACAATTTGCTTTCTTTAATGAATTAATTGAATGTTTAGCTAAAATGGTAAGCCACGGTCCTGAATGGAGAGGTAAATGGTGATTTAAATAAAGATACCCTAAATTACTTACAGATAAATGTAGAGTGATGTCGAGTTCAGTATGAATCCTGGAAAATATATATAAACCTAATATCATCTGGTTCAGCATTGCACAAATAGGGTATTACGCTTATAATTTATTGCTCAGACATACTGTATGAGTGAAGGTTTAAATGAAATATCTTCTTAAATGTTATTGTGTTGAACTGGATTCAGATTTGAAAAAAAAATTATTTTTAAAAAGCTGGTACATTGGAAATTTAACATAAACAACAACAGACAACCAAACACCTCAGATATTATTATTATTATTATTATTATTATTATTATTATTATTATTGCATGATAGAGACAGACAGGAACAGTGAGAGATGAGAAGCACCAACTCATACTTGTGGCACTTTAGTTGTTCACTGATTCCTTTTCATATGTGCCTTGATGGAAGAAGTCCCATTGAGCCAGTGACCTCTTGCTCAAGCCAGCGACCTTGGACTCAGACAGAGATAATAGGGTCATGTCTACGATCTCATGCTCAAGCTGGCAACCCTGAGCTCAAGCTGGTGAGCCCAAGCTCAAGCCGGATAAGCCTGCACTCAAGCCAGTGACCTTGGGGTTTCTAACCTAGGTCTTCAGCATCCCAAGTAGATGCTCTATCCACTGCACCACAACCTGGTCAGGCCAAACACCATTAGGGGTTATGGGTTAGGTTTAAAACTCTGCCATTAACACACCCCTTTAGGCTATAACAGGACAAGATATTCTCACATGCTCCAGTGCCCTTACTTCTGCAATCTTGAGCACTTAACAATGAATACAGTTAAAATTAACAACAAAGCAATAGATTTCCTAAAGGAATACTGTGGACAAATGGAAGCAAAACAAATCAACTTAAAAGTTTAGATTGAAAAAATTAACCAGGAGAGCCTTCTTTATTTCATTTGATAGTATCATCCAAAACAGAGGCCATGTGACTACAGACATAACTGACTACTTCTCTCCCCCTCCCCATTCTCTCCTTCTTCTTCTCCTACAACCAATGGCTTGATTGGTCTGATTGTTTTGAGCATCAGCCGGGCGCTGAGGATAGCTTGTTTGGTTCAAGTGAGCCTCACGTGCTAGCTCAGTTGATTAAGTTTGCCAGGTGGAGCCTAGTCAGGGTGCATGCAGGAGTCTGTCTCACTATCCTCCTTTCACTGAAAAATAATAATAATAAAAAACTAGAAGCCCCAAATTCAGCAAAGACACACTATCTCTGCAGGTTCTTGTGGAGAATAGATTCTTTGGCTCTTCCAGCTTTTTCTGGTGGCTGTTGGCATTCCTTAACTGTGACTACATTGCTTCAAACTCTATCTACCTAGTTACATTGCCTCCTCTTCTCCTGTCCGTGTCTTCTCTTTTTTGTCTTTTGTCAGCATACTTGTCACTGGATTTAGGAGTCACCTGCATATTATTACAAAATTTCCTCATCTCAAGAGCTGTATGTTAATTACATTTGCAAAGAATCTTTTCCAAATTAAAGTAACATTCACAAGTTTCAAGGTTCAGTATGTGGATGCATCTTTTGGAGGACACGGTTTAACCCACCATAGATAGGTAATATTACTATACCTGTTTTACAAATGAAGAAAATGAAACACACTAACATTTATTATATCAATATTATGTGTCTCATACTAAGTGTTTTATATACACTGCACTATCTATTTAATGTTGATAAACATTCCATGAGACAGATACAATATTATTATTGGCATAATACAGATAATGAAACAAAGGATTGAGAGAATTTGGTCAATATTACACAATATACAAATGGCAAAGCCAGGGTTGTATGCAGGATTGTGTGATTTCAGAACCTTCACACTTAAATACTTAGCAACCCTGTCCTCTAACTTCCACTCTTAGTAGAATCAGAAGTGGTGGGGATCACACAGTGTTGAGATAATATATTAGACTTCACATTACTACTCTGATATTCACTTGTAAGCACCTTCACATGATCTTTTGGAATTCATTTTCTTATGCATAAAACAATAGTATTAATTATAATTTATGTATCTCACAAGTTCCTCCTTTTTGTCCCATGGATGCTGAAATTTATTTTATCAATGTTATTAAGAAATAATTTAAGAACAATAGACTGAACCCTTTTAAATTGAACATACTGTTCAATTCAATACCTTTTGAAAGTCATATAAACCTGTGAAAGCACTCCTAAAATTAAGACACAAAGATTTCATTACTCCAAAAAGATGGTTTGTGTCCATCTGAAATTTATCCCTTTCTTCATTTTTGGCTCCAGGCGACTACTGATCAGCTTGTGCATTTTATAAAATGCAACCATGCTCTATTTACTCTTCCATGCCTGACTTCCTTCTCTCAGGATAAAGCTCTCAAGGCTCATCTATGTTGCTGCATGCATCAAAAATTCATGCTCTTTTATTGCCTAGTAGTATTCTATGGTACGGATGGATATAATGCATTTTGTTGATACATACATCTGTTGATGGACCTTTGGGGTGTTTCCAGTTGTTGGCTATTGTGAATAAAGCAGCTAGCTATAAATATTGTTTATCAGTGTTTGTAAAACATGTTTATACTTCTGTACGGTAAATATTTAGGAGTGGAATGTTGGGGTCTTATAACAGATATAGGTTTAAATGTTTAATTAATAGCCAAACAGGTTTTTAAATTGATTGCAATAACTTACATTCTTATCTACCTTGTTGAACTTGGTGTTTCTAGAGAGCAGGAATACATAAGAAGACATTAAAGTAGTTCACGTAGAAGATGGTAAAGAACAGAAATGTGGTAGTTTCAAGAATAGAAAATTTGTCTTTAAGAACTGTCTTCCTTGGAGGAAAATATATACAAGACCTACTGATTTACTGTTAATTAAATATATGCAGTGAGGACTGAGTCAAGAATGACTCCTAGTTTGCCAGTAAAGCTAGTGGTCTTAATTGGAGTTTAAATTGCATCTGTATTTGGTTTTCAGAAAAGCTCATGATCATCTATGGGGCCTATAACTCACCAGAATTCTATTTATGTGAAATATACAAGCACTTTATGGGAGTTATAGAGTCATAAGGGAGGCATATAGCAATCAGACTCACAGACTTGATTCACTAACATAGACTTAGTTATGAGAAGTAGAAATACAGCTCATTTTTTATCTCTCAGATTTATCTCTGGCCCTTTATAATTCAGACTATTTTATAAATTCTAGGAAGAAAGAAAGAAATTCTAGGAAGAAAGAAAATCACAAACTTTTTAGCATTGAGAGCCATTGCTTGGTGCCTTTTACTTTGTCTCATCTCAGTTTTGTTGCCAATTCTCCTTCCCGTTTGTATTCAATCTTAGATACTTTTGTATTCAATTTTAATTCTTCTTCTGCCTTTTACCTATATCTCCATGCATTTTTTAATGGTTGCTTTAAGAATTAAATTATGCGTCATTAATTTATCACAGTCTACGTGGAATAAATATTCTACTTTTCCTAAATTATAAGAAACTTTTAATATCATAGCTCCATTTACCTTTTTCCCTTTGTATTAGTGTTATCCTATATATCTACAGATGTATAACCTCACCATATAAGGTACAATTGCTTTCAATAATCATATAATGTTTATATTGAAAGAAAATAAATAAATAAATATATATCTCTTTGCTGGAGCTCTGAGCTATACATATTTTTTAGGTGAGGAGAGAGGAGATGGTGAGGCAAACTCTCACATGCACCCCAACAGGGATATAACCAGCAACTCCCATCTGGGGCCAATGTTCAAGTACTGAGCTATTTTTAGTGCCTAAAGCTGACTCACTCAGACTGAGTTATCCTCAGGACCCAGAGTCACTCTCAAACCATTCGAGCCATGGTTGTGGGAGAGGAAAAGAGAGAGAAGAGGAAGAAGGCAGGGAAGAGAAGCAGATGGTTGCTTCTTTTGTGTACCCTTACCAGAAATTGAGCCCAAGATGTCCATACACTGGGCTGACATTCTAGCCTCTGAGCCACTGACCAGCACCCATACATTTCTTTAAAAGACTCCAAGAGACAAGATGGAAAGGAATAACTGAAACTGAAAAAAAAAAAGAACAATATTTTAGCTGCCACCTATTGAAACAGAGATAAAGTTGAAAGTTTGACTTAAGCCAAATTAATGCCAGCTAGAATAAAATAAGCACACTTTAAAGGGATATAAGACAATCAAGTATTTAGGTAATAGAATACATACAATGTCCACAACACAATAAAAAAAAACACTTGTGAATAGAAATAGAAATTGGACCCAAGATAAAGCAGAATTGATATTAGCAGGCAATCAACCAGAATAAATATGTTCAGGATTTAAATAAAACTATAACAAATAAACTGAAAAATAAACTGAAAATAAAATTACAAAATAAATCTAAATTAAAATTGAAAATTTAAAAATGACAAAGTATAATAACTAAGATAAAAAAATTTACTGAATTAATTCAGCAGCATCTTAGGGATGGCAGATGAAAGAATCAGTAAACTTAAAGACAGATCAATAGAAATACAATCTAAAGAACACAGAAAAATATTTGAAAAAATTAATAGAGTATTAGTGATGTGAGATAAAATAAAGCTAATATATATGTTATTGAAGTCTCAAAAGAATAAGATGATACAAAGAAGTAAAAAAAAAAACTGTTTAAAGAAATAATAACCAAAAATGTCTTGAATTTGATGAAAGACATCAACTTACAGATTCAAGAAGCTCAGCAGATTCATGCATGATAAATACCAAGAAAATCACATTGAGCACATCTAACAAAATTGCTGAATTCCAAAGACAGAAAGATGAAGGAGTTAAGTAAGGAAAAAAGAAACTTATAGACACAGGCAACAGTGTGAGGATTGCAGGAGGAAAGGAGTGTGGGGGAGGTGGAAGAGGGTGTAGGGGACATAGATAGTGACGGAGAGAGACTTGACTTGGTGAGGTAAACACACAATGCAATATACAGATGATGTACTGTAAAATTGTGCACCTGAAAACTGTATAAATTTATTAACAAATGCAACTCCAATAAATTCAGTGAAAATTTTAAAAAAATAAAAGAAAAATTTTAAAGCACCTAGAAAAATATATAGATTATACACAATGATACAGATGATATTGGTTCTCTAATACTAAAAAAATAAATAAATAAATGACAGAGGCAATTGAGTTAAATGCTTAACGTAATGCTAAATTCTGGTGGCAGAGTGAGTGGATGATATACTCACCTCCTTCCATGAATACATCAAAATTACAACTAAATCATGGAACACTCAACCTGGATGATCATCTAAGACTAGCTAAACAGAAGCCCTATAACAAATGATATAAAGAAGAAACCATGGTAGGGAGGGGTTAAGATATGAAACTACCTGGCCCCACACATGCATGTGATAGTTGAGAATCTGGAAGAATATCTCAGCTACAGAAGTTTCCATCAGGAGTAAGTGGTCTCAGCCCCATGTCAAACTCCCCAGCACAGAACACCAGTGTTGGAATGAGAAACCCCCATAACATCTGGCATCCCTGTGAAATTCAAGGCTGCAGGACACTCAGGCATCCTCCTAAAGGGTCAGGGCACAAACTCTTGCTCACAGACACTCACCTTGGGCTTTAAAGGAGGGAGGGTGGCACAGAAAGCATCAGAGACATGCAGGAAAAGAGACATACCTGACTTTGGTGCAAGAGTTGGATGAATGACTACCACTGTTCTTGCGTTGAGTCTTTTCCACGGGTAACCAACAGGTGCTATCTTTCCTGTGTCTAGCTCTCTCCCTCTCTCCTCACTGGCATAATCTAAATCTATATTAGCTTGGTGTACTCTGCTAGTTTAACCCTGAGGACTCCCTGGGACCACCCGTCCCTCAACTCACCCAGGACCTGAGCCTATTTTGACGGTAATCAGCCAGGGCATGAGTTGCAGTATTTCTTTAAAAACTCCAGTCAGTTTGGGGAGGAGGGATTAAGGAGAGTGCCAGAGATATGGTCTTGTTGTCTAGTTTGATATCTAGTAGTATAACATCTTCAACTTTGTTCTGCCTTCTCAAGATTGCTGAGGCTATTTGGGGTCTTTTGTGATTCCATATAAATTTTTGGAATATTTGTTCTAGTTCTGTGGAGTACTCCATGGTATTTTGATGGGAATTCCATTGGATCTATAGATTGCTTGGATAGTGTTATTATTTTTTTATGTTAATTATTCTTATCCATGAGCACAATATATGCTTCTTCAATTTGTATGTTCTTCAATTTCTTTCTTTAGTATCTTGTAATTTTATAAGTATAGGTCTTTAATCTAGTTGGTTAAATTTACTTCTAAGTATTTTTTGGTGCAATTGTAAATGGGATTGTTTTCCATTCTGATAGTTTATTACAGGTATATAAAATTGTAGTCAATTTCTGAATATTAATTTGCTAACTTGCTACTTTATTGAATTTATTTAGCATTTCTAGGAGGTTTTGGTGACATCTTTAGGGTTCTCTATGTATCTTATATTATGGCATCCGCAAAGAATAAGTTTTACTTCTTTCCTAATAATTGCATGCATTTTATTACTTCTTGTCTGATTGTTGTGACTAAATTTTTTCCAGTACTATGTTGAATAAGAGTGGTGAAATTGGACATCCTTGTCTTGTTCCTGATCTTAGGAAAATGCTTTTACTTTATCCTTGTTGAGTATGATGTTGAAAGTGAGATAATCATATATAGTCTTTATTATGTTGAAGTTTGTTTTTTTTTTGTATTTTTCTGAAGTTGGAAACGGGGAGGCAGTCAGACAGACTCCCGCATGCGCCCGACCGGGATCCACCAGCATGCCCACCAGTGGGCGATGCTCTGCCCATCTGGGTCCTCGCTCTGTTGCAACCAGAGCTATTCTAGCGCCTGAGGCAGAGGCCACAGAGCCATCCTCAGCGCCCGAGCCAACTTTGCTCCACTGGAGCCTTGGCTGCAGGAGGGGAAGAGAGAGACTGAGAGGAAGGAGAGGGTGAGGGGTGGAGAAGTAGATGGGCGCTTTTACTGTGTGCCCTGACTGGGAATCAAAACCGGGACTCCTGCATGCCAGGCCAACGCTGTACCACTGAGCCAACTGGCAAGGTCCGGTGCCAGGTTTTATCAAATGCTTTTTCTGCATCTATTGATATAATGATGTGGTTTTTATACTTCACTTTTATGTGGTATATCACTTTAATTAATTTGTAGACACTGTAACTACATTACATTCCCATGAATAAATTTTACTTGATCATGATGTATGATCTTTTTAATGTTTTGCTAAATTTGGTTTGCTAATTTATTTGAGAATTATTACATCTATGTTCATCAATGATATTGGCCTATACATTTCTTTCTTTGTAGTATCTTTATCTGATTTTGTAATTAGGAATTAACCTCATAAAATTAGCTTGAAGTTCTCTCCTATTGAAATTTTGGAATATTTGAGAAGGGTAGGTCTTATTTCCTTTTTGAATGTTCGGTAAAATTTACCTGGGGAGCTATCATGTTCATGACTTTTGTCTGTTAGAAGTTTTCAGATTATTGCTTTAATTTCATTAGTTTTAATTAAACTTTCAGATATTCTGTTTCCTTTTGTTTTATTCTGAAAGAGTGTATGTTTTTAGAAGTTTATTCATTTCTTCTAGATTGTACAATTTGTTGGTATATAGTTGTTCATAATTTTTTTGTAATTTTTTGTAATTTTTTTCTTTTCCTCTTTCATTTTTATTATAACTATTTGGGTAAGATCATTATTTTCTTGATGCATCTGGTTAAATGTTTATCAGTCCTTTTTATTGTTTTTTTAAGACTATTTTATTTTTCATTCTGATCTTTTATTACTTCTTTTCACCTACTTACTTTGGGTTTTGTTTATTCCCCTGTTCTAGTTTTATTTTAGGAGTAAGATTCAATTATTTATTTTTCTTTTTGCTTCTTAGGGTAGGCCAACAATGCTATGAATTTTCTTCTTAGTATTACTTTTGCTGTGTCTCATAGATTTGAGGTTTTATGTTCTCATTTTCACTTGTCTCAAGGTATCTTTTGGTTTCTTACTATTGATAGTTTTTGTTAACACAACACATTCATTGTTTCTTAGCCTTCATGTGTGTTTGTTTTTCAGATTATTTTCTTGTAACTGATTTCTAGTTTCATTCCAATCTGATCAGAAAAGACTCTTGATATGATTTCAATCTTCTTAAATTTAGTGAGACTTGTTTTGTGTCCTATCATATGCTCTGTCCTAGAAAATATTCTGTGTGCACTTGAAAAGAATGTATATTCTGCTGTTTTGGGGTGAAATGCTCTGTAGATTGATCTACTGTGTAATTTAAGGCTGCCTTTCTTGGCTGATATTTTGTCTGGAAGATCTATCCATTGATGTCAATGGGGTATTAAGTTCTCCTATATGATTGTATTATAGTTGATCTCTCATCTTATATTCTTCAATATTTGTTTTATGTATTTATGTATTTCTATGTTGCATGCATGAATGTTTACAAGGGTTACATCTTCTTAATTAATTCCTTTATTATTATGTTATATCTTTTGACTCTAATATAGCTGTTGTTTTAAAGTCTATTTTGTCTGATATAATTACTACCATCCTAGATTTTTTATTTGTTTTTATTACACAAAATATCTTTTTCCATCTCTACTTTTGTTCTGTGTGTCTTTCCATCTAAAGTGAGTCTCTTGTAAACAGCATATCATGCATGGGTCTTATTTTTCTATCTATTCAGCTGCCCTATTTCTTTTGATCTAGTTAATTTTAATCTACTTAAAGTAATTTTGATAGGTACATATTTAATGCCATTTTATTTTTAATTAATCAACTTATTGATTTTAGAGAGAGAGGAAAGAAGAAAAAGAGAAAAAAATATCACTTCGTTGTTTCATTTTTTTAATGCATTTACTGGTTAATTCTTGTATCTGCCCTGACCAGAGATCAACCCACCACTTTGGCATGTAGAGATGATGCTTTACCTGACTAAGTTACCGGGCCAGGCTTGCCATTTCATTAATTATAATTATGCTTCTCTCCCTTTTGTTTTCTTTTTTCTTCTTATATATACTCCTTCAATAATTTTTGTAATGTTTGTTTGGTGATAGTGAACTTTATTAACATTTCCTTGTCTTGGAAGCTCTTTATTTTATCTTTAATTTTATACAGTTGTCTTGGTTGCTTTTCATCACTTTGAATATCCATACCAAGACAATCTCTTCTGGCCAAAAATGCGATTGTTGAAAAAATCAATAGACAATCTTTTTTTTTTTTCTTTTATATTTTGCTGAAGTGAGAAGCAGGGAGGCACAGAGATAGATTCTAGTATGTGCCTGATTGGAATCCACCCAGAATGTCCACTAGGGGGCAATGATCTGTCCACCTGGGGCATTGCTCTGTTGCAACCAGAGCCATTTTAACGCCTGAGGTGGGGGCCATGGAGCCATCCTCAGTGCCCAGGCCAACTTTGCTCCAATGGAGCCTTGGCTGCAGAAGGGCAAGAGAGAGAAAGAAAGAAAGGAGAGGGGGAAGGGTGGAGAAGCAGATGGGCGGTTTTCCTGTGTGCCCTGGCCAGGAATTGAACATGGGACTTCAACACACTAGGCCGATGCTCTACTACTGAGCCAACCGGTTAGGGCCAGCTGAAAATCTTATGGGCACTACCTTGTAGGTCTTTCTGTCTTTTTCTTGCTGCTTTGAAGATATTCTGCCTTCAAATTTTGCATTTTAGTTATGATGTGTCTTTGTGTGGGCTCACTTAGGTTCATCTTGTTGGAACTCTGCTATTCTTGGACATATTTTTTTGTTCGTTTTTTTACTAGATTAAGAAAATTTTCAGCCATTATCTCTTGAGTTCATCCTGTTGGAACTTTGCAATTCTTGGGGAAAAAAATATTTTTAACTAGATTAAGGAAATTTTCAGCCATTATTTCTTGTTTGTTTTTTGAACCCTTGCTCTCTCTCTTCTTTTTCTAGTACTACTGCTATGCTTCAGGTTGTCCCAGAGAGTCTTTATATGAGGCATGGCCAATAGTTTTTGCCCCCGGGCCAGATTTGAAAGAAAACTTTTTTCATGGGCTGGATGATATATTAAAATTAAAAAATGATAAATATAAAAGTGATCCGTTTAAGTAAACAAAATTTTATTATGTAATTTGTTTATGAATAAATGTGAGTGAAAAATTTAATATATAATATCATTTAAATAAAAATATATTTTAATAAAAATATAATTACATACCATATAAATATCTAAACTATCATAATCAATTGAAACAATATTTAATTAATAGAATGAGCTTGAAGGGGTTATGTCACAAATAAAACAATTATTTTGTTTTACAAACAGCCTAGACACGTTTTCAGTTATCAACTAAAGCTATTGTCTATGCTACAATGCCACTTGATTCAGCACACTTGACCACAAAAATAATGAATTGTTTGACCTTGAGTGTGCACTGGCAAATTCCACCTAAGAGAATGTGGGGTTCACATCACCGCTAAATGTCAAACAGTTCATATCAAGTACAGACAAGTACAAAGTTGTAAATCTTTATAATGGAATTTTTAAAAAAAATAAAAAAAATATTGTGAATTCATTTGACCAATTATTAGAAGTTAACCCTAAATTAGTCACATACAGAATTCTTTTCCGTGTATCACTATCTTCTTAAATATCTCGATTTCCGATAATCAGAGACGCTTCTGCTTCTGAGTAGCTGAGATTTTAAATACTTTTTTTTTTTTTTTGTATTTTTCTGAAGCTGGAAACGGGGAGAGACAGTCAGACAGACTCCCACATGTGCCCGACGGGGATCCACCTGGTAGGCCCACCAGGGGCGACGCTCTGCCCACCAGGGGGTGATGCTCTGCCCCTCCGGGGCATCGCTCTGCAGCGACCAGAGCCACTGTAGTGCCTGGGGCAGAGGCCAAGGAGCCATCCCCAGCGCCCGGGCCATCTTTGCTCCAATGGAGCCTTTGGCTGCGGGAGGGGAAGACAGAGACAGAGAGGAAGGAGGGGGTGGGTGGAGAAGCAAATGGACGCCTCTCCTATGTGCCCTGGCCGGGAATCGAACCCGGGTCCCCTGCACGCCAGGCTGACGCTCTACCGCTGAGCCAACCGGCCAGGGCCTGAGTAGCTGAGATTTTAAAGTAGCAGAGGATATTAAAAATTTAATTGCGGGCTGCATAAACTCATTACACAGGCTGGATCCGGCCTGCGGGCCATATGTTGGCTATGCCTGCTTTAGACTATCCTCACTTTAAAAAATTCTTTATTTTTTCTTTTCTTATTGGGGTTTTCAGTTACTACCTGTCTTCCAAATTAGTGATTTCAACTTCTATTTCATCTAGCCTGAAATTAATTCCTTCTAGTGTATTCATTATTTCAGATATTGTATTCTTTATTTTTGCCTGGTTCTCTTTTATGATTTCGATGTCTATGTCTGTTTTTATGTTTCCTATCTTTTTGTCTAAGTTCTCACTGAGTTCATTTGTTCTTCCTTTGAGTTCCTTGAACACCCTCATAAGCTATTGTTTTGGATTCTGTATCTGGTAGCTTTCTTGCCTTTATTTTATTTAGTTGTTGTTCTGGAGATTTTGCCTTTCTTTTCTTTTCTTTCTTTCTTTCTTTCTTTCTTTCTTTCTTTCTTTCTTTCTTTCTTTTTTCTTTCTTTCTTTCTTTCTTTCTTTGAAGCATGTTTCCTTGCCTTTCCATTTTGGGAAACTCTTTGTATTAGTTTCTGTGTATTAAGTAGATCTGCTATGTCTTTCAGTCTTGGTATGGTTGCCTTATATAGTGGTGTCTCATGGTGCTCAATAGCTCAATCTTTCTGATCATTTGAGCTAGGTGCTTCAAGAATGTGTATTTGTTGTAATGTGAGCCCTTTTGTTGTAGTTGAGTGTTTTTGCCATTGGATTGTGTGTATGTGAGTTGCTCCTCTCACTGGCTGCCCGGATCAATTCTTATTGTAATGTATGAGCGCTATGCAGAGGCTGATCCCAAGATGTGGAGTTTGTCTCAGCAGGGTCTGTTGCTTTCTGAGAGCTCCTTTTTGCATGATGCTTATGGAACTAGTTAAGTTGTGCTCTGGTGTGGTCTGAATTCCATTCCTATTTTGTTGCTTTGGGGGTCACCTGGGAGAGGTTTCAGTGTAGGCCAATGTTAGGAGCTGCCTGTAACTGGCCCTGGGATACCTTTTTAGACTTATAGTTTATGGCTACCTCTGCTGGGCCTGAATGTGCACGGGAGGGACCAAATTGTGCACCAAGGCTAGTTTCTATCAGCACTGAGCCCAGGGGAAGATGAGCAAAATGTCCAAGGCTCCCCAAGATACACTTCCTCCTGCTATTTGTCTTTCAGGGTTAATACAAAAAGAGACTCTGGTGGTAAAGACACAAGTTGCGTGAGGAAGATTCTCAGTGAATCATCAGGAAGGGGTGAGTAGTATTCACCAGATTGATACAGATTCAAACTTGGTGCCTGTATGTGTTTGAGGCCACTCAGCAACAGTCTCAGGCTACTCCAGGGTCAGCTGTCACCTGCTGGGTGTGCTATGTTTGTGTTGGGGTGGGATCTCAAGGAGTCATCAGTGTGAGGCCAGCAGAGTTTATGAGGCCCAAACAGATCAATATTTGTGTGTGTGAAGAGAAGGCTCTGTACAAGAACGATGACACCAGATGGACTTGTAAGAGACAAAGTGCTACCCTAGAGCCACATAACTCAGTTTTTCTCAGAGTTTATCCTGCCCTCTTAGAGAGTCCTCAAAAACATTCTGCACTGCAGGACCAGACAAGCCACAACCCACTGATAATTCTGCAGAATGCAAACTTTGCAGAAAGCAGCCTCTGGGAACCAGGAGGGTGGAGCTGTGTTTCTCCCATGAGTGGGAGGGCACATTTTTGGTACTGGCATAGGTGGAGCACCAATGCTCTTGAACCCAGATATGCCACTGTTCTGTTGCTCAGGGCACATGGCTCCCCTGTCAATTTTTTTAAACAATACTTTAGAACACAAGTTTCCTGGTAATCCTTTTGAATTTTCTAAAATATAGAAATAACTTAGGCAAATAAATGAGGATTTCTGATGTGAATTGTTCAAATAAGTGCACCTACATTCTAGTTCACTTCATGTGGATAGACACACTCATAACAATGTGCACAAGTATTTAAAAAGTCTCTTTTCTTATTGAGAGCTCTTAAATACACAGACTCTAAGTAGAAACACATTAGCATGAAAGATGGCAGGTTTTGTCCTGAGAGAGCGACAGCTGCCCAGCTCTTTAACCCAGCAAAAAACAAGAATCTGACTCAGGTACCTCAAAATTTATTTTTTAAACTTGAAATAGAAGCAAATCTCTCTCTTCTCCACAAGAAAACAGAAGAATGTCACTGTGGACCTAAGAGAAAGAAGTTGCAAGTTTGTTTTCTAGTAGACTCCTAGGGAGCTGAACACAAAAATCCAATAAATAATTAGCTCTCATGTGACAAGCTTCTGAATTACTGTGATACATTAATTGGACAAAATTAGCATGAATTAAGGCAAATAAGTATAACATGTAATTTATTACTTACTAAGCATGGTGCTGCAATGGAAGCTTCGGATTTCCCTTAAGATTGCTTTAACAGCTATAATGCATTCCTTAATTTACTCTGTGGAAAATCAATTTTTTCAGAGTTCATTAAGCACCAATATGTTACAGTGCAACTCTCCAGAGCATAGAGCCTCAATACATTATGCAAATCCATACCAGTGTGGTGCCAATATGTAAATAGCAGTAATATTATTGTGAGCCTACTAGTGGTGTGTCTGACCAGAATGAGAACATCTAGAACTTCTTGAATCTGTTGACTTTCTGTGTTTTAGGGCAGTTGCATGCTGTCCTTTGTTAACTTAGTGCCAATATTTCTTGTAAGATATGTAAAAGCTTTTGTCACTGGCTGATAGCAGTATCTTCTTGTTAAATCCCATGTCTTCTTATTTATGCTAGAGAACAAATCAACAAGTGTTTATTTAGTAAATATATATAGATAGCATGGCACACTGAAATAATTTTTAAATGTTAATTGACTTTACATGCTTCATATACCTTGTTTGAGTCAGAGGAATAATGTAGGCTATTAAAGCCACAATTACCTGGGAACATTTCTCAATTCAGTTGGCTTCAGTCTACAATCAAGTTTACATTAGTGACAAAATAGGCAACACATTATTTGACAAAATAGTTCTGTAAAAAGCCATGTGATCAAGAAAAAATGTAATCTAAAGCAACTGGGTTGGGTCTAAATTTTGATAGAAAAAGTGTTATAAAAATTATTGTCCACAACATCTGATTTTAAAAAAATTAGTGACTCGGGTCTCTCAATAAATAGCAGTTCTATGACCTTTATGACCTCCCACCCCACTTTTCCACTTCTAATTCTTAATTAGAGTTTTACTATTTGTATCTTTGAGTTATTTATAATGAACACTTGAGTTAATTCTCAGTGTTCATTAATAGGATGTTATGAACCAAATTGTGTCCTCCCCAAATTCATATGTTGATGCTCTAATCCACATTAAGTGAGACATTGGGAGGTAATTAGGTTTAGATAAGATTATAAGACAGTCCTGATACCATTAGTGTCTCTATAAGAAGATAAACCAGAGAGCTTGCTTACTCACCTTATCTCAACTATATGAAGACATAGCAAGGAGGTGGCCATCCAAAGCCAGTAAGAGAGTTTTCATCAGAACCCAACTGTGCTGGCACCCTGATTTCAGACTTCTAGCTTCCAGAACTGTGAGAATTAAATTTCTGTTGTTGAAATCTTCTGGTATATAGTAGATTGTTATGCCAGCCTGAGTTGATTAAGACATAAAGTAACAGATAGAACGATCTAAATATGTTCAGTTAGGAGGATATATATAAATAAATTGATAATTTCAAAATATCATGTAGATTATGATTTTGAAACCAGGAAAATGACCCACAGGTCTGGCTATCTGCTCTGACAAACAATCAATAATCATAGGACAGGTGCTAGTGCAAAGGAAAGAGGTTTATGCAACTGCCAGCCATCTGAGAAGATGGGGGAACACCTGTCCTCAAAGGCTCATATTACTCTTTTAGAGCAAGCAGGGGTTTTATAAGAAAGAAAAAGGAGAAAAAATAAACAAAAATAGAACAAAGGAATCCAAAAGAGAGGGCTGATTGTCTTTGTTGAGGGGACTCAGCACAATCTGTTCAGATAATTGATTGAAGGTCTCATATGTATATTTCTTGGAGCTGGCACATCTGAAGGTTGGAGTCCATTCCATTTGTTGTTACAGAAACTGAAGCTAGAAAATAAATTATAAATTAGAGTTTTTGTTTCATTTAGCAAGTATCCACAGATTCCCACAGCCAGGATACTTGGGTATCGAACAGGAATTCGATACCCCTTGGCCTCGAACAGGAATTAGAACTGCAAGACTCAGTGTGACGGGAGTGAAGAAAAGAGGAGGAGGCAGAGGTGCATGTATCTCCTACTTATGCTTATTCTTATTGTTTCGATGTTAACCCTTGATGTGCATCAGCCAGAGGGGAACGGACCTTTTTAATTTAGAAATTAAATGTACTGGGATGACATTGATCAATAACAAACAGTACATAGGTTTCAAGTGAAAATCTCTATAGCTTTTGAATTGTTGATTGTGTTGTGTGCCCATCACCTAAAGTCAAATCATTTTCCATCACCATATATTTGTCCCTCTTAATTCTTCCCTCCCTGGTAACACCTTCACTTTTATCTGTGTACATGAGTTTTGTATCCCACCTATATGGGGCATACATCTGTTCCTCTTTACTCCCCTAACCCCAAACTCCCTCAAGCCTTTTGACTGTAGCAAAACTTGGACAATATGATGATTTTGGTTGTTTGGTTATATATGTGTGTGTGTGTACACAAGAAAAATATGTATTTCAATGTGCCAAATCTGTTAAGTGATACTTAAATCTTACAAGGTTGTTATAAAGATCAATGTACGTATAGTACACAAGTTGTATAGCATAAAAGGGCATAATAAACATTTGATAAATGTCATTCCACTGTGTTTACAATGTACTTGCCTGCTATTTGACGTAGGCTTTTTAGTGTTGTTCAAATTACATTTTTACACATATATAATTTATGCTATATTTACTTTTGTTTTTTTCTAATCAATACTATTTTCTGGATATTTAAATTGTTCCAATTATTTTTACTAATATTAACATTGACATTATTTTTTCATTATTGTATATGATTTTTCTTTTTAGCACTTAATAATTTATAATTATATAGGTAGTAAAATATAAATTTACTTAATGTCTGTTTTCATAGTGTACTATAATTTTAGTGATGGCAGGTGTCCATGTAATTAGGTCACCTTCTATCAATATATACTTGGAGCCTTGCTGTGTGCTTATCACATAATAGGTAATTTCTATGAAATGAGAAAAACACTAGAGATATAAAAACAAATTAGAAAATATAGATAGTAAACTCCTTGAAATTGATCTTGGCAATAATTTTTGGATTTGACATCAAAAACAAAACCAACAAGTAGAGCTACATCAAAGTAAATGCTTCTCATAACAAAAGAAATCATGATCAAAATAAAAAGGCAATCTATCAGCTGATTTGCAAATCCTATATCTAAGGGGTTAATATGCAAATTGTTTTTAAAAACTTATACAACTCAATGATAAAAAGTCAAACAATCTGATTTTAAAAATGGGTGGATGATTTGAATATACATTTTTCCGAAGAAGACATACAGATCAATGTGTACAGAGAAAGGTGGTCAACATCACTAATCATCGGGGAAATAAAAGTCAATCACAACGACATAGCATCTACACCAGCTGGAATGGCTATTACAAAACAGATAAGAAATAACAAGTGTAGGAATATGCTATGAAAATATGCAGAGTTAGGTACACAATCGGGGACAGAGAGGTGCCCTGGGGTGAAAGACCTGAGCAGACGAGAGTCCAGGGGCCTCTCTGACATTGTGCTGAAAACAGCAAAACAGCTGGATAAGATTTAGTAACAAGACATTTTTAGGATCTCGGGACAGAGATTAGAATTCAGCATGTTCATTGTTCTTTACTTCATCCCCTGAAAAGTTCGACTGTCTGCTTTTTTGAATTATTTGTACTGGCTAATAATTATCTGAGTAAGGCTGAGAGTGGGGCTGCAGTTCTTTGGTCTGCTGACCAGGGCTGTTACCTACCCTTGGCCCTTTGAAGCATGTCATCTTGTCTCCGGGTAGTTTGTTGTTGCCACGACAAGCAAGTGTTGACAAGAATGAAGGAAAAGGAAACCTGACTACCAATTATACTACAGAACCATGATAATCAAAACAGTATGGCATTGGCAGAAAAACAGATACACATACAAGTGGCACAAAATAGCCCAGAAATAAGACCACATATATATGGGCACAATGGAGAAAAGAAAGGCTCTTCAATAAATGGTGCTGGGAAAATCAGAAAGCCACATGCAAAACTTGACTACAGTTTGTCAGCATCTTTCTCCCTTTCTCTTGTGTGTGTGAAAAAAAAAAGAAGAAAAAAGAAAAGAAAAAAAAAGGATGAATCAAGGTCCAGCAATGGTCAGGGCAAAATGCTAAAATTTCAAAATGGACCCATATGACCTCCAAGATGTTGGACCTGGTTATTACTCATGAAGCAGGCGGGAGGAAAAGATCTCTTTTTGGAGACAACCAAAAGATTTTAACAACCATATTGCCTTGTTAACACTGTGAATCGGGAGCAAAGAAAGTAGGTCGAGTCAGAAACTTTCTGACTTGACATTGGAAGAAGCCTTTCCAATGCTCAATAATACCAAGTACTAAGGAAGAAAGGAAGGTTTACCAAATACCTAAAATATCGCTACTATTGAATGGATTTTCCAATAAAAGGTAAAGCATTGTCAGAATGTAAGTTGTTTTAAAAGCTAAAAATATGAAACATAATTTCAAGGACCATAATGATGGAGGCATTTGATCTGACAAGAACATAAGTACTGTAACTGAGAGAGTCAGCAGAGGTGGGGCACCACTTATGGCACCAAGAGGAAGATCCAAGTTCGGGCAGAGCCCCTCTGCTGGGAGAGAGAGGAAACAAGGCCATGGTTATGGGTCATGCTCCCTCCACTTGAAAAGGAGTTGCCGTCTGGCGTGTGCTGGAAGCATCTACATCTGAATGTGGAGCTTTCACTTTGTGCCTGGTCCTGACTGGGGCTGCTTCCGTTTCTGTGGAGATGATGGACGCAGGCAGCACTCATGGCAGTGGAGGTGGTTCAGGCTCTGTCCCGAGCTTAATTTCATTTGTCTCCACAGAGAATTGGCTCTTACTGTGAACATCTACACTAGAAGCAGTCAGTTTAATGAAAACCACGATTTGTGTTCATAGTTCACAACCTCAAAGAGGAGTATCTTTACTTGGCTGTGAAGGAATTAAATGGGTTAGCACCTCTAAAGAGTTTAGACTAGTGCTGGTGATAATATGTACCCAATAAACTACTCAGCAACTGATTGCGTCAGAATGGGGATCCAGGAAATACGAGCATTTGTTCTGTAACATTTCTGTCAATGGATCTAATAAACTTTGCATGATATTTTATGTTTTTAATGTATAATATCTTATCTGATCCTAAAACACAGCTGTGAGATAAGTAGTACAGGTAGCATTCCTGTTTCATGTTTAATGGTGAAAAGGCAAAGTTTCTATACATTGTCACACAGCTTGCTAACTGAGACAATTTTTTCAAGGTCTGTTCATGCCACTGCCTATACCCATTGCATGAAACCACAATATGCTCACTTACTCTGTCACACCAGAATATGCTCAGGAGTCTGCTCACTGCAAGCATATTACCTTCAAACAATTTCCAAGACTTGAAACAAAAATGAATTCTCAACAACTACTTCCATTTATATGAATATTTTAACCAGATTTTCATCTCAATTTAAAATCTACAACAAATCACAGATAAATGTGGTAATATTTCTAAAGATAAGTATTTTTGCTGCACGAAATCCTTTCAGAAATAAGAGGTTTATAAATCATAAGTGTAAAAACGAGTATTTATCTGTCTATTCTTACCAGTGGATTCATAGATTGATAGTGTTTTACTAGCTTTGCTCAGTGTGTGTCTTAGGCTACATCTAACTTCCCTTTCTCTGGTTTGCAATCTTCTAAAGTGCCTATACTGTCTCTGTTACTCTGTCTGATTTGACTGCAGCTTCTCTTGGGAATAGTTCAATCTGAGTTACTTTGCATGTTTCAGAAGCTTACAGACTTCTTTCAGCAGTCACCCAACATTAGCTTGTTCCTCCTATTATTATTAGGGTTTACTATGTTACTGTAAAAGCCTGTAAACTCACATGTTATCATTTTCTAACATTTTTTTTGCGCCTTAAACATTTTGTTTATTCTGTTTTGTGCAAATAGGATTATACAGTAGATAATTCTTCACGCATTTAACTACCTTGGCTCCCTCTTGGCCAAGTACCCACTTTGTATTTGCACAGGCTCTAGTGACTCACATAAATGTTGACACTAATTCTAGACTATGGGAGTGTTCTCACTTACCATCCCTCAGGAATCCTCAATTTGAGCTTGAAAGTTCTGCTGAACTGAATTATCAGAAAGTCCTCTCCCCTCAGGAAAAACTACCTGCTGGGTGCTTCTCATGCCTTCATTTTATAAAGACACTTTGGATAAAAAAAAAAAAAGAAAGAAAAACTATAAATCAAAAGTTTGCAGTGATATGAATAAATTTTTTAATGTTTAATTCTTTACTATATATTACTTGTGGTTTAAAAATATGCAGTTATTTTAAAACATTTTTATTAGAGGCAAGAATAAAGAGAGATTTGTCATAAATGAAACTAGTCTATTTGTTATTTTCTAAATACACAATGCAGTGTGAAACATAGTAGGGTTACTTTAGACTTAAAAAGAGGGAAGGAAGATAACTTGATTGACCTCTCTACAATCCTTCCTCTTCAACCATATTACACTTTATTAAGGCAAAGGGAAGGGAAGAAGATATAACTAATGAAGGGAGCCTGCAATATTTGCATCTTCTCAAAGATCACTATAATTAAGATCAATAAAATAGGCTTATTTTATTTGGTCTTTATGTGTTACTTTTCCCTCCTATTTAAGTGTATCTTCAAAGGAGTTTTATTAATAGTTGTGGAAGTTCAAACTCTCACACCTTAAATAAATACACAATGGTTTTATGGAAAACCAAGATAGCTAAAAATTGGCACTGAGTATAGAAAGTTAAATCATCTTGAGTAATGCACACAGAGGGTCTGGGAGGGGTTGGGCAGGGATAGAATTCTGACATCAACTGATACAGAGAATATCTCTTTCTGATTTCCACTAGGGATGGCAAAGATCTCTCTTACCACTTTCTTCAGCCGTGAACGTGAGACCCTCTGTGTGAAGTCCTAGCATTCCATTAACCACTTTTGTCATCTTTAAAACCTGGATAGACTATAGAATCAGCTTTTCATTTTTTTTTACAGTTTCTAAATTACATCCTGATTTCAAAAGTCAAGTTTATTTTTTATCAGATTGAAAACTGTTGAGATTATGATGGTGCATTTCACAATATCTTTGTACAATAACCTCTTTGCGTGATACTTCCAAATGATAGTCATAAGAAATCAAGTAAAAATATCACTCTTTATGGGTAAGATATGTGTCAACTAGTGTCATCTGTTATGTCATGTCATGTCATGTCTTGTCTGGCAGTAGTCTATAAATCCATATACTGTACAAAGATTTTCCCTTTATTATGAAATTGGCAGTCATTGATGAAGAGATTGGGAAATATTCTCCAGGAAATTCAGAGGTTGTATAACTGACCAATGGGAATGTCGCTTGTGACTGACCCTTTTTTGGCACATTACACTTGATAACTTGCACTGCAGGGTTTACTTTTAGTGCTGAAAATCCTGAGGTCAAGAACACTTAGCCTCTCTGCCCCTGAGAGCTCACAGAATTTTAAACATTTTGGGTTATGAATGATTAAAAATAGTTCTTTTCTGCATGGAAAATCTAATTTTGCAATCTTTCCTGAAAGTCTGGCATGATAGGACCTGTGCGTTCTATGCCACCACAAAGAATGGAGTTGAGAAATATGTCCCTTTTGGTGGGACATTACTCTTTCTGTTCAAAGGAGGTCAGCCCATTCTGCGTATTTATTTATATGTCATGAATAGTCCCTTAGGCATTCGAGTCTGATGCAATTCAAGGACATTATCTCATGTAATTAATCATGCTTTTAAGAAAACTTGAATAAAAAATAAAATATACAACATATGCACATATTTGTACATACCTACTGACATTTTACAAACTAAATGCACCATGCAATCAGCCTCAAGATTAGGAAACAGGATGTTATGAACACCCAGAAACCCTCATGTGTCCCTTGCAGATGCCAGTAACACTATCCTGAATCTAATCAGTTCTGGTTTTGACTATATTTCTAGACGGTCTACTGAGTGTTTGAATATATTTGGTAAGGTGACCAATCATACTCTTCTAGGGAAGACAGTCCTTCTATTGTAAGTTCCATCCTCCCTCGAAAAGTGTCCTCCTACATGTCCTCCTTTTTGATATTGGAAGACTAATCTGTAAATGTCCATATTTGATTAATGCAATCAATGCAGAGTCGACCCATTGCGTGTGATATGACATATTTGTATTTGACATGATGATTTGTCAAGGATCAGTATAGTGTGGCGAGGCACGATTATGAGACACATGTGCTCTGTGTGGGAGACCTTGAGAGAGCGCGCGATATACTGAGCTCACTAATGGCTTTGTGTACTTCTTACTGAAACACGACACAGCACATACAACATTGTAGACTCACGATTATTTCTTTCTCAGTGAATATTCAATCATAGACAGGTAAGACCAACTCATGTTTTATTAATTCATTATCTACTTAGTAATTTCCAAATACGTGTAATTTTATTTACAAGTATTTTCCTGAAATTTGAGTTTCAAAGTAGAAATCTAACCTCAAACCATATCTATTAATAATGCATTTTGATTAAATAGTTGCATAAAACAGATATTTTTTAATTAGAAAATGATAAATACACCTGAATATCACTCCAAATTAGTGGTTTTGTTTGATATTTAGTTTTGTTAATTTATCTTCCGGAAAATTTGCCTACCATAATATAACATTTTCAGTTCCTAATGTGCTTGCATCATTCATGTACCTCTATATATTATTTTTAATTTTATTTGAGATAGAAAATCGAAAAAGAGAAAATGCCAATTCAATGATAAATTTAAAAAAGAATTTCCATTCCTCATATCAAAGAAATATACCATTGTTTTATGCAATGTTTGCAGTGGAGAATTTTGTATTGCAGTGGGGGCAGAGCAGCAATAATGAAACACTAGACCACCAACAAACATAGCAATCACTAGATCATCAGCTTCCAGTTGTAAAGTAATAAGTTTTTTTAAAACTTCGTATTATCCTGAAGATAAAAAACAGTTGGCTGTAATGAAGGGAACATTTGCATTTTATACCACAATTCACAATTAAAGTTTTCATAGGATGAAAATTGTACAACTAAATTGGTGAAAAATTTTTGCAATGCAAAATTTTCATGTGCCAGACAAAATGCGAAGCTATTTTGAAATCAGTATTTAAAAATTACTGTGACAAAATACTTACAGAGGACTTGGAAACTATAGCATTTGTAATGATTTTATCTGATGTATCAAATCATAATGAAATTAAATTGTATCCAATAATAGTAAGATATTTTAATGTTACCAAGGGCATTCAAGTAAAAATTTTAAATTTTGGCGTGCGAGGGACCCGGGTTCGATTCCCAACCAGGGCACATAGGAGAAGCACCCATTTGCTTCTCCACCCCCCCTCCTTCCTCTCTGTCTCTCTCTTCCCCTCCTGCAGCCAAGGTTCCATTGGAACAAAGATGGCCCGGGCGCTGGGGATGGCTCCTTGGCCTCTGCCCCAGGCACTAGAGTGGCTCTGGTCATGACAAAGTGACGCCCCAGAGGGGCAGAGCATCGCCCCCTGGTGGGCGTGCCGGGTGGATCCCGGTCTGGTGCATGCGGGAGTCTGTCTGACTGTCTCTCCCGGTTTCCAGCTTCAGAAAAATACAAAAAAAAATTTTTTTAATTTAGAATTTATTGAGGGTGAAACTTCTGAAATTTTGTCAAACCATCTATACAGAGTAATAAATGAAAACAATTTGACACCCATAGTTGTTGCACTAATGGCAGATAATACAAATACAAATTTTGGTGAGCGAAGGCGCAAAGGAGTTGAATAATGTGTATTTAAAATTATAAAAGTTACTCCAAAAGAAAATACTAGGAATAGGTTGTAATGCACATATTTTGTCAGATTCAATCAACACAGCATCATATGCCATGCCAATTGGTGTAGAAGTAATAATAACTAAAATTTATTTGCATTTTAGTCATTTCACCATTCGTGTTGCTACTTTAAAACAATTTTGTGAAGAAGTAAATATTGAATACAAAAACTTTTAGAATATTTAAGAGTTAGATGGTTTGCTCTAACACCTGCTATAGAGTGTGTCCTACAATTATTTGAGCCTTTCCGTTCATATCTTTTAAGTTTAGACAAATGCCCTAAAATCCTGGAATCGCCTTTCAATAATAACATATCTGAGATACTAATGCATTTTGTACATAATCAAGCATCTATTTTTCACAAAATGATTCAAAAGATTGAAGATGAACACATTTCAGCTATGGAAGATAGTCTTATTTTGAATGACTTTATCCTTCAATATAAATCTCGTTTTGAAGAAAATTTCTTCCTTTAATTATAAAAAGAAAATTGTCAGACTTAGAGAAATCAAATCTGGGCATAACAGGATAGTTTATCAAAGAAGTGCAGAATTTTTACCAGACATGGTTTCAATATATCAAAGAGTGGTCTGAAACAAACATCACAGGAAATAACAGTTTTCAATGGTGTTTTTTGACTTTGTTGCAAGTATATTGGACAGATATTGAATCTTTTTTTTTATTATTTTTATTTATTCATTTTAGAGGAGAGAGAGAGAGAGAGAGAGAGAGAGAGAGAGAGAGAGAAAGAAGGGGGGAGGAACAGGAAGCTTCAACTCCCACATGTGCCTTGACCAGGCAAGCCCAGGGTTTAGAACCGGCAACCTCAGCATTCCAGGTTGATGCTTTATCCACTGCGCCACCACAGGTCAGGCCAGATATTGAATCTTGTCTTGAGTTTTTATCTAAAGAAATGCCAGACATCAAAATTGATGAAAGTTGTTTCTTTGAAGAAATTAGAAGACTGAATGTATATTTAGATTCTGAAAAATTAATACAATGGAAAAATGAACACATCAAAATTGATAAAAGATGGGCGGAAATATTCAGCCATTTCAAAAATGAACATATTCCATGTGAAAATCTATTTATTCTTGTTCAATTTACATTGTGCTGCCCTGGAACTAATGCAGCAATTGAAAGAGTTTTTTCAATTGCTCATGAGTTTTGGACAAGTATGAAATCGAGATTGAATGTTGATACTCTTGCTGTAGCAATTCCTGTAAAATTCAATATGAAGGATATTTCTTGTTCAGATATTTCCAATATATTGTTATGAGATGATACATTGACAAAAAATATTCATTCATTCATTCTCACAATTATTATTAAAAATTAATAGGCATATAAGCATAATTACAATATAAAATATTACAAATGTTTTATTATGCATTTATCGTATTATAGTGTATTATTATTGCAATAAATAAAATGTTTCTTTTATTTATGATATTGTTTTCTTCAATTTATTTTTGTCCTCCTTTTCATTGTAAAAAAGTTAGTCACCTTATATTTGGTCTCATTTAATCCTTACAACAATACTGGGAAGTAGATAGGACTGGGTAGTCAATCAGATGAGGAATACTACTCTACTTATTCAGTTTCATTTTTTATTGTCTTCGTTGTGATATTTCATAATTTGGCAATTATATTTTGTGAATAACTTGAATAAAATCCACCTGAAAGTCCTCCTATCTTTCTGAAGTAACTAAACCTGAGACATTATAGAACATAATAAAGCCCAACCCACTGAAAGTGCTTGTTAAATTTAAGCAGTAGGAGACTCCACTGTTGTTGAATTTCTCTTTTTAATTCATGTTGCTTGTTTTGAGAACTCCTGGGTGCCTCTCAGATTAGAAGTGAAGAATACAGTTGTTAGAACATTTGCTGCAGCTGTAGGCTTGGCTCTCAGAGTTTATGTATTACTGAGATATTGCAATACCTCTGATAATACATAAAGCACTATTGTAATTCTTAGCATGAGCCTTGTAATACCTCTATTTGGGGAATTTATTTTGATAGAAATAGCTCATTAGACCAGAAAATGCCTATTTTGTTTTTATTTCATTAAAAAGAATCTGTTCATGTTTGCATAGCCAGTAGAGTTAAAAACCACTGTAGAAAGACTTCAGCTGTTTGTACCTCCCATTCAAAAACAATAACAGAAAGGGTAACTTATATATAATATGCTGTAATTGACCTGAGTATAATGCATGCATAGAATTTTACATCCCCAAGTATTAATTACAGAAAAATTTATAGTAATTTATAATGCATCAGAAAAGTACTTTTCAGGAGAGCTTGGCCAAAGCCAATAGTAACTCTAGCCCTCATTTACAATAATAAAATAACTGTATTGAAACTTGACTTTTTATTTTAATCATGTAATTGAAAAATAACATTTAACTTACCCCCATACCTGATGGACTCATTAAAAAGCTTTTTATTTATTATTTTGCAATATTTAAAATAACTACCCTGTTTTAAACAAAATTTTAGCCATTATTTATCCATAATAGTTCTTTATACCCCAACAAATAGTAGAGGAGTTTTTTCTTCAATCATGTTACTGTGTATGTCCTAATAAACGAATTAAATTCAATTATAGTTCCCTGATATTTCTATTTAGAAACTGTCTATAATTGTAAACTTCCCTAGCTTTGTGTCTCTAGAAAGAACAGGCTTATTTTCTTTTATGTAAAATAAAACCCTCAAATTTTTCCATAGCTGATATAAGGAAGCTGAATCAGTTGTCAAAAAGGGAGTTGGATTTCATGTCTTCTTTTTGAGGATTTTATTATATTCATCTTTACTGCACTTGTAACTTGAGCCTTGGCCCTAATTTTGTTCTGAAAAAGAGGAGTAGTCCTTTTCTGGCTATTCTGATCTATTTTGATTGTAGTCTTTATCTTTATACACTACAGTGCAGCTGAGATAAGAAATTCAGACAGGACTTTACCAAAATATAATAAAATGGGAGTAAAAATTTAGGGAAGTAGCTAACTATTTGGTATATGAGGCAGAACTTAATTTTAGCATTTATTTTACTACTGGAATACCATAGCACTATCCTGGACCCCTTAACACTTATCCTTAAACAACAGAAGTCATATTTGACCACTACCCCTTAGAAACACCTTCAAAAATATCTAGCAGCCTCAAAGTCAATAAGAAGATATAGAACCAAAAATAGAATTGCCCCCTTTTTCTTTCGCATCTCTTGTCTAAAAGGAAGACATCACACTTCTGTGAGTGACCAACTAATCAACAGACTTTAGGAGAGACTATCTTCCAATAGGAGCAGGTCCATTTAACCTGCGCAGGAGATCCATTTAAAAGTATCACCCCACCTCTCCTCAATAAAAAAAAAAAAAAAAAAAATTGAATCTGAGGAGGCTGATTGTATTTTAATGCATGTCAGAAAGCCCTTTATTTTCTAATTGAATTTTATTTTTCAATTACAGTTCACATTCAATATTATTTTGCATTAGTTTGAGGTGTACAGCATAGAGGTTAGACAATCACATACTGTACAAAGTATTTCTCTTGATATTTCCAGTACCTATCTGGCACCATACATAGTTATAATATTATTGACTATTTCTTAGGCTGTATTTTTTATTCATATAACAATTTTGTAACTACCAATTTGTACTCCTTAATCCTCTCACAGTTTTCTCTATGAGAAACTCCCAGCCCCATTTCCCTCTGGCAAAGTTTGGTCTGTTTTTTGTACTTATTAGTCTGTTTCTGTGTTGTTTATTCATTTACAGTTGTACCTTGAGATATGAACAGACCAACATACAAATTTTTAAGATACAAGCTGCAACTTGGTCCGTATTTTTGTTCGACATCTGAGTGAAATCTCAAGATACGAGTTGTGATTCGGAAAGCTGCCGCTAATTGGTGCGTTAGCATAGGGGTCCAGTATCCGCAGTTTGATTTACGAGTTGACTGACTTACAAGCTCAGTTACAGAATGAATTAAATTTGTATCTCAAGGTACCACTGTATTTTGTTACTTAGATTCTACATATAAGTGAAATCATATATTATTTGTCTTTCCCTGTCTGACTTATTTCCTTAGCATAATACCCTCTGTGTCCATCCATGCTGTCACAAATGGTAAGTTTTTATTCTTTTTTATGGTCAAGTAATATTCCATTGTATATATGTGTACTGCTTCTTTTTTATCCCATCATCTATTGATGAGCACTTGGGTTGCTTCCATATCTTGGCAATTGTAAATAATAATGCTGCAAAAAACATAGGGGTGCATATATATTTTTTCAATTAGTGTTTCAGGTGTCTTTAAATATATATCCAGAAGTGAAATTGCTGGTTCATAAGACAGTTCCATTTTTAAGTTTTTGAAGAATGTCTATCCTATTTTCCACAGTGGCTGCACCAATCTACATTCCAACCAACAGTGCACAGTGTTCCTTTTTCTTCACATCCTTGACAGCAGGGTTGTTTGGTACTTTATTGAAGAAACTCATTCTGATAAGAGTAAGGTGGTATCTCATTGTTGTTTCATTTGTATTTCTCTGGTGATAAGTGACATTAATTATCTTTTCATATGTCTATTGTCTATCTATATATCCTGTTTGAATAAGGGTCCTTTTGGGCCCTCTACTTATTTTTTAATTGGGTCATTTTTTTGGCGTTGATTTGTGTGAGTTCTTCATAAATTTTGGATATTAACCCCATATGGGATACATCTTTTCCCATTTTGTAGGTTGTTTTTTTGTTATTGATGATGCTTTCTCTGCTATGCAAATACTTTTTAGTTTGATGTAGTCCCTTTTGTTTATATTTTTCTTGTTACCATTGCCCAAAGATCATATATATATATATAATGTGTTATTAAGAGAGGTGTCAGGTATTTTACAGCCTATGTTTTTTTCTAAGAGTTTTATGGTTTTGAGCCTTACATTTATTTATTCTTGAGTTTATTCTTGTATATGGTGTAATAAGGTGGTCTAGTTTTATTTTTTGTATGTTATCTGTCCAGTTCATCCAACATTATTCATTGAATAGTCTGTCTTTATCCCATTGTATGCTCTTGTCTTCTTTATCATGTATTAATAGACCATATTGACGTGAGTTTATTTCTGGGCTCTCTATTCTTTTCCATTGATCTATGTGCCTGTTTTTATACTAATACCATTGTGTTGTGATCACTTTAGCTTTATTGTATAACTGGATATCAGGTCATATGATGCCTCCCACTTGTCCTTCTTTCTCAAATTGTTGTGATTCTTTGGGGCCTTTTTTTTGTGTGGTTTCATATAAATTTTTTTATTGTTTATTCTATTTCTATAAAACATAAATAAATAAATTCTATAAAACATAAATAAATCTTGATAAGAAATGTGTTGAATTTGTAGATTAATATCAAAGTATGAACATTTTAATAATATTATTTATTTTTGAAAATGAGCACGTTATATGCTCCATTTTTTGGATCTTCTTCAATTTCTTTTTTCAATGTCTTATAATTTCCTGAGTTCAAGTATTTTACCTCCTTGGTTAAATTTGTTCCTTGGTATTTATTTATGCAAGAGTAAATGAGATTGTGATCTTAGTTTCTCTCTATGATAGTTCATTATTGATTTATAAAAATATAGCTAGTTTTGAAATATTTTTCTGTATCTTGCTACATTACTAATTTTTTTACCAGTTATAGCAGTCTATTGGTGAAATATTTAGGGTTCTCAATATACAGTATTATGTTATCTGCTTATAATTACAGTTTTACTTCTTTGTTTTTAATTTGGATGCCTTTTATTTCTTCTTCTTATCTGATTGCTGTGGCTATGACTTCTAGTATTATGTTGAATGAGAGTGATGAAAGTGGATAATTTCTTGTTCCTGATCATAAGGTCAAATGGAAATGTCCTTTCTTTTTTTTTTTTTTTAATTAAGTAAAAGAGGGGAGGCAGAGAGACAGACTTCTGCATGCACCCGAACTGGGATCCACCTGGCAAACCCCCTATGGGGTGATGCTCTAACCATTTTAGCACCTGAGGAAGAGGTCACAGAGCCATCCTCAGCACCCAGGGCCAACTTGCTTGAGCCACTCAAGCCATGGCTACAAGAGAGGAAGAGAGAGAAAGAGAGGGAGAAAAAGAGAGAGAAAGAGAGAAGGGAAAGGGGGAGGGGTGGAGAAGCAGATGGTTACTTCTCCTGTGTGCCCTGGCTGGGAATTGAATCTGGGACATCCAACATGCCTGGCTGATGCTCTACCACTGAGCCAACTGGCCAGGGCCAAAGTTCTTTATTTCTATCCCAGTGAGGTATCCATAGTTATTTTTATCCTGTGATATAGGAAGATCAGATTTAGACTCAGTGAGGGAAACCAAGAATATTTGGCCTCTAGGCAATGCTGAGCAGGTAAAAATCCAGAGCAAATATGTGTATAGTTATATAACACAGTCTATTCTGATCCCTTTTAGACTATGATTGTTGGTGCTTTATACTAACTTTGTTCTCTGAAGCCCTACCTTGTCGTGATGATGGTGCTTCCTCCACTTTTACTCTGTAGTAGATGAGAATTTCTCTGAGTCCAGATTTCTACCAGCTTTGCAGGGTGAGGAGCAAGTTCTGTTTTCTTAGGTAAAGTTCATGTGTATTAATCAGGTCTCTTTTGATTGCTATTAATAGAAAACAAATTAAACTGGGTTAAGAAAAAAAAAATTACCAGCTCATGTAGCTGGAAAGAATACTGGGGTAGTCCACTTATTCGTAGAAGACTATTCTGTAAGAACTGAAACCAGAGACCCAGTGTGAGCTGATCTACTTTGTTTTAATTAATCTTTCATTTTTTTACTTTTTTGTTTGAGTGCATTCTACACATACCAGTCTCTGCCATTTCTGCTGGTGAAGGAAATTACTTGCCTCATTATTTTCTTACTTATTCTAGGACAGGACTGCTGGTTTTACTTATGTTATGGACTCATGTCTTGGAATAATCACTATTTGAGGTCAACCCCAAAAACTTGGTATGAAGTCTGGGGCCAGAAGAAGAGGGTCACGATGTGTAACTTTGCTGGCTGATCAAAAAGTGTATATCTACATAACGATATCTATATAGCTATATCTACAGCAATTAACAGTTCACTTTTAAAGTATATAGGTGCACCTTATTCTGTCTGCTTATGTCAAATAGAGTTGAAGGCTGTTTCTTCCTAAGTTTACCCAAGTGCAAACATTAACTTCAGTCCAAACGTTGTTAGCATGTACAATATATATTCCCACATAAAAAATGTTTACTCCTCCCAGTAACATAGAACATTATTTTGAAATATTGCAGATATAATTTTACTAATATTACATTTGTTTCAAAGTTAGACTTAGGCATTTCGAAAGCTATCCACATTAGCTAAAACTGCTTCAGTCTGTGAAAAACGGGATGAATGTTTATTTCATCATAATTTCTTTGTGAACCTCAAAGGTGTCTCCTGATGGTGATGGTAGGTGTATATATCAGTCTTTTCCTCTTACAGTTACAAACCAACAACTAGTGATTGTGTACTTTTTGAGAAACTATAAGAAACTCAGTACCAAGATGTATGTCTTTCACGAGTTCATGGAATGAAATACTGTTTTTTTTCAAATGCAAAACAAAAGTTCACTAGAATGGACACTGAATATTTTTTAACCTAGAAAGTGTTTCTTCCCTCTCAATCTTTCCTTAATACTTCAACCTGAGAAATTAATTGCTCAAAATAGCTATTTTGGCAACATAATAGAAAAAAAAAACACATTAGTAAAAATGTACAACAGACTGGCTGTTAGGTTGGGGAGAAATGGAGGCAATAATTTATTTTGACTGTTTTAGTATTTCTATAGATAGTAGCATAATTCACTTGACAATGGAAGTTAGTATTGAGCAAGAAAGCGGTTGAAATATAAAAAGTAACTTGCTATGACCCAGCTCAGATTTGTGGCACAATTTTATGCCCCTTTGTCAAGCTGATCTCAATGGAAAGAAGCTGCCATTAAGGGCAAGCACTTAGGCCAAGGGAAAGAACCTTTCCCTGAAACTGCTGCTACAGGAAGAAGCAGATAACTCTTTGCTTCTTTTGTCGTGGTCCTAGAAAGCTGTCACTATTGACACATATTATTTTTATTAAATCTCTATCTTCTTGAGACCACCGATTATTACTTTTTGGGAGAAGAAATCTCCACTAATTTCAAACATTACTTCAGAAAGGAAACAGACAATTTGCATAACATAACTCACTGAAATCCAATGAGCTCACAACTCTTCAGCTGAAAGCCAATTTGCCAAATGACCAATTTACTTAAAGCTAATTTTCTAAAAATCAATTTACTGAATGACTTAGTCTCCAAATTACTGAGGATTAAAAATGGTTTTGGTCCCACCCCTGCTCACACTTCCACCACTACCTTTTCTAACCACCTTTGTCTTTGCCAAGTCTTTGCTTCTTTTTGGTGGCAAAACAGGTACAAATTGTGCAAAGGCTTGTTTTAAGGTTTTTGTCTGATAGTCTGTAGGGTCTGTGTCTTCCATTTAAGAGACAAAAAAAACTGAGGTTTACAAAGGTTAATTCACTTGCTTATTTAAGTGGATTATGACTCTATGAATATTATGTACACAGGTTATTCTGGGTCCAAAGCACCCACTGCTGTTACCTATTATGCTATAATGTTATTTACTCATCTGTGGAGTGTCTTATACTCTGACCATATATGAGAAGACTTAGGCCAAAGTAAGTTCTTATTGACTGGAATCTTTCAAAAAAAATAAAATGAAATTAAGGACTGATATATTACCTAATGTCTTCTGAGGGAATGGCATATTAAAATTGATTAAATATTCTGTTTAAAATAATTGTATGTGATTCACATTGGAAGACAAATTTAATATAATAAAATAAATATGCACAATTCTACAACTGTACAAGTTGTGTCAAAAGTAAATTTACAGTTCTGAGTATGCAAAACACAGGTTATTCTTAAATTATTATCTATTATTGTATTATTTTCCATATAAACAGTGGTATACTTACTTTTGCTCCCACTCTGTATGAGAAGAAAAGGGAACTCTATTACTTATTTTAAGTTCAAAAGCTACTGCTGAGCTTGGAATCATTGTTCTGATCAAGATAAGGCTGAGTTCTAAAAACATTGGTACGTAAAGACACATGCAGCCCCATGTTCACTGCAGTATTGTTCACAGTGGCCAAGACATGGAAACAACCAAAAAGCTCTTCAATGGAAGATTGGATAAAAAATGTGGTACATATATACTATGGAATACTACTCAGCCATAAGAAATGATGACATAGGATCATTTACAACAACATGGATGGAACTTTATTACTTTATACTGAGTGAAATAATTAAATCAGTAAAAATTAAGAACTATGATTTCATTCATAGGTGGGACACATAATTGAGACTCATGGACATGAATAAGTGTGCAGTGGTTACCAGGGAAAGGGGAAAGGAAGTGAGGGAGGGTGGGGAGAGGGGAGAGGCTTAAGGAAAACCAAATAAAAGGTGATGGAGGACAATTTGAATTTGAGTGATGGGTATACAACATAATCAAATGTCAAAATGATCTGGAGATGTTTTCTCTGAATCTATGTACTCTAATTGATCATTATCACCCTGTTAAAATTAATTGTCTAAATAAAAAAAATTAATAAATAAAAGATAAGGCAGAGTTTAAGTTTTACTTAGAACCAAGGTCTAAAAAGTACTTAAAATATTGACAAGACAAAGTTATATATTATTCATTTGACAAATCAAATTACCTGTCAAACAACTCTTACTACTAAGACTTTGGGAATTGGGTGGCAGTTGGGTGCGGAGAGTAATTTTGCCTTGGAATAGTCACTTATTGACAGTGACACCTTCCAAAGGCAGAAGAGGTTACTGTCAATCTTCACAGAGTAAGAATCTGAGATAGAGCTCAACAACCTGGGGTCAACAGTAAAACTGGGGTTGAGGTGGTGCAGATGTGATGTGTAGAGGTATTCATGAGCCCAGGCAAAGCCATGTCATTTTTTCCCCATGAACTACAGTATAGGAAAAGGAGTATGTTTAGTTACCCCCTACGATTTAATATCTGCTTTTTTGAGAGGAAAAGTATTATGGGGAGTAAGTGGTTATTGGATTGTTTGGAAAAAGAGGATTTTAACAACTCTCTTCTGAAATCTAGGTGAGAAACAGTTCGATTGCATTATGTACTGTGCTTGGTGATTTCCTTGAGTGAATCAAAAATTGTAGGTCTATGGAGGAAAGAGAATTAATACAGTTTGGCCAGGGTGATCTGGCTGGTTCCAGCTCCCTGCTGCCCAGGTTGAGAGTTTGAGCATGCACACACTACTCAACTGTATGTCTCCTTCCCCTTGCAAAAAACTGCAACCAATAAAAGAACCACACTAACTATAATCTAGTTTCCAAAAGACCACTCAAGTCAATTTCATATACTCATCAAATATTTTATAATATAATTAATTTCTAATTACTTTCTAGTCTAATTGTTGATTGCCTATTCTTTCTTTTTTCTTATTTATTTTAAAGTAAATAAATGTGGGCTGTACCTGGAAAATATAATCTTAAGTTAAATAAGTCAGAAATAAAAAGTTAAGAACCATATGATTTCTTTCATATGTGGGTAAAACTGAATAAAAAAATGAACTTACAAGATAAACAAATAAACAAAAACTCATGGACACAAACAACACTATGATGGTTACGAGAGGGAAGAGGGGTGGGGGTGGTGAAAGGTAAAAGGGGCCAAATATATAGTGATTAGAAGATGACTTGACTTTGGGAGGTGGATGCACAATACAATATATAGATGATGTGTTATTGAAACCTATATAATCTTATTAACCAATATCATCCCAATACCTTTAATAAAAAATAGTATAGTCCAAGTTAAAAATTAAGTAAATAAATGTAAGTTAAAATATTTTGATGCAAAATGACCCAAGAGTGCACTCTCTGTCTCTCTCTTACATATATATATATATATCATATATATTACATATACTATTGCTACATGTACATATAAAATAACGCTACATAGAAGAAGAAAGGAGAGTCTTTTCCCAACACCAGTCTCATCTTTCAGAAGCAGCCACTGCATGACTAGGCACTGAGGTTTAAAGCAGTGGTCTCCAACTTTTCTTTGGCCACGGATCGGTTTAATGTCAGAAAATATTTTCACGGACCGGCCTTTAGGGTGGGACGGATAAAGGCACAAAATAAAATTATGCGACTGGTGTAAAAACAGTGGTATTTTTAAATATAATTGTTGAACTTACGAGACAAGCATCAAGAGTGAGTCTAAGACGGATGTAACAGAGGGAATCTGGTAATTTTTAAAAAATAAATCATTGTTCAGACTTAAATATAAATAAAATGGAAATAATGTAAGTTATTTATTCTTTCTCTGCGGACCGGTACCAAATGGCCCATGGACCGGTACTTGTCCATGGCCCAGGGGTTGAGGACCACTGGTGTAAAGGACCTGTTTAAGCTCTAGCCATTAGGAAGCAAAAGTTTCCTTTAAGGTCTTTTCTCTCAGAGAGTTGCTCTCTAAAATTTGGTATTCCACTGCTGCTTAAGTACTTAGAATCACTTCATTTTTTTTCCTTGGAATTTTCTTAGTTATTGCCACAGATAAACCTCATCTCTCTTACTTTTATTCTGTCTTCTCTTTGCTAGTTGGGAATCCCATATGGTTCTGGTCAAGTCAAACAAGTACAGAACAGAGCTAATGAAATATCTTTATTAAATAAAATGAAAGTTTTACCTTTTGTAGTAAAATTAGACAATATCAGGTAGCAATGGTATAAACCTTAAAATATTTGAATCCTCTTCAGAATCTATAATGACATCTTCTACTTTCTTTTCCTCATATAATTAAAATTTTAATTTAATTTACCTTAAGCACGAATGTTCAAGGGAAATTTCTTATTGAATTTTATTGTACTTCTTATTTTCCAAATGTATAGCAACCTTTACCTCACTTTGTATGAATGAACTTGAAGACTGCTTCAGACTTTTCTCTTAAACTCAAATATCTCTTTAGAATTCATAAAGCACGTAAAGTATGAGACAGAATCATAAAAGCAGCTTTATTTCTATATAGTTGATTAATTCACCGAAGGAGTTTTGCTGTGTTGTGGTCAACATCACATACACTACAGGATTTTATTGTACTTATTTAAATGTTTTCTCTGTATGTGTTCTCTTATGTTTTTATGTATTTAATATTTCCCATTGTATTTTGAAATTTTCAAGAATAGAATCTCTACTGAATGGCATGTCTGTTTCTAATATAGACGGTGTTGGCTTATTTTTATACAAGTTTAATACATTTTGTTATATGACTGGTCATCAGATGTGAAAAGTTTTTATTTTTTTATTATTATTATTAATTTTAATGGGCTGACATAGATCAATCCAGGTACATAGGTTCAGAGAAAACATCTCCAGGTTATTGTGACATTTGAATATTTGCATACCCATCATCCAAAGTCAAATTGTCTTCTGTCACCTTCTATCTGGTTTTCTTTGCTTCCCTCCCCTCCCCCACCCCCTCTCTTACCTTCCTCCTCCCCCACCCCCCGTTAACCACCACACTCTTGTCCATGTCCCCGAGTCTCATTTTTATTTCCCACCTATGTATGGAATCATATAGATCTTAGTTCTTTCTGATTTATTTATATCACTCAGTATAATGTTATCAAGGTCCATCCATGTTGTTGTAAATGATCCGATGTCATCATTTCTTATGGCTGAGTAGTATTGCATAGTATATATGTACCACATCTTCTTTATACAATCATCTATTGAAGGGCTTTTTGGTTGTTTCCATGTCTTGGCCACTGTGAACAATGCTGCAATGAGTATGGGGCTGCATGTGTCTTTACGTAGCAGTGTTTTTGAGTTTTAGAGGTATATACCCAGTAGAGGGATTGCTGGGTCATATGGTAGTTCTATTTTTAATTTTTTAAGAAACCACCATACTTTCTTCCATAATGGTTGTACTACTTTACATTCTCATCATCAGTGGATGAGGGTTCCTTTTTCTCCACAGCCTCTACTCATGGACCTTGGTTATAAAGAGCACTTTATGAATTTGACTCCAAAGGCAAGGGAAATGAAGGCAAAGATAAATGAATAGGACCACATCAGACTAAAAAGCTTTTGCACAGCAAGAGAAACTGACAGACAGCCAACTAAATGGGAGATGACATTTTCAAACAACAACACAGATAAGGGCCTAATATTCAAAATAT